>NC_092767.1:27120812-27430812 GCF_047496795.1 Chiloscyllium punctatum
ACAATCCTTTATCTGAACCCTCAGGACCAGTTGGTTTTTGGAATTTGGAAGTTTTTGTATTTCAAAATAAGTGGCTGTTTAATCGTGAATTTTTTAAAAAATGTACTGAATAGCAGTCTCATTGGTGGGTATTACAGGCCCCGAGACAGAATTCACGCCTGCCAGTGCTGGGTCATGCCCCCATGTCACATCTGAGCGATGTGGGTTGAGTGAGTGTGGAGTTGGGTTAACTGTCTGCACGCCAAACAACTTTGTGAATGAGAAAAAAACTTCACAAAAGGAATTTTGGATTTGGGAGATTTTCGGATTTCAGGATTTTGAATAAAGGATTGACTACCTGTACTTCTAAATAAACCTGTTGAACTATAAAAGCAAATTACTGTGGATGCTGGAATCTGAAATCAAAAGAGAAAATGCTGGAAAATCTCAGCAGGTCTGGCAGCATCAAAGCTTTGACAAAGGGTCAGTTAGACTCAAAACGTCAGCTCTTTTCTCTCCGTACAGATGCTGCCAGACCTGCTGAGATTTTCCAGCATTTTCTCTTTTGGTTGTTCAACTATAACTTGGAGTCGTATGATCTGATTAAGGAACAGATATTCTGTAAATGCAATTCAAATATTCCTGAGTTTGTCACACTTTAGAGTTAACACTTGCTTCTATGGAAGCGGCTGGGAATAAAAAATGGGCAATGTGGACAACCGACAAAGTCAATATTTGTCATTATCATACGAAAAGAAGAGAAATGTCTGCAACTCGAGAAATTGGATTTGTGAGCTGGGCAAAATCGAGTCATAATGTCTTAAGTCAAATGTCTCATTCAAGATTTTCTCTATTAAATGGCCCAGATTCTGCATTTTGTACTGTTCGTTCTCTGAAATGCACTCAAACTCAATTATTAATCATAGTCACAATATTACAGATACTACAGTCAGTTATTTGTTGAAACAGGTATTTTTATTCCTATTAATTTTTTTTATTCCTGTATGTCCATCCTCCTAATCACCTGTCCACTCCACCTCACAATTACCCCCACCTACATCCACCTATCACCATCTCACCTGCCCTTCCCCCAGCCCTACCCCCTAAAGTGGTGTTGGAAAAGCACAGCAGGTCAGGCAGCATCCAAGGAGCAGGAAAATTGGTACAGGACCCACCCAGAAACGGTCCCAGTGCCTGAAGAATCTAAACCCTTCTCTGGTACACCATTTCCCCAGTCACACCTCCAGCTGATCTATCCTCTTATTCCTGCTCTCACTAGCACATGGCACTGTGAGTAAGTCTGACATTATTTTATTTCAGGAGTTACATTTTACTGTATCCCTGATCTCCCTATATCCAGCTTTCAGGACCTCATCCCTTTGTTTAGCGATGTCATTGGTATCGGTGTGTTCCACAACCACTGACTTTACCCACCAGCTCCAGAATGTCCTGCAGCTGCTCCATGATAATCGTGGATTCTGGCACCAGGGAGGTAACATACCATCCTGGATTCATGTCTGTGGCCACAGAAGTGCCTGCCTGTACCCTTGACCATCGAATCCCCTGTCACTATAGCCCTGCCACTGTCTTTCCTCCGGTTCTGTGCAGCAGAGCTATCTGTGGTATCATGAACCTGGCTGTTGCTGATTTCCCGAGAAGCCACTCCACGCATTCACCCCCAACAGAATCCCAAGCAGGATTCAATATCTTTTTGAGAAGTGGATGATCACTGGGGATTCCTGCACTGCCTTCCTGAGCCTTTTATTTGGTTTGATGGTCACCCATTCCCTTTCTGCCTGTGTAACCCTCACCTTGCAGTGTGACGAACTCACTAAATGTGCTGTCAATAACATTCTCAGATGCTCGACAGTGAGTCCACTCATAACTCCAAGTCTGAAAAGCAGTTTCCCCAGTAGCGCAGATGGACACACTTCCTGCACACATAGCCGTCAGGGACAATCAAAGTATCCCTTATTTCCCACATTGTACAAGAGGAGCACCCCACGGGTCTGAGGGCTCCTGTCTCAATGTCTCTCTAGATTCAGCTAATTACTCCCATTAAGAGAATTTAAAAGAGCTTTCAACCTTCCTTCACTTCAAACATTTCCATTATATATCAAAAGCCCCAATCTTTATTTAAGCTGATACGTTATATTTTAAAAACTTACCAAATACTCTGCAGATATCACTTACAAATTGGCTGTTCCCATTGGGACCATGTGAATTTCTCAATGGCCTGAACTAGAGTTTCAGCTTGAACTTCTCCCTGTCTCACCTCCCTCTGTTTTCACCTAACTCCAAAACGCACTCATTGAGTCAAGCAACACTCAGAGCAGCCCTGTCATTTTCACTGTCTGGTCACACCTACACTGCCCTCAGCCTCCTGTCCTGTTCCAATGCATCGCAATGGGGGCTCAGGAACTGCATCTCATCTTTCAGCTCAGCCCTTTGTAACCCCAGAGTCAACATGGACCTCAGCAGTTTCTGGATGAACAGACAGTTGTCAGAACCTGGAACATTCCACCTGAAAATGTGCTGGAATTTGAGTTCACAAAGAATTTTAATGAGAATTTTGCAGGGAGTTGAAAATTAGGGGTTTACAGGTTAACATCATGAAGTGAGTGATTGGGACAAAATCTGACAGTTCCTGCAAAGATACTAGGTATAATCTGGATAAATCTGTGCTCCCACTCAGGCCAAATCGCCCATGGGGGATTCAACCACAAATTTGAACATCTTTCTGCATGTTGCTTCACAAAAGTATTGGAGATATTTTCCCAGAGACAGAACAGACAGCCCTTTCTCCTTCCACAGTAAAATGTTAATGATATCCAGATCCTGATGACTCCGCTGAGTGCAGAAATCTGCTTTTTAGAGATCCTGTCCTCAATTATTCTCATTTAATATCCCATAAAAAGAATTCACAAAACAAATCTCAGCCAGTGCAGGATGAATTGGAAAGACAAATATTTCTCTGATATGTGTCTGATGTATAAATGCTCCTCTTTCAAATCACCCCCCCCACCCCCCCACCCAGGAAGAGGACATGTCCATGCACCTCGCTGTACCGTGCCCCCCCCAAAAAAATGGCGGCCATAACCCAGGACCTATCACTGACTGAGGCCCACAGCCATTTTCCCATTTGCTGGAAACATGGGACCAAATGTTTCTAATTCAGGACTAACACCCTGTACAGACGTGTAAATAAATCCTCCCAGTCTAAACTGAATCATTTTCTCCCGGTTTCCGCTGCCAATCCCCCTTCCCAGTTTCCGGCTCCTGCACACACCAAGGGCCATTCCGGGTCCAGTTACCCTTCCTCAGAACCGATGGCAGCTGGGAAAATTAGACTCCCTACAGTGTGGAAACAGGCCATTCGGTCCAACAAATCCACACTGACCCTCTGAAGGGTATCCCACCCAAACCCATTCCGCAACTCTATTATTCTAAATTTCTCCTGAACAACGCATCTCACCTACACATCCCTGAACACGACGGGAAATTAAGCTTGGCCAATTCACCTAACCTACACATCTTTGGACTGCAGGAGATAGGGGTAAAAGAGTAAATAATAGGTGGGATGGAGCGACCCTTCAACAACATGGCAACATTTACTCATCTCCTCTCCCCGACCTTATCTCAGATCCAACCCTCCAACTCAGCACCGCCCTCAAACTGTCCCATCTGTCCATCTTCCTTCCCAATTATCCTCTCCACCCTCTCACCATTACCGCCACCTGCATTTTCCTATCGCCTTCCCAACTACCTTCCCACCAGCCCTACACACCCATCCTATTATCTGTCCTCTTCCCCTCCCTCACATTCCTGAAGTAGTGCTTAGGCCCAATATGTCAATTCGCCTGCTCCTTGCATACTGCCTGACCTGCTGTGCATATCCAGCGCCACACTTTAACACAAGCTGGAAGAACATCATCTCATCTTGTACCTGGGGACCCTTCAGCCCTCTGGCCTCAATATTGGATTCCATAATTTTAGGTCATAAGTCTCCTACGTACTAGTGTCATGGCCCCCATCCCATAGACCAGGCCCTGTTATTATATCGCCTGCAATTACACACCACCTATGGTTAGTCACTAACAGTCTCCATAAACAGCTATTCACTCTCCCCCAGCCAGATCGTTATCCACTCCTTTGTCAACTGCTCCCATCGCGTTCTTTGGAATCTATCACCCCCTATCATTTACTCCTTAACCCCTACCTTCTGCATATAAACCGACATTGTTTCTCAGGAACAGCAGTTCTGACGAAGGGTCATTGGATCAGAAATGTTCACTTTGACTTCTCTTCACAGATGCTGCCAGACCTGCTGAGCATTTTCAGGATCTTCTGGTTGTTGTTTCTGATTCACAGCATCCGCAATTCCTTTGGTTTTCATTTACTGGGAGTTGGTAATTCAGGTCCAGCAGCCAACAGCGTGTGTTTATCAACCCACCCAGTCCACAAACTCAATTTCTCTCCCAGTCTCTGCTGTCTCTCCCACTCCCTTCACACTCACTGGGTCCCCCCTCACAGTGACATTGCACCTGCACAGCTCATGGTCACGTGTTGGCCTGCTGGCCACACCCCTCATTCACTCCCATTGGCGGGAGGATTACACCAACTCCCCTATTGGTCTGAAGCTGCCATCAATCAGCCAGGTCCCATTGTGACTTGAGTGGTAGGAGGCTGAGGGGTGACCTCAGAGGTTTATAAAATCATGAGGGGCGTGGATGGGATACAGAGACAAGGTCTTTTCCCTGATGTTAGGAAGTCCAGAACGAGGGGGCATAGGTTTAAGGTGAGAGGAGAATGATATAAAAGAGACCCAAGGGGCAACTATTTTCATGTGTGTGTATGGAATCTACTGTTTGTGAAGTGGTGTAACTATACAAGCTGTCACCATCTGAAAGGCAGCTGGATGGGTATATGAATGGGAAGGGCGTAGACTGATATGGGCCAACTGCTGTCAGATAGGACTAGATTAGGTTGGGATATCTGGTCGGTGTGGATGGGTTTGACTAAAGGGTCTGTTTCCTTGCTGTACATGACTGTGTCTCTGCCCTGGGATGAGCTTCATCATTCAGTGAATGGGGCAGTATCACAGAGCACAGGGGCTGGGGGCTATTCAGCCCATTGGGGCTGTACTTTCTTCCTCTGGAGATGCTGCCAATCTGCCCTTACTCCCCTCCCATTTACCAGTAGCCCTCCACATTTATCGTCAAATAGTTAAATTCCAAATCTGTTTTGACAATAACAAAAGCTGCATCCAGATGTGATTCAAACTGTTCCAGATGCTGAGAACCTACTGAGTAAATTAACCTTCACATTTTTAACCTGCATCATTTGCCAATTACCTGAAAGTAGTTACTAAAAATTGTGACAATAATTTCTCTCAGTGTCTCTGTAAATTAAATATCCTGGAAACAAATCTGTTTCTGGTTGAAATCACTGCTTCAGCTTCTCAGCTCCAAGGAGAATTGTCAGGTCTTTTGCGAACTCTCCATAAAAGAGAAATCTATCTTAATTTGAATTTATTAGTGTCATAGAGATGCACAGCACAGAAACAGACACTTCAGTCCAACTCGTCAATGCCGCCCAGATATCCTAAATTAATCTCGTCCCATTTGCCAACACTTTGCCCATATCCTTCGAAGTTTCCTAAACACGTACCCAATCAGATGCCTTTTAAATGTAAATTGTACCAGCCTCCACACTTCCTCAGGCAGCTCATTCCATACACGTACCATATTCAGCTTGAAAACATTGCTCTTTAGATCGCATTTAAATCTTTTCCCTCACACCTCCCGTCTGTGCTCTCTGGTTTTGGACTCCCCTAACCTGGGAATAAGACCCTGGCTGTTCACCCTAACCATGTCCTTCACGATTTATCAACCTCGAAGGTCACCTCTCAGCATCCGATGCTCCAGTGAAAACAGCCCGAGCCTATTCAGCCTCTCTGTATGGGTCAAACCCTCAACCCTGGAAACATCTTTGCACATCTTTTCCGAATCCTTTCAAGTTTTATATCATCATTCCGATAGCAGGGAGATCAGGACTGAAAGCAGAATTCCAGAAATGGCTGAATCAATGTCCTCTACAGCTGCAAAATAATGTCGTAACTCCTATACTCAATGCACAGACCAATAAAGGCAAGTTAACCAAACGCCTTCTTCACCACCCTGCCTATTCCACATTCAAAGAACTGTGAACCTGCACCTCAACATCTCTTTGTTCAGCAACACTCCCCAGGCCCTTCCCTGATTTGTTTTTCCAAAATGCAGCACCTCACATTTATCTGAATTCCACTCCATCTGCCACTCCTCAGCCCAGTTGATTGAAGTCTCATTGTACTCGGAGGTAACTTTCTTCCCTGTCCACTGCATCTCCAATTTTGGTGTCGATGTAAAGTCACTAATCATAGCTCCTATATTCACATAGAAATCATTTATATAAATGATGAAAAGCAGTGGACCCAACCCCAATCCTTACACCATATTGCTCATCACAGGCCTCCAGTCCGAAAAGCAACCCTTCACCACTATCCTCTGTCTCCAATTTTCCAGCCAATTTTGTATAATTTGTTAACCAGTCTGTTATGTTGAACCTTGTTGAATGTCTTTCTGAAGTCCAAGTTAGTGATTTCCATGCACAAAGCCATGCTGACTATCCCTAATTATTTCTTGCCTTTCCAATTACATCCAAATCCTGTCCCTGAGAAGTCCTTCCAACAACTTGCCTGACTTCAGGCTCACCAGTGTATTGTTCCCTGGACTTTCCTCACCACCTTTCTCAAATAATGGGGCCCGTCTTACAGCACCTCACCTGTGTCTATTGGTGATACAAATATCTCAGCGAGGGGCCCGGCAATCACTTCCCTAACTTCCCACAAAGTTCTGGGACACACCTGATCAGGTCCCAGGGATTTATTCAGCTTTATGTATTATCAGATATCCAGTACCTCATTCTCTGTAATATGGACACTTGTCAAGTTTTCCCGATTTATTTTTCCAAACTGTCTCACTTCCACATCCTCTAAGTAAAAGCTGACATGAAATCCTCCCACCTCCGATGGTTCCATAGACAGCCTTGCTGATCTTGGAGGGTCCCTAATCTCTGCCTGGTTACTCTTTTGTCCTAGGTGTATTTGTCGAATCCCTTTGGGTTCTCCCTTAAACCTATTTCCCAAAGCTATCTCATAGCCCCTTTTAGCCCTCATGGTTTCACTCGACTATACTCCCACTGCCCTTTTACTCCTGGAGGGATTCACGCAAACCCAGCTGTCTGTACCTGCCATATCCCTCCTTCATTTTCTTGACCAGGCCCTCAATTTCTCTCGACAGGCAGCATTCCTTACACCTCCCAGCCTTGGCCTTATCAGGAACATACTGTCTGTGTACTCTCGTTGTTGCAGGCCTATGGATGCAATGGCAGATGAGGACAGAGAAGTAATCATTCTCAGTAAAGAGGTGGTGTTGGGAAAGATAACAGCCTAAAGGTAGATGGGTCGTCTGGCCATGATGGAGTGCATCCCAGGGGACTATAACAGATGGCAGAGGCTAAATAGCAAACGCACTCGTGATAATTCACTAAAATGTGCTGGACTCTGGGACGGTTCTGACAGATTAGATAGCTGCAAATGTGATGCCAATATTTTAAAATGGACCTGTTCGCATAACTTCTGTCGTGGGGGAAATGCTCGATCTCGCAAGGAAGAAATAGTGAGCTATCTGGGTAGAAATTGTCTCAGAGCAGACACAGCATCGATTCATGAAAGGTAGACAACACTAAGCTGAGTGGTAGAGCAATGTGTGCCGAGGCCAATGTAAGTCTGCAGTGGGATACGGATAGCTTAAGTGAGTGGGTCAGGGTCGAACAGATGGAGGACAATGTTGGGAAATGTGAGGTCATCCATTTTGGTCGGACTAACAGCTAACTGATGAAATGGTGAAAACTTGCAGCAGGCTGCTGTACAGAGGGAGCTGGGTTTCCTTGTGCATGAATCAGAGGAAGGTGGTTTGCAGGTGCAGCAGGTAAATAAGACAGTGAAGGGAATATTGTCCTTCATTGCTAGAGGGATGGTTATGCTGCAGCTGTACAGGGTGCTGGAGGGGCCACACCTGGAGTACTGTGTACAGGTTTGGTCTCCTTACTTCAGGAAGGATGGACTGGCACTGGAGAGGGTGCAGAGGAGGATCACTAGTTTGAGTCAGGATTTCAGAGGGTTGACGTATGCGAAGAGATTGAGAAAACTAGTTCTATACTCATCGGAATTTCGAAGTATGGGGGGTTGGATAGGAAAACAATTGAATTTATGAAGGGAGTAGATAAACTAGAAGCAGGGAGGTGATTTCCACTGGGGACGGAGCAAACTAGGGAGCAGAGAGTCAAAATAAGGGGATATCAGATTTAGGACTGAGTTCAGGATGGACTTCTTCAGATAAATCTGTGAATCTGTGGAATTTGCTGCTGAGTGCAGCAGTTGACGTTATCAACTTGACTATCGTTAGGTCAAAAGGTAGATTTATGAAAAGGAAAGGAATTAAGGGTTATGGTGAGAGAACAGGAAAGTGGAGCTGAGGCCATTAAAAGATCAGCCCTGGTCTTATTGAATGGCAGAGCAGGCTCGAGGGGCCAGGTAGCCTACTCCTGCTCCTATTCCTTCTGTTCTTATGTTCCCACTTTCGAGCTGTCCCTTTACCTGGGAATAGCAAAGAAATATTGAAAGTTCTCGCCTTGTACCGTCAAAATTCGCCTTTGTCCAATTTAGAACACCGTTTAGATCTGGTTTATTATTTTCTGTAACTATTTTAAAACTAGCAGAATTATCAGAGAATCCTGAGAGTGTGGAAGCAGGCCATTCGGCCCATCACATCCACACTGACCCTCAAAGCCTCCTACCTTAAACCTGTAACGCTGCATTCCCCGTGGCTAATCCACCTAGCCTGCACATCCCTGAATAATATGGGCAATTCAGCCTGGAATATCCACCCAACCTGCATATCTTTAGATAGTGGGAGGAAACAACAGCAAACAGACGAATCCCTCGCAGGTAATAACAACAAGGTGATCATCCCTTTCTTATTTCCCAGGTCAACCTAAATAACTTCGCTGGACGTAATCTCAGAATATCCTCCCTCAGCACAACTGTAATGCTACCCCTAATCAAAAAGGCCACTCCACCTCCTCTCATGTCCCCCTTTCTATCCTTCTTCTTGCATCGATACCCTGGAACATTACGCTGCCAGTCCTACCCATCTCTGAGCAACGTTTCTGTAATACTCATGATATCCCAGTGCCACATTCAAAACCATACCCTGAGCCCATCTGCCTTCCCTGTCAGGCCTCTTGTTTTGAAGTCAATGCAGTGTAACTTGTCAGTTCTACCTGGTTCTGTGCCTTGCCCTTGCCTGCCTTGACTGCCTGACTTCTGAACTGTACCAGCCTCAGACTTACCTCTTTTCTCACTATCTCTTTGAGTTTACCCACACTCCCTCACTGGTTTAATGACTCCTGAGTAGCACGAGCAAATCTTATTGCCTGGATATCAGACACCTTCCAATTCAGGTACAATCCATCCATCTTATGCACATCAACTCTACTCAAGAGAAGATTACAATGATCAAAAGATGTGAATCCTTCTGCCCTACACCAGCTCCTTAGCCAATCATTCATCTCCTCCATCCTGCTATTCCTAGTCTCATGAGCATGTAGTACCTGGAGTAATCCACATATTATGACCGAGGACCTGGTTTATTATATTCCAGGCTAATTTGCTATATTCTCTCATCAGGACTTTATCTTTTCCCCTTCTTATGTCATTGGTACCAATGTACAATGACCTCCCACTGGTCATTCTTTCCTTTGAGAATATTCTACTACCTGTCCGAAACATCCTTGACCCTGGCACCAGGGAGGTACCACCCATTCTGATGTCTCACTGTCAGCTGCAGAAACAGCAGTCTGTGCCCGACTAGAAAGTCCCTTATCATCCTTGAGCGTTTGGAATCTGATCTACCTCTCAGTATAGTGGAGCCAATCTCAGTACCAGTAACTTGGCTGTCAGTGCAACATTCCCTGAAAGTCTATGACAACCTATATTATCCAAAACAGTAAACTTGTTTGAGATGGGGAGAGCCACAGGAGACTCATGGCTGAAAAAATGTGTTGCTGGAAAAGCGCAGCAGGTCAGGCAGCATTGAAGGAGCAGGAGAATCGACGTTTCGGGCAGAATCCCTTTTCTAGCAAAACATTTTTCAGCTCTGATCTCCAGAATCTGCAGTCCTCACTTTCTCCACAGGAGACTCATGCTCTACCTACCTCCCTCTCCTACCTTTCCGAGAGGTAACCCATCTACCTGACTGTATTTTCAGGTTTCCGGCCTGAAACTGCCACCTATCACACACCCTGACTCTTGTAAATTCTTCATTACCAGTAAGCACTCCTCCCTCTGATCCATGTGATCCAAGAGGATTTGCATCACTTCCTGCAGGCTATCCTCAGGATCATTCAAACTCCCCCTACTCTCCTCCAGGAAGTGCACATCACTGTACGAATGGCCGTCTCTGCACCTTAATCTGTAGACCCAGAAAAAGGGCAGAGTCTTACAGCTTTACAAAAGACTACTCTCGAATACATTAGAGCCTGTAATTTATATTTAAAACATTCAACCAAAAGATCATAACAGAGGCACTTAAACTAGTAAGCACTCACCCTACTGAATGTTGCGGATTTTAAAAAGTAAAGCAGAGTAAGATTTCCCTTTTAAGAAACCCACTGAGCTGATCCCCGGCTGCGAGTCACAGACATACAGCACGGAAACAGACCCTTCAGTCAAACTCGTCCATACCAACCAGATATCCGAACCTCATCTCGTCCCATTTGCCAGCACTTGGTCGATATCCCTCCAAACCCTTCCTATTCATATACCCATCCAGATGCCTAATAAATGTTGCAATTGTAGCAGCCTTCACAACTCCCTCTGGCAGCTCATTCCATAAATGCAACACCGTCGCATGAAAATGTTGCCCGTTAGGTACTTTTTATGTCTTTCCCCTCTCACGCTAAATCTATGCCCTCTAGTTCTAGACTCCCTCACTCCAGTGAAAATACCTTGTCTATCTGATCCATGCTCATGATTTTATAAACCTCTGAGATCACTCCTCAGCCTCTGACACTCCAGGGAAAACAGCCCCAGCCTGTACAGCCTCTCCCTATATCTCAAACCCTCCAACCCTGGCAATATCCTTATAAATCTTTTGTGAACCTTTCAAGTTACACAACATCCTTGTGCTCGGTGGAGAACAGAATTGTGCACAATATTGCAAGAGTGGCCAAACCAATGTCCTCAACAGCTGCAACATGACCTCCCAACTCTCTTACTCAATACTCTGACCAATAAAGGAAATCATACCAAACACCTTCACTATCATATCTACCTGCACCTCTACTTTCAAGAAGCTGTGAACCTGCACAACAAGGTCTCTTTGTTCAGCAACACTCCCCAGGACCTGACCATGATGTGTATCAGTCCTGCGAAGCTTCGCTTTTCCAAAATGCAGCACCTCGCACTTATCTGAATTGAACTCCATCTGCCACTCCTCAGCCCATTTGCCCATCTGATCAAAATCCCATTGAAATCTGAGGTAACCTTCTTCACTGTCCACTACATCTCCAATTTTGGTGCCATCTACAATCTTACTAACTACACCTCCTGTGTTCATATCCAATTCATTTATATAAATGATGAGAAGTAGTGGACCCAGCACCGATCCTTGTGGCACTCCACTAGTCCCAGGCCTCCAGTCTGAAAAATAATCATCCATCACCACCACCCTCTGTCTTCTGCCTTTGAGCCAGTTCTATATCCAGATGGCTACTTCCGGGAGATCTAACCTTGCTAACCAGTCTCCCATGGGGAACCTTGTTGAACGCCTTACTGAAGTCCATATAGATCACATCTACTACTCTTCTCTCATCAATCCTCTTTGTTACTTCTTAAAAACCAGATCAAGTACGTGACATGATTTCCCATGCAGAAAGTTATGCTGACTATCCCTAATCAGTCTGTGCTTTTCCAAATACACGCAAATCCTGTGGCTTCGGGCTCCCTCCAAAACCTAGTCTAGCACAGCATCTGTAGTTCCCGAGCTTGTCCAAACCACCTTCGTTAAACAGTAGCACCATATTAACCAACTCGCAGTCTTCTGGCATCTCAGCTATGACTATCAATAATACAAAAATCTCAGCAAGAGGCCCAGAAATCACTTCCCTTGCTTTCTACAGAATTTTTGGATACACCTGATCAAAGCCTGGAGATTGATCCACCTTTATACGTTTCCAATATCCAGTACTTTGTATTATGGACAATTTTCAAGATGTCACCATTTATTTCCCCACATTGTACATCTCCCATGTCCTTCTCCACAGTAAATACTGATGCAAAATATTGCATCTTGATAAAACAAACAAGGGCAGGAGTTACACTCATTAAAAGTAAGGCTTTGAGAAGTGATATGGAACAAAGAGACCAAGGGGTTCAGGTCTTCTTAGTCTGTGTCACATGTAGACAGGGTGGTTAAGAAGGTGGTTAGCACACTTACCTTCATTGCTCAGACCTCTGAGTACCGGAGTTGGGAATTTAGGTTGAGGCTGTACAGGATGTTGGGGAGGCCTCTTCTGGAATACTGTGTCTAGTTCTGGTTGTGCTGTGATAGGAAGGATATTATTAAATTGGAGCGGATTCGGAAGAGACTAACCGGGATGTTGCCATGAATGGAGGGATTGTGTCACAAGGAGAAGCTGGATAGGCTGGGATGCTTTTTCACTAGAGCGTCGGAGGTTAAGGGATGACCTTAGAGGTTTATAAAACCATGAAGCGTGTAGACAAGGTGAATGGCCGGGGGTGGAGGGGTGGAATTCAAAACCTGGGTGCATACAATTTGAAAATAGATGAGAAAGGTTTGAAAAGTAAATTGGGGATTTGTTTTTACTTTTACATGTGTGAAGTGAACTCCCAGAAAAAGAAGCAGCTGTGAGTACAATTACAATGTTTAAAAGACATTTAGACAAGTCCATAAACAGGAAATGTTTGGATGAATGTGGACCAAGCGGAGGGAGGTGCGATTAGATTTGTTGGGAATTATGGTCGACACGGAATGGTTTAACCACAGGGTCTGTCTCTGTTCTGTATCACTTTATGACGCTATCTCTGTGAATTCCTCCATGCTCACAACTCCTCAGATCACTGTCACCTCATCCAGACTAAACTCTTCCTTATCTCTAGAAATCCTCTCTAGCCTCAGAACCATCACTATCTCTGGTATCACAAACATCTCAATCTCTGTAACATCCTCCAATCTCCTCCTGTCTCATCACCCTCACGATCTCTAATCTTGACAACCCCCACAAATCTGTCCTTCTCCACAGTAAACACTGATGCCACACGTTTAGTATCCCCCCAAAACCCCATCTCCTGCATCTTCACACATAGGCTGCCTTGCTGATCTTTGAGGTGGCCTATTCTCTCTCTAGTGACCCATTTGCTCTTAATGTATTTCTAAAAACCCTTTCCCTATTCGCCAAAGCGGTGTCCTATCCCCTTTTTGCCTTACTAATTTTACTCTTAAGTATACTCCTCTTGCCTTTATACGCAAAGGATATTTGTGATTTGTTGGATTGGAATAAATGCAAAATATTACATCTTGGTAAAACAAACGAGGGCAGGACTTACACTGATTAAAAGTTGGGCCTCGGATAGTGATATGGAACAAAGAGACCGAGGGGTTCAGATCTTTGAAGTATGTGTCACATGCAGACAGGGTGGTTCAGAAGGGCTTTAAAGTTGTACAGGATGTTGGTGAGGCCTCTTCTGGAATACTGTGTCTAGTTCTGGTTGTGCTGTTATACGAAGGATATTATTAAATTGGAGCAGGTTCAGAATAGATTTACCAGGATGGTGATGGGAATGGATGGTTTGAGTTATAAGCAGAGTCTGGATAGGCTGGGTCCTTTTTAACTGGAGCACAGGAGGCTGAGGGGTGACCTTATTAGAGGTTTATAAAATCCTGAAGAGTTTCGGTAATGTGAACAGCAGGTGCCATTTCTAGGAGGGGGCGCGATTCAAGATTGGGGACATACGTTTCTCACGTTAAAAAGTAAGGCTTTCAAAAGAAGTTCGGGATTTTATTTTTTGTTTTTGCACAAAGAGTGGTTCACATGTGGAATAAACTTGCAAAGGACGTGGTAGATGTGAATACAATTACAATTTCAGGGTGGCACTGTGGCTCAATGGTTAGCAATGCCACCTCTCAGCGCCAGGGACACAGGCTCAATTCCTGTATTGGGTGACTGTCCATGTGGAGTTTGCATATTCTTCCCCATGACAGCGCGGGTTCCTCCAGGTGCTGCCGTTTCCTCCCACAATCCACAGATGTACAGGGTAGGTGAACTGGCCGTGCTCAATTGCCCATAGTGTTCAGGGATGATAGGGTTGAGTGAATTAGTCAGGGGTAAATATAGAGCAAAAGGGCAGGGGAATGGGATTCTAATAGGAAAAAAACATTTGGACCCGTATATCAATAGGGAATGCCAGGATGGACTTGGACCAAGTGGAGGCAGGTGCGATTAGTTCAGTTCGAATTTATGGTCGACACGGACTGGTTGGACCACAGGGTCTGTGTCGATGCTGTGTAACTTTATGACTCGTTATCTCTGTAAATTCCTCTCTGCTTGGAACTCTCCCGATCAGTGCCACCTCATCCAGCCTTACAAATCTTCCTCATCTCTATAATTCCACTCCAGCCTCAAAATCCAAAAACCTCTATCACAAAATATCTCGATCTCTGTAACATCCTCCATCCTCACAATCCTTTCCAACTTGCATCTCCTCCAGCTTCATTATCCTCCCCATGTCTAATCCCCTCCAGTCTCTCAAAGCTCTGCTATATGTGCCTTTCTTTATTTCCAGCTTTCAGGATGCCCAATGTTTATTTCTCACTTGATGATGGCCCTTTCCAATTCCTGCGCTGAGCTTCTGAATTTCCTCTTAAACCTCTGCGTCTCACTTTCCTCCCAAAAACATTAACCAATCACGTGTCATCTATTCTAGTATCACCTTTTCTGACCTGATGTCCAATGGAGCCTGTCATATTCCTATAATAAACATCTCAGCGGTCCACAGAACAGAAAAACGCTCTGGTGGTCAATCGAGTCTGTGAGAAAAAAAACTACCACCGAAGTATCCTCATCTATTTTCCAGTACTTGTGGAAAAGTGTCATCTATCATGGCATAGCAAGTGCACACTAAATACATCTCAAATGTTTTGGGGATTTGTGTCTCCCACCCTCACAGACAGTGAGGTTTAGTGCAACTGTTGTTCGATGATGACATCACCCACAGGAACACAGAGCAGCTGGGTCTGTGCAAACCAGAGGTCGCCCATACATTGGGAAGGATGGCAGGGTCCCTGAGAGGGGGCACAGGAGAGTTACCAGGATGGCTCAAGGAATGGGGGATTTTAGTTGCAGGGACATGGGTGTTGTTAATACAGATCAAGAATATCCATCTATAATAGATGGACTCTCATTCTCAACCTCTCCCCTTGCCTGGGCTGTGGTTACCTTCAGGTTAAACCACCACCAGACATCTCTCCCTAATGAGAGAGCAGCCCTATGGTCTGGTAGGACAATGCTGACTTTACCTTTTAGACAGTGATGCCACTGTGCATCGGGGGTGAAGAGAGGGAATGCTGAAGGTGGTGGATGGGACACCACTCAGGCACAGTGCTTTGTCCTGGAGGATGTTCGCTTTCTTTTATACTGTTGAGGGCTGCACTGATGAAGGCAAGTGGAGAATGTTCCAACACGATCCTGATGTGTGCCTTATAGAGAGCAAACAGACACTGGGGCCGGGGTTTGGGAAACTTAGGTGTTCTCCTTGTAGCAAAGGGAATTGAGGGGAGCTGAGAGACAAGTGCTTACAAAACATATACAGTAGGATGTTAAACCTTGCACTCATCAACTCATCATAAATGGATTACTGGACACATATTGAAGATTTCGGGGAGATCTATTGACAGGACGGTTTGATTCAAAGGAGAATTTTTATGCAGAAAATGGAATTGAGCTGGAACAAAATACTCCCACACAGTGCAAATATCCAGGTCCTGATGAATGGAGTAATTCAATCAGAGTTTGGCGTTACAATTACTGAGATTCCCATCTGAATATCAGATTAGATTAGATTATTTACAGTGTGGAAACAGGCCCTTCGGCCCAACAAGTCCACACCGCACCCGCCGAAGCGCAACCCACCCATACCCCTACATTTACCCCTTACCTAACACTACGGGCAATTTAGCATGGCCAATTCACCTGACCAGCACATCTTTGGAGTGTGGGAGGAAACCGGAGCACCCGGAGGAAACCCACGCAGACACGGGGAGAACGTGCAAACTCCACACAGAGAGTCGCCTGAGGCGGGAAATGAACCCGGATCTCTGGCGCTTTGAGGCAGCAGTGCTAACCACTGTGCCACCGTGCTGCCCACTAATATCCAACTGTAGTATCCTGTAATACAAGTTTATAACATCTGTCACTGTCAGGTCAGGTGAGAAACTCACACCATCCCTTCCTCCTGGTCCAGGATGACTGTACACATTACCCCTTGTGGAGACCAGCAGTCAGTTCAGGGGGAAATCTATGTGGGTTTCTTTGAGTTTCCACCTTGGGAGTTCATGTGACCGAACAGGGCAGATCTTTGACACATGGGACAGAATGTTCCAAGAGTCAGTGAGATGTGGAGAGCAGGATGTCCTTCCTTTTCTTTCCTTCCGTGCTGCCACTGTGCCTCATCAATAAGACATGGGGGGTGAAAGTCTCATGCAGCTCGATGGGCAAGTTGTCTCCATTCTGACCAATGGGCAGCAAGATCCTCCCAGTCACTCCAAAGAGTCTCTCTGAAAACACAGCAACTCAGCATGCTTCCCACTGTCCGGTGCTCCCTGGAAAGATTTAGAAGAATGAGGGGGGAATCTCCTAGAAAATGTAGAACAGTAAACTTCCAAAAGGATTATAAACAGTTTACAGAGAGGGATTCGGAGAAGTGGACAAGTTGGTAAATGGAGCATAACTTGGGATAATGTGAAGTTGTTCATTTTGGAGGAGGTAATAAAAGAACAGAGGACTATTTAAATGGTGGAAACTGTAGAAAGCTGCAACACAAAAGAGACCAGGGGGTAACTGTGCAGGAAACACAGAAAGCTAGAACACAGTTACAACAGGTCATCAGGAAGGGGAATGGAATATTATTCCTGATTTCAGGGGATTTGCAGTATAAGAGTTTGGAGTATATACCTGAGAGCTACTTTATACAGTGCGAGTGAACCACATATGGAGTAATGAGAGAAGGTTTGGTCCCTTTATTTAAGGAAATACATCACTTCATCGGAAGCATTCAGAGAAGATTTACTGGGATGATCCCTGGTTTGCAGGGATTATCTTTTAAGAAAAGGCTGAAGAAGTTGGGACTTGACTCATTGGATTTGGGGGAGAATGAGAGGGGATCTTATTGAAACATATAGACTTATTAAGGGGTATGTCAGGGTAAATACTGAGAGGATGTGTCCCATCATGAGGGAACCTGGAACCAGATTCTGGATCAGTTCCAGAATCAAGGGTTCTGTTTTAGATTTGTCAACTTTAATGCAACACAGACATGGGTAAGGGGTTTCAGTAGCAATGGAGCTGGGGTGAGGTGAAGAAAAGCAACATTTTAGAGATTGGAATTCCTGGTGTTTGCAATTGTGTAGATGTCTGATCAGGAGGTCACCTTGGGGTCAGAATATGAGAGCAATATTGTGAAGTTCTGCCTCAGGCATTTCCCAGTGAGAGGGAGGGGCTCAGCAGTAAGGGAAAGGAATTTGTAACAGCAACTGAAGGCAATGGGTTTAACCATTGCAGTGTTTCATTGGAGGAAATTGCAGCCAATCGAGTTGTAGGCGTTTGGTAAGCAGTTTGATGAATGGGTAACAGTGGAGCAATGGAGAGGGATGATAGGGAGAGAGAGCTGGGCATTGTCAGTGTACATGGGAAACCAACACGATGTCACCTCCTGGCAGTATGTAGGTGAGATACAGGAGGGAACAAAGATAGATCCTGGATGGACACCACATATGAGGAATTCAGAAAGGAAAGGGAGAGTGGAGATGGAGCAGGATTTTCCAACAACTGAGAGGTCAAATATTAGTTCTTTGCAGAATTGGAAAGAAGGACATAACCAGAAAAGACAGACAGAACAAGGAACAATATTTGTGAATTGGTGAGGGGGAGTGATGAGGAAGGGCCCGACTCCATAACTGCTATTTCTACATCAGTGACATCACCCAACTCCACCCTAGTCTCAGCTCATTTACTGAAATACTCATCCAGCCCTGTGTTATCTCCAGACTTCGTTATCCAAACACAGTCCTGGCCAGCCTCCCACATTCAACTTACATATAGGCTCAAGAGTATCTAAAACCCTATTGCCCATAGTGCTCACTTGTACCAAAACTTGTTGATCCATCAAAAGGCTCCTATTAACAAGCAACAATTTAAAATTCTCTCCCTTGATGTAATTCCTGGCTGTGAACATCCCTGTCTCCCTGCATCACACAACCTGAGAGATCTCGACAACTCATTTTCTTTCAGACTCCCAAAGATTCATTTACTCATTGCTTCACCGGTCTGGCTGTTTTGACACGGTCAAGGGAACACTGTCTGGAATTCGCACCCTGACCCTCTCAGACCTGCTTTCATCCTTTAAGGTATTCCTGAAAACCTGCTTATTTGGCAATACTTTTGATCACCTGACCCAATATCCCCATCAGAATGGGGATATGTCAGAAATTTTTAATTTCTGTGAAATTATAAAAATGATAAAAATACAAACTGTTGTTGATTTGCACACACATTGTCAACTCTTCACTGTCGCTGAGTGAATAATCTGCAACATCTCTTACCCAAATTAGTTGTGGGAGCACATTCACCACACGAGCTGCAGCTGGACAAGCAAGTCAAACATCACCCTCTCCACAGGCAATGGGACTCTGGCATTAATCACTGGTGTCTGTGGAGGGAGAAACACATAGTTGATATTTCAGGGAGTGCTAAATGCATTACAGGAAGTGAGAATGTTGCAGAATTTGATGGTCAGAAATGGAAGGAAAATGCACTCTTTTGTTGAAAAAAAGAAGAATTATTCACTGGCAAAGATACTGTGGAAAATTTAGTCCGTTGAGAGAGCAGCACATTGTCAGGGGTTGGGCAGCAGAGGAAAATTAACTAACAAAATGTCTTTGAAAGTAACAATAAAACACTAAACAAGCCAAACTGCCTGTGCCCAAAGACTTTAACTCCCCTTCCCGCTCCACCAAAGATATGCAGGTCCTGGGCCACCTCCACCGCCAAATCCCAGGCATCTGATGCCTGGATGAAGAACGCCTCATCATCTGTGTTCAGATCCTCCAACCACATGGGATCAATGTGGATTTCACCAGTTTCCTCATTTCCACTCCCCCCACCTTATCCCAGATCCAGCCTTCCAACTCGGCACTGCCCTTTTGACCTGTCCTACGTTTCCATCTTCCTTTCCACCAATCGGCTGCTGCCTGACCTGCTGTGCTTTTCCAGCATCACACTCTTTGACATTGAAAACATCCTGACTCTGACACTGTGTAAATCCTGCCCTATCACTCCCTGCCAAGGAAGGCTGCGCATGCGTCCCCCTACAGCTTGTCCCTCTCAAAGTTGGCGGCCACACACATGTCCCACGGATCACTGCCCCCAATAAAGATGGCGGTGATCACTCACACCTTTCACCATTTGAAGCATTTTGCCATTTGCCACAAACACAGGCCTGGGATTTTCTAATTTGTGTTTTCCGATGTGCACTAAATTCTGTAAAACGTCTCAGCCCGTTCCATTAAAATTTCCTTCCCTTCCTGGTCAATATGTCTTTCCTTATCCCAGATCCAGAAGCTTATCACGTGGGTGAGTGTAGCCACGCCCCTCATTCACTCAGACCAACCGGCACGACCTTGTCTTCCAGCCCTGTGCCCATCCTCTTATTGGTCCTGCACTGAGATCAATCACCAGAGGCCCTTTGTGGGCTGGAGCATGCTCAGTGCTTCCTGATTTTGCTGCTGTTCATCAGGAAAAAGAGAGAGTGTTCATTCCTGTTTCTCCTAATGTCAGACATTAACAACAACGAACTACATTGTATGGAGCCTTTCACACTGACAATTCTGCTAAAGTGCTTCACGAATGCTGGAAACATTGATTAAAGAGAACAACTTTAAGATACATCTTTGAGGAGGAGTACAGAGGGGGTTGGGAAGGATATTGAAGAGGTTTTTAGATCAGACAAACCGTCTAAAGAGCAACCCACCCAGACCCATTCCCCTACATCTAACACGACGGGCAATTTAGCGTGGCTAATTCACCTAACCTGTACATTTTTGGACTGTGGGAGGAAACCGGAGCACCCGGAGGAAACCCACGCAGACACTGGGAGAATGTGCAAACTCCACACAGACAGTTGCCTGAGGTGGGAATAGAACCCGGGTCTCTGGCACTGAGAGGCAGCAGTGCTAACCACTGTGCCACCGTGCCGCCCATCTGCAGCTGTCCTCTGCAGCTCCAATCATGGAGTGATGTCTGTGGGAAACAGCTTACAACGGAGACAGTTCGTGGCTAACCATAGTTTAACAACCCCATGTCCTCGCCCCCCTACCCCACACCCCAGGCCTTGTTCTCACAGCCTGCCATTACATACTACCAATGGTTAACCACTAACAGTCTCCAGTAACAGCTCGTCACCCTCCCCCAGCCAGATCATTATCGATTCCTTTATCCAGCCCTTCTTCTTGCTCTATCCCCACCTATCCTTTAATCCTTACATCCTCCCCTAAACCCTACCTGCTGCATATAAACCAACTTTTTTTCTCTCAGTATCAGTTCTGAGGAAGGGACACTGGGTCTGAAACTTTAACTGATTTCTCTTTACAGATGCTGCCAGACCTGCTGAGTTTTTCCAGAACCTCCTGGTTGTTGTTTCTGATTTACATCTTCCGCAGTTCTTTTGGTTTTAATTTCCCGGGAGTTTGTAATTCAGGTCCCACAGCCTCTGTCCCAGTCTCTGCTATCTCTCCCAACCCCACCCAGTGACACTGCACCTGCACAGCTCATGGACATGTGTCATCTTGCTGGCCACACACCTCATTCACTCCTATTGGCTGCAGGACCACACAGACTCTCCTCCCATTGGTCTGGAGCTGCCGTCAATTAGCCAGGCCCCATTGTGATGAGAGTGGAGGGCTCATCCCTCTCTCTGCCCTGGGATGAGCTTCATCATTCACAGTGAATGGGGCAGTATCACAGATACACACATCACAGGGCCTGGGGGCTATTCAGCCAATTGGGGCTGTCCTCTCTCCCTCTGGAGATGCTGCAAATCTGTCCCAATTCCCCTTCTATTTGCCCACAGCCCCCCAAATCTTTCCTTAAAAATTAAAATTCCAAGTCTCTTTCAGAATGCCTGCTGAATCTGTGTCGTTCAGACTGTTCCAGATGCTCAGAACTTACTGAGTAAAATAGTGTTCACATTTTCACTTTGTATTATTTGCCAATTACTTGAAAGTAGTTACTAAAAGTTGTGACAGTGTTAACAATTCCTCTCTCTCCACAAATTCAAGACCTTGGAACCAAATCTGCACCAGGTCAAAATCACTGCTTCACCTTCTCAGCTCCAAGGACAATTATCGGTGCTGCAGCTTGCTCTCCACAAAAGAGGAACGCATCTTAGTTTATTAACGTCATAGACATATACAGCACAGAAACAGAACTTCGGTCCAATTCGTCCATGCCAACTAGGAATCCTAAACTACTGGAGTCCCATTTGCCAGCTATTGGCCTGCATCCATCAAAACCCTTCCTGTTCACGTACCTAATCGGATGCCTTTTAAATGTTGTGATTTTATCAGCCTCCACTACTGCATCTGGCAGCTCATTCCATACACACACCACACTCAGCTTGAAAACGTTGCCCTTAGATTCCTTTTAAATCGTTGCCCTCTCAACCATGTGCTCTAGTTTTGGACCCACCTAACCTCAGGAAAAAGAACCCCGGCTGCTCACCTTATCCATGCCCCTCGTGATTTTATAAATCTCCATGAAGTCACCTCTCAGTCTTGGACTCTCCAGGGAAATTAACCCCAGCCTATTCAACCTCTCCCTGTAGCCCAAATCCTCCAATCCTGGCAGCATTTTTGTAAATCTTGCCCGAACCTTTTCACGTTTCACAACATCCTTCCCAGAACAGGGAAAATCAAACTGAAAACAGAATTCGAGAAGTGGCTTAATCAATGTCTTTTAAATGTTGTAATTGTACTAGCCTCCACCCCTTCCCTTGGCAGCTCACTCCAAACATGCACTGCCCTCAAACTGTCCAACTCTGGCAAAGTCCTTGCAAACATTTTCTGAAATGTTTCAAGTTTCACAACATCATTCCTGGAACAGGGAAATTGGAACTGAAAACGGAATTCCAGAAGAGCCTTAATCAATGTCTCGTACAGCCACAACATGACGGAGAGCATAACAAACGCTGCATTCACTCCCTTGCCTACCTGTGACTCTACTTTCAAGGAACTATGAACCTGCACTCCAAGGTCTCTTTGTTCAGCAACACTGCCCAGGACCTTACCAGTAAGTGTATTAAGTCCTGCCCTGATTTGCCTTTCCAAAATCCAACAGCTAACATTTATCTAAATTGAACTCTATCTGCCATTCCTTGCTCCACTGGCCCATCTGATCAAGATCCTGTTGTATTCTGAACTAACCTTCTTCGCTGTCCACTACACCTCCAATTTTGGTGTCTTGTGTAAAGCTACTAACCATATCTCAAATATTCACACCCAAGTCATTTATTTAAGGACCCAATAATCGATCCTTGTAGCACACTGCTGCTCACAGGCCTCCAGTCCACAAAGCAAACCTCCATCATCACCCTCTGTCTCCTACCATCAAGCCAGTTTTGAACCCAAGTGGCTTGTTCTCCCTGCATTCCATATTATGTACTGGATTAGTGGTGCTGGAAGAGCACAGCAGTTCAGGCAGCATCCAACGAGCAGCGAAATCGACGTTTTCGCTGCTCGTTGGATGCTGCCTGAACTGCTGTGCTCTTCCAGCACCACTAATCCAGTATTTGGTTTTCAGCATCTGCAGTCATTGTTTTTACCTTCCATATTATCTAACCCTGCTAACCAGTCTGCTTTGTGGAACCTTGCTGAATGTCCATATAAACAACGTTCACCGCCTGGCTTAATCAATTTTCTTTGTTACTTCAAAACACTCACTCAAGTTAGTGAGACACGATTGTGCACGTACAAAACCACATTGACAACAGTCAATGATTATTCCTTACTTTTCCAAATAGATGGATATCCTGTCCCTCAGAATCCCTTCCAACAACTTGCCTGCCACTGACTTCAGGCTCACTATTCTCTTGTTCCATGGCCTCTCCTTACCACCTTTTTAAAATAATGGCACCTCACCTGTCGCTATCAATGATACAAATACCTCAGGAGAGGCCCAACAATCAAATCCCTAGATTTCCAGAAAGTTCCGGGATACATCTGATCAGGTCCCAGGGCTTTATCTACCTTGATGTGATTCAAGACATCCAGTAACACCTCCAATGTAACACGGATACTTTTCAAGTTCTCTCTGTTTATTTCTCCAACCTCTCGAGATTCCATATCTTTCTCCAGTAAAAATGACGTGAAATATTCGCATATCTTTCCCACCCCCCCGGTGGTTCCATAGACAGCCTCGTTAATCTTTAAGGGGTCCTATTCTCTGGTCCAGTTCATCTTTTGTCTGTGATATATTTGTTTAATCTCTTTGGATTCTACTTAAACCATTCCCTGAAGCTATTTCATGTCAAACAGCATCAGCAGCAATCAACAGAGCTAAATGATCCCACAACCAATGGAACAGATCGGAGCTCTGCAGTTCAGCCACACCCAGTTGTGAACGGTGATGGACAATTAAACAACTCACTGGAGGAAGCATCACAGATATTCCCACCCTTACCGATGGAGGGGTCTCACACGCCCACGCACCAGATAAGATGACAGCATTTGCAGCAATCTGCAGCCAGAAGTGCAAAGTGGGATGATCCATCTTAGCCTTCTCCAGTGGTTTCTAACATCACAGATGTGAGTTTTAAGCCAGTATGATTCAGTGTGAATAACATCAAGAAATGGTTAAGTAGTGCAAAGGCTACGGGCCCTACCAATATTCTGCCAATAATACTGATGGTTTGAGCTCCAGAACTTGCCACCCACCGAGCCAAGTACCGCTCCAGCACTGGCATCTACCGACAATGTGGAACATTGCCCAGGGATGTTCAACACAAAAACACAGGGCAACCCAACCCAGGCAATTTCCATCTATCAGTCCACACTCGATCAGCAGTAAAGTGATGGAAGATGTCATCAACAGGGCTACCAAGCAGCAGCTGCTCAGCAACAGCCAGCTGAGTGACACTCATTTTAGGCACCACCAGGGCCACTCAGCTCCCGATTGTGTTACCGCCCTGATTCACAATCTGACAACCAGCTGAATCCCAGAGGCGAGGTGAGGGTGACAGCCCAGTCCCACTCCAAGACTACGATTTCTAGTTGTGTCTACCCTTGTCTCAGCTCACATACTTTCATCTACCTTGTGTTATTTCCAGACTTCAGTATCCAAACACACTCCTGGCCAGCTTCCCACATTCAATCTCCCTGTAATTTTAAGAAAAACTAAATCTCTGCTGCCCAAGTACTCCCTCGTACCAAAACTTGTTGATCCATCAAAAGGCTCCTATTCATAATCAACAACATAGAGCCACACAGATGTACAGCATGGAAACAGACCCTTCAATCCAACCCGTCCATGCCGACCAGATATTCCAACCCAATCTAGTCTCACCTGCCAGCATCCGGCCCACATCCCTCAATTTAAAATTCTGACCCTTGATTTAATTCCTGGTTGTGACCATCCCTAGCTCGCTGCATCACACATCCTTGAAGACCTCGACAACCCATTCTGTTCGAGACTCCCAATGATCTGTTAATTCATTACTTCACCTGTGTGGCTGCTTTTACAGTTGCCAAAGCAACATTTTCTGAAATTCACAGCCAAAACCTCACAGGTCTGCTTTCCTCCTTTAAGACATTCCTCAAAGCCTGCTTATTTGGCAATGCTTTTGGTCACCTGACCTAATATCATCCTTCTCTGGCCTCATGTCTAAAGTTCCCAATAATATTTTTGTGAAATTATAAGCAGGATAATAAAACTACAAACTGTTCTTGAGGTGGACATTAACTTCAAATCATCACTGTTGCTGTAATGAATACTCTGTAATGTCTCTTACCCAACCACATTGTGGGAGCACCTTCACCACTGCAGCTGTACAAGAAAGTCAAACATCACCCTCTCAACAAGCAACAGGGCTTTGGCATTAATCACTGGTTTCTGTGGAAGGAGAAACACAGTTGATGTTTCAGGGATTGCAAAACAGATTACAGGGAATGAAAATGGTGCAGAATGTGATCGTCAGAAATGGAAGGAAAATACACTTGCTTATTGGAAAAATGAATTCTTGACTGTCAAAGATTTTCCAGAAAAAAATTAATAAGCAGCACATGGTCAGGGGCTGGGCGGCAGAGAAAAATTAACTTACAAAAATGTCTGTAAAAGTAATTGTAAAATACTAAACAGACCAAAAATACACCCATTGTTCGGTACTGAGCAAGCTGGATATTGACAAAGTGGTCATAAGGGAGCCCAGAGATGAAGCAAAGCTGTATAAGCTGTTATGATCCCACAGTCATCGAGATGTATAGCACCGACACAGACCCTTCGGTTTAACTCATCCATGCCAACAAGGTATCCGAACCTAATCCATTCCCATTTGTCAGCACTTGGCCCATATCCCTGTAAACGCTTCCCAATCATATCATGTGTCCATTTAGATGCCTTCAACAAGTTTTAATTGTACTAGCCTCCACCACTTTCTCTGACAGCTCATTCCACTCACTGCATGAAAGAGTTGCCCTTCAGCCCCCTTTGAATTTTTGCCCCGTTCACCCTAAAGCAATGTCCTCTACTTTTGGAGACCACTACTCCAGGGAAAACATCTTGTTCATTTACCCTGTTCATGCTCCTCATGATTGTATAAACCTCCATAACATCACCGCTCAGCCAATGGCACTCCAGGGAAAACAGGCCCAGCCTTTTACGCCTCACCCTATAGCTCAAATCCTCCAACCCTAACAACATCCTTGTAAGTCTTTTTTGAAACCTTTCAAGTTTCACAGCACCCTTCTGATTGGAGGCAGGCCAGAACTGCACACAATATTCCAAAAGTGGCCGAACGAATGTCCTGTGCAGCAACATGACCTCCCACATCCTATACTCAATGCTCTAACCAATAAAGGAAAATATACTGAACACCTTCTTCATCATCCTATCTACCTGCAACTTGACTTGCAAGGACTATGATCCTGCAGTCCAAGGTC
This sequence comes from Chiloscyllium punctatum, assembly GCF_047496795.1. Taxonomy (NCBI): domain Eukaryota; kingdom Metazoa; phylum Chordata; class Chondrichthyes; order Orectolobiformes; family Hemiscylliidae; genus Chiloscyllium; species Chiloscyllium punctatum. Next base: position 27,147,395 of record NC_092767.1, read on the forward strand.
TCTTTGTTCCGCAAGCGTCTCCAGGGCCTTGCCATTCAGTGTCTAAGTCCTGGGCTGAAAAACGTGTTGCTGGAAAAGCACAGCAGGTCAGGCAGCATCCAAAGATCAGGTTAATCGACGTTTCGGACATGAGCCCTTCTTCAGGAATCCTGAAGAAGGGTTCATGCCCGAAATGTCGATTCTCCTGATCTTTGGATGCTGCTTGACCTGCTGTGATTTTCCAGCAACACATTTTTCAGCTCTGATCTCCAGTATCTGCAGTCTTCACTTTCCCCTAGTGTATAAGTCCTGCCCTGACTTGCTTTTCCAAAACGCAGCACCACACATTTATCTAAATTAATCCGTATCTGATCAATATCTCAGTGTAACCTGAGGTAACCTTTTTCACTATGCACAATACCTCCAATTTTGAATGACATGCAAACTCAGTTACGACAGCAAGTCATTTAAATGAATGACGAAACAAATCCAGAAATAAACATCCATTACTCTGAGTGTGAATGTGTTCTGTGTAAATCCTGCCCAATGACTCTGTACCAGAGAAAGGCTGCACATGCGCCATGCTGCACCTTGCCCCCTACAAAGATGGCGGCCGCACACGTGTCCACTGAATCGTTGCCCCGAATAAAGATGGCGGCGCTCACTCAGGCCTGCAGCCGCGCTGAGGCAATTCCCCGTTTACTACAAACACGGGACTGGGTTGTTCAAATTTGTGTTTTCCGACGTGCACAACATGTTTGTAAAACCTCTCCGCTCATAGTAACACAGTTTTTCTCCCGTTTCCCTCTGTTTATTTATTTCTTTCCTTACCGTATCCTTTCGCTCCATAACTTCCCGATCATTCATTACAGCGACTCTCCTCCGCGCGCGAGGGTGATCACGTGGTTTAGTTTAGTTCTGCCTCTAGTTCACTTTGATTGGTTGGAGGACCACCCTCCCGCCAGGTGTCCCATAAAACATCACGAGGGATATCTTGGTAATTGATTACTCTACTGGTGACTTAATTTTCCTATTTTCAAGCAAACCATCTCTTTAATTGTGAGCATCAGAAAAGGCTTTGTTTTGCCAGCAAGAAATAAATATGTGATTAACCTTTGTTCGTTTCATGTATAAGAACACTGAGACTCCTCTGCACCGCACTTCTTTTTTTATCGATCGATTTTAACACTAGTGTGTCTTTTGATTCTTCCCAACAAAGTATATGACCTCGCATTCCCTACATGAAACTGCATCTGCCAAGAATACTCTAATTGTTGGAGGGAATCCTGAGGAACAGAATGTACATGTATTTGGAAAGGCAAGGACTGATTCGGGATTATTAACATGGCTTTGTGCGTGGGAAATCATGTCTCACAAACTTGATAATTTTTTTGAAGAAGTAACAAAGAAGATTGATGAGGGCAGAGCAGTAAATGTGATCCATACGGTCTTCAGTAAGGTGTTCAATAATGTTTCCCATGGGAGACTGATTGGCAAGGTTAGATCTCATGTAACAGCAGTGGACCTAACACCAACCCTTGTGTTACGGCGCCAGGACCTAAACACCAAGAAGAACATGTTCCATCAACTACAACACTGTTTTCTGTTGGCAAGCCAATTACTGATCAAAGCTGGAAACTCTCCCATAATTCCATTCTTCCGCATTTTGTATAAAAGCCTGTTGTGGGGAAACTTATCGAACACCTTGCTGAAACCCATATACACCACATCAACCGGGTTACTGTTATCTACCTGTTTGGTCACTTTGTCAAAAAAGTCAACGAGATTCGTTAGCCAAGGCCTAACCATCACAAAACTGTGCTGACTGTCCCTGATCAGATTATTCTTTGCGAGATGGTCATAAATCCTATCTATAATAACCTTTTCCAACACGTTACCAACAACTGCAGTGTATTCACTGGTCTGTAATTATCAGGGTTGTCTCTACGAAACCTTTTGCACAAGAGAACAACATATGCTATGCTCCATTCCACGGGCTCTATTCCTGTAGACAACGATGATTTGACGATCAATTCCAAAGGCTCATCAATGTCTTCCCTTGCTTCCCAGAAGGTTCCTAGGACAGATCCCATCCGGCCCAGGGGACTTGTCTGTTTTCACAATCTTCAGTATTTCTATTACCTAATCCTTGTGAACCTCAATCTCTACTACACTAGACGCAAGTATCTCTGTATCTTCCTCGCCAACGTTTTCATTTCTATATCGAACACTGTCGAAAAATATTAATTTAGTGCTTCCCCTATCTCCTCTGACTCCACACAAAACTTCCCACTATTATCCTTGATTTTCCCAAATTTAACTCTCGTCATTCTTAGAGATAATGCTTTAAATACAGAACATTTCTGATGAAGAACTCGAATTTCCCAAGTCTAATCAAATTACCGGTCTGGTTTGCAAGATAAGCGTTCTGAACATCGAGTAGAAATTGTTCCAGCGGGAAAGCATTCTCAACGTACATCAGCAGGACACGAAGCGACGTGGGGAAACCCCAAAGAACTTCTCATCATTCAGCTTAACCACGCGGCCATGACGACAGACAAAGCTGGAATGTTGAGCAGTGACCAAATGAGCCGATATCTCATTGAAAGCTGCCGCTGACTTGATGAGTTAAATGCTTCCATCTCCTTTCATACCTTTGCTGTCATTTGTAAGGTGCGAGACACCAATGTAAAAGAAGAAAAGCACCATGTTTGGAAAAGATATTTGCAGCAAAACTGAGTCAAAATTATTTATTGAAAGGAAAATCACACTTGGCAATTTGCCAGACCTCTTTGCGAACATGACCAGCAGAGGTAATCAAGGGAGCTATTGATCTGAGTATTCTTGGACATGAAACAAACAAAGGTTAGTGACATATTCATTTCTTTTTTTAGCGAACGAAATGGTCTTTCCTGATGGTTACAATGAAAGAGATGGTTCCCAATAAAAGACAGAGATTAAGTCGCTTGTAGGTATACTTCAATGTGATACGATTCACTTTCAGCCCCTAATTACCCCAGAGATGGAGGGGGTGAGTTACTTTTCTTCACTCTTCTACTCGACAGCATGGAGGTACAGACATGAAACCGCTAGAGATGGAGTTCTTGAATTGGGAACCAGCAGCACTGAAGGAACTCGGCAAAAGTGAGGACTGCAGATGCTGGAAATCTGATTTTATATCAGAAAACGCTGGAAAAGCACAGCAGCATTCGAGGAGCAGGAAAGTCGATGTTTCTGTTGCCCGTCTTTCTGCGTTCAGCAAACATTTTTCGTTTTTGGCTCAGATTTCCAGCAATTGCAGCTATTTGTATTATGTTAACATTCATAATGTTTTGGACAAAACCAATGACCTGCTCGCATCGGAAAATCGGCAGAAGTACTGGGACACCGACATGTTAGCTGAACAATACCAGTATTCCATGAGCCGGAATACGATCCGGGCCACGAGGCTGTGAGTATCTAATCCTCACAAGTAAATGGCAAGACAAGGCGATAGATACTATCGTATTTGGTGTAAATAAAACACCCTTTATGAACATTTTCCTTGCAGATTATTTTCAACTTGTCTTCGTAGATTTACAAAGTGGGAAAAAGCCATTCCACCTGTGTGCATCGCGGCTAATCAGAGAGGCAATCATTCCAGTCGCAGTTTCCAACTTTGGCGCAAAGTCTCGTGTGTTCTAATGTTCCCATTGCAAATGTCAATGACTTTATCCTGTGTTCTTAAATGGCACAATAATGGGGCAGATGTGTGACCAGTGCACAGCGACTTGTAACTCTTTTGAGGAACTTATGCTCATTTTCACCCACAAAGGGAGACACACAAAGGGGAGCGTCAACGTGGGGCACGGTTAAAGTCAGACATTCCCCTCGACAGGTACATACTTATCCAGGACACACAGGAGCTTTTCCTTGAATAAGCTCCACATTTTTAATGTGCTCACCCCCTACAGTTTCCTACCACACTCTACGAAAACTGACCCATCTAAAGTACTCGTACTGTCGTGATCTCAGTCAATATTTGGATATTGTCTTGAGTGTTCCAGAGTTTTTCATTATCCCACAGTCCAGATGAAGTTTGTATTCCTCGCGTACGGGAGCGAGAATTCTTTCAATGTCTCAGATCAGTTCCTGTGCCGAGAAGATCAGAGTCAATGTCCCTTCCTCTACTCGGACTGACAATTTACACTTCTTCAATCTCCTATGATTCCATTTCCCAAGGGTTTCTCAAGATTTCCGAAGCTGGAGCCTAAATTATATGGTTTGCTTCATAAACATTTTTCCAACTGACAACTGACAATATTTTCACAGGAACTCTTCACAATCCTCTGGCTTGCACCATGCCCAGGGATGAGAAGTCCCGTTTGGTGGAGAGAGTTCCGAGGCTGGTGAGTTTCACTTTGGAACAAAGATGGTTAAGTGGCAATTTCCTGTGGTCATTTGTAAATGATGGGAGAGGGAGCGGTGGGGAAGGAGCACTCTGACGAGCAGGAGGAAGTGTTGCCAATGACCAGAGTCAGAGAACAGAGGACAAGGGATGAAAGGAATCTAATGAAAAGCAGCACTTCTGCTCAGGGGGTTCAATAACAACTGCAGAAACCCGATGTGTCGAGCAGTGTATCTGGAAAGAGAAACAGAGATCATGTTTTAAATGTGGAGCATTTCTGATGAAGAACTCGAGTTTCTCAAGTCTAATCAAATTACAGGCCTTGTTTGCAAAACAGGCCTTCTAAACTTTGAATAGGTCCAGCAGGAAAGCGTTCATAACGTAGTCAGCAGGATTCGAACCTACGTGGGGAAACCCCAATGGATTTCTAATCCATCGCCTTAACCACTCGGCCATGACTACAGACAGCACCGCCCCCTGAGCATTGACCAAATCAGCCGTGATCTCATTGAAAGCTGCCGCTGACTTGAGTTGCATGTTTCCATCTCCATTCATACCTTTGCTGTCATTTGTAAGGTGCGAGACACCAATGTAAAAGAAGAAAAGCACAAAGTTAGGACAAGATATTTGCAGCAAAATTGATTCAACATTATTTATTGAAAGGAAAATCACACTTGGCAATTTGCTAGACCTCTTTGCGAACATGACCAGCAGAGGTAATCAAGGGAGCTATTGATCTGAGTATTCTTGGCCATGAAACAAACAAAGGTTAGTGACATATTCATTTCTCTTTTTAGCGAACGAAATGGTCTTTCCTGATGGTTACAATGAAATAGATGGTTCCCAATAAAAGACAGAGATTAAGTCGCTTGTAGATACACTTCAATGTGATACGATTCACTTTCAGCCCCTAATTACCCCAGAGATGGAGGGGGTGAGTTACTTTTCTTCACTCTTCAACTCGACAGCATGGAGGTACAGACATGAAACCGCTAGAGATGGAGTTCTTGAATTGGGAACCAGCGACACTGAAGGAACTAGGCAAAAGTGAGGACTGCAGATGCTGGAAAGCTGATTTTAGATCAGAAAATTTTGGAAAAGCACAGCAGCATCCGAGGAGCAGGAAAGTCGATGTTTCTGTTGCCAGTCTTTCTGCGTTCCGCAAACAATTTTCGTTTTTGGCTCAGATTTCCAGCAACTGCAGCTATTCGTATTATGTTAACATTCATCATGTTTTGGACAAAACCAATGACCTGCTAGCATCGGGAAATCGGCAGAAGTACTGGGACACCGACATGTTAGCTGAACAATCCCAGCATTCCATGAGCCGGAATACGATCCGGGCCACGGTTCTGAGAGTATCGAATCCTCACAAGTAAATAACAAGACAAGGCGATAGATACTGTCGTATTTGGTGTAAATAAAACACCCTTTATGAACATTTTCAACTTGTCTTCGTAGATTTACAAAGTGGGAAAAGGCCATTCCACCTGTGTGCATCGCGGCTAATCAGAGAGCCAATCATTCCAGTCGCAGTTTCCAACTTTGGCCCAAAGTCTCGTGTGTTCTAATGTTCCCAGTGCAAATGTCAATGACTTTATCCTGTGTTCTTAAATGGCACAATAATGGGGCAGATGTGTGACCTTTGCACAGCGACTTGTAACTCTTTTGAGGAACTTATGCTCATTTTCACCCACAAAGGGAGACACACAGAAAGATACCCCCAAAGCGACAGAGGTCTCCGTTGTGGTGAGCTGGAATTTGAAATGGATAATAGGACAAATGCAAGTTTCGAATGTGGAAGCACAGAAGCGACGTCCCGGCAGGACATCACAGGGGAGCGTCAACGTGGGGCACGGCTAAAGTCAGACATTCCCCTCGAGCCAGGTAGGACTCGAACCTACAATCTTCTGATCCGAAGTCAGACGCGTTATCCATTACGCCACTGGCCCAACAGACACGCTTACCGCTGGCAGAATGTCGATATGTAATGCCATGGACTTTCACGGAATCAGAATTAAAAAGGTGAACAAGCAGCGAAGAAAATCACCAACACTTCTTCACTTCGAAGTTTCCAATTTGTGAAGCAGTGACTTTCACTGGCAAAGGAGAAACATTTGTCCTCAGTTGCCTGCTTCGGGGTCGCCTCCTTCTCTGCTGGAAGTTTCCATCGTTTTATTCACAGTCCCGACGCGATTTCATGATCCACTCCAGTGAAAACGTGTCATGGTGTCGTCTAAGCAAGACCCAGCCGAAACTCAGCGAGAGACATCTGGTCATTTCGAGCTCAGGATGTGGAATTAGACGAGCTGCGTGACACCTTTTATTGGCGCCGCCACGTCACTGCAAATTAGCGGCTCAAAACGAGCCGTTGTTAGCATCAGCTTGATTTGTACCTTCCTGTCGTGCATTTGCTGAACAACATCAGATAGATCCCGTCCGGCCCAGCTGACTTATCTATTTTCACACTCTGCAGAATTTCTAATATCTCTTCCATGTGAACCTCAAACTCTTCTAGTCTAGACGCAAGTATCTCACTATCTTCCTCGCCAACATTTTCATTATCTATAGCGAACTCTGTCGAAAAATATTTATTTAGTGCTTCCTCTATCTCCACTGACTCCACATACGACTTCCCACTATTATCCTTGATTGTCCCAAATTTAACTCTCGTCATTCTTTAAGTGCTCACATACCTATGGAAAGCCTTAGGGTTAACCCTGATCCTATCTGCCAACAACTTCTCATGTCTCCTCCTGACTCTTCTCAGCTCTCTTTTTAGGTCTTTCCTGATATCGTTGGAACCCTCGAGCGCTCGAACTGAGTTTTCACGTTTTCTCCTAACATAAGACTTCTTGTTCTTCTTGACCAGGGTTTCCACTTCCTTAGTAAAGTACGGCTCACGCGTTCTATATCTTACTCCCTCCCTGACAGGTACATACTTATCTAGGACACACAGGAGCTTTTCCTTGAATAACCTTCACATTTTTAATGTGCTCACCCCCTACAGTTTCCTACCCCACTCTACGATTCCTAAATCTTACCTCATTGCATCGTGATTTCCCTTCCACCAGCTGAAACTCTTGCTCCGTGGAGTACACCTATCCCTTTCCATCACGAAAGTAAACCTGAGAGAATTGTGATCGCTGTCTCCACAGTGCTCACCTACTTCCAAATCTAAAACCTGGCCAGGCTCGTTACCCAGTACTAAATCGAAAGTGGCTTCTTCCCTTGATGGCATGTCTACATACTGTGTCAGGAAGCCCTCCCGCACACAGTGGACAAAAACTGACCCATCTATAGTACTCGTACTGTAATGATCTCAGTCAATATTTGGATATTGTCTTGAGTGTTCCAGAGTTTTTCATTATCCCACAGTCCAGATGAAGTTTGTATTCCTCGCGCACGGGAGCGAGAATTCTATCAATGTCTCAGATCAGTTCCTGTGCCGGGAAGATCAGAGTCAATGTCCCTTCCTCTACTCGGACTGACAATTTACACTTCTTGTATCTCCTATGATTCCATTTCCCAAAGGGTTTCTCAAGATTTCCAAAGCTGCAGCCTAAATTATATGGTTTGCTTCCTAATCATTTTTCCAACTGCCAACTGACAATATTTTCACAGTAACTCTTCACAATCCTCTGGCTTGCACCATGTCCAGGGATGAGAAGTCCCGTTTGGTGGAGAGAGTTCCTCGGCTGGTGAGTTTCACTTTGGAACAAAGATGGTTAAGTGGCAATTTCCTGCGGTCGTTTGTAATGATGGGAGAGGGGGCGGTGGGGAATGAGCACTCTGACGAGCAGGAGGAAGTGTTGCCAATGACCAGAGTCAGAGAACAGAGGACAAGGGATGAAAGGAATCTAATGAAAAGCAGCACTTCTGCTCAGGGGGTTCAATAACAACTGCAGAAACCCGATGTGTCGAGCAGTGTATCTGGAAAGAGAAACAGAGATCATGTTTTAAATGTGGAGCATTTCTGATGAAGAACTCGAGTTTCTCAAGTCTAATCAAATTACAGGCCTGGTTTGCAAAACAGGCTTTCTGAACTTTGAATAGTTCCAGCAGGAAAGCGTTCATAACGTAGTCAGCAGGATTCGAACCTACGTGGGGAAACCCCAATGGATTTCCAATCCATCGCCTTAACCACTCGGCCAACACTACAGACAGCACCGCCCCCTGAGCATTGACCAAATCAGCCGTGATCTCATTGAAAGCTGCCGCTGACTTGAGTTACATGTTTCCATCTCCATTCATACGTTTGCTGTCATTTGTAAGGTGCGAGACACCAATGTAAAAGAAGAAAAGCACAAAGTTAGGACAAGATATTTGCAGCAAAATTGATTCAACATTATTTAATGAAAGGAAAATCACACTTGGCAATTTGCTAGACCTCTTTGCGAACATGACGAGCAGAGGTAATCAAGGGAGCTATTGATCTGAGTATTCTTGGCCATGAAACAAACAAAGGTTAGTGACATATTCATTTCTCTTTTTAGCGAACGAAATGGTCTTTCCTGATGGTTACAATGAAAGAGATGGTTCCCAATAAAAGACAGAGATTAAGTCGCTTGTAGATACACTTCAATGTGATACGATTAACTTTCAGCCCCTAATTACACCAGAGATGGAGGGGGTGAGTTACTTTTCTTCACTCTTCAACTCGACAGCATGGAGGTACAGACATGAAACCGCTAGAGATGGAGTTCTTGAATTGGGAACCAGCGGCACTGAAGGAACTAGGCAAAAGTGAGGACTGCAGATGCTGGAAAGCTGATTTTAGATCAGAAAATTTTGGAAAAGCACAGCAGCATCCGAGGAGCAGGAAAGTCGATGTTTCTGTTGCCAGTCTTTCTGCGTTCCGCAAACAATTTTCGTTTTTGGCTCAGATTTCCAGCAACTGCAGCTATTCGTATTATGTTAACATTCATAATGTTTTGGACAAAACCAATGACCTGCTAGCATCGGAAAATCGGCAGAAGTACTGGTACACCGACATGTTAGCTGAACAATACCAGCATTCCATGAGCCGGAATACGATCCGGGCCACGGTTCTGAGAGTATCGAATCCTCACAAGTAAATAACAAGACAAGGCGATAGATACTGTCGTATTTGGTGTAAATAAAACACCCTTTATGAACATTTTCCTTGCAGATTATTTTCAACTATTCTTCGTAGATTTACAAAGTGGGAAAAGGCCATTCCACCTGTGTGCATCGCGGCTAATCAGAGAGCCAATCATTCCAGTCGCAGTTTCCAACTTTGGCCCAAAGTCTCGTGTGTTCTCATGTTCCCAGTGCAAATGTCAATGACTTTATCCTGTGTTCTTAAATGGCACAATAATGGGGCAGATGTGTGACCTTTGCACAGTGACTTGTAACTCTTTTGAGGAACTTATGCTCATTTTCACCCACAAAGGGAGACACACAGAAAGATACCCCCAAAGCGACAGAGGTCTCCGTTGTGGTGAGCTGGAATTTGAAATGGATAATAGGACAAATGCAAGTTTCAAATGTGGAAACACAGAAGCGACGTCCCGGCAGGACATCACAGGGGAGCGTCAACGTCGGGCACGGTTAAAGTCAGACATTCCCCTCGAGCCAGGTAGGACTCGAACCTACAATCTTCTGATCCGAAGTCAGACGCGTTATCCATTACGCCACTGGCCCAAGAGACACGCTCGCATGAAACAAACAAAGTTTAATTACATATTCATTTCTTTTTCTGGCGAAGGAACCGATCTTTCCAGATGCTCACAATGACAGAGATATTTCCCAATTAAAGAGGAAAATAAGTCCCATCTCATGCTGACACCATCGTAAGCGCTGCTGTTTCACAATGCCACAGAGTCAGGGTCAATTCCCGCCTCGAGGAACGTAATGTGTGGAGTTTGCACGTTGTCCCCGTGGCTGCGTGCGCTTGCTCTGGTTTTGTCCCACGGTCCAAAAATGTACCGGTTCGTTGAAATCGCCGTGCTAAATTGACGGGGTTAAAGGAGAGGAATGCATTTGGTCTCGGGCGGGTCGGTGTGGAGTTGCTGGGCCGAAGGGCCTGTTTGCACATTGTAAGTATTCTAATCTACAGTAATCAATGACCAAGGTACAGCGCACGTTGTTCGATGGGCAAATATGACTTTTTGATTGTTTTTCTTCAAAGTTTCTTCCAATTCAAACAGGAGAGGAAGAAGGGAAATGAATGTCTCCCATAATTCTTGCCTTCTTTTATCTTTCACAGGCGGTTTTTTTTCCTCTACTATTTTTTTAACACTGTGTTTACTGTTAGTGTTCTTGTCAGCCACACCGGCTGGTTTCCTCTTTCCTCAATGTTCCTCATCTCTACCCAAACACACTTTCCATCCTTATCTTCTGAATCAAAGTAATCTCTAACCATTGCATAATTGCCACGGAAACTGGGCTTTTCACACGCCTGTGTATGTCATTTTCCAATATTAATTGATCGTTTACTGTGTTGCAATTGCGCACGAGAAGAGGAAAACAAAATAGAGGCCGGTGATCCTGGGTTTCAAACACACGTAATTGCAGCTAAAACGAAGGTTACTGCACACAATGCGATCACGGAAGCATGCAGCGAACCGTCAGGAAGCACACAAGAAGTGCAATGCTGGATGTCATTTCCGGAACAGGACGAGAAAAACAACAGAAATACGTCTTTTGGGTACTATTTTGGATGTATTTCTCAATAAACTATCGTGTGTTACATATGTTCCATCGGGAGTTACCTCACACAAGGAAGTAACCAGTGCTGCAGACGGTCATATAATCCGAGCTCCAAGTCCCGGAGTCAGAGACACTCAGTCCCCTGTGTGACCCTGCAAGGAACAGCTGTGCATGGGGTTTACAGTGTAACTGAACTGCATGAATGCGGCTCGATAGTCGTCTGTCTGCTTCTCCTCTATAGTTTTCTGTGCAGTCCCTGCGTGCAATCTTGTCAACTACGTTTGTCCGGCACAAGATGGGCATTGGTCACTTGTCTCTGAGAGAGGCTGTTGGTTTATGTGTTGTCATAATTCCGAGTGTAAGGAGGAATCTGGCTGTCAGTTCCTAGAAACTTACTATAATAAATGGAAGCGTGCGTTTTAACTTGCCGTGTGGCATATACTCATTGCAAAGTTTGTGCACTGCGAATCACGTTGTGGGACTATCCAATTTTGGCAAAGAATTTGTGTGGCATTCACGAGTTTCCACGACCAGCTATCCCTAGTAGCAATACGGACAAATGGCAAGAACTACAAATTCGATTAGAGCAGCACAAGGTTAATCTGACAGGGCAAACAGAAGGCAGCCAGAAGATTTCTGGGTGTAGGGCAATCACCCAAGATACCTTTTCATATGAAAGTCTGTGCATCAGTAGAATCTGGGACCAAAGTAGTCTATGTTGGTTATTCATATTCCAGACAACTTACGTTGTTCCCCGTTTACTCTGAAAGTGAATAGACATAGTTATTTCACCGTTATTTCGAAAGAAGATCCTGCATTGAATCTGTTCGCCGTTTTTTGATGTTGTGGCGAAAAGGTGGGCAATCGCGATGTGAAACGTTGCTATGCTTTCATTTCCTTCATTACTCTCCAGGTGAGGGAGAAAGGTGATTGGCTCTCTAGATCAGATGGGGGCACCGGCGCATTAATGGCCGAATTTAATCACGGATATACTTGGAAATGTTCACTTTTAATGGTTCGTTGTTGTGTTTTGTTTTATGATACTTGAGCACTTTCTGGGACTTGGCAATACACTAAATCTCCAGTAGGTTTGGAATTGCCTCGCTGATATTTGTGCGAGCAGTTCATGTCAGAGACGACTCACAGTGCCTCACAGACAGCACTTCAGCTTCGGTGAGTCTGATCATGGTACTGCCTTTTCAGTTTTGATTGTGTTCCCCGATAAGAGCTGTCAGTTTTTGGATTCGCTGGAGAGCAAAGTGGGTAATGCGATATGTGAGGTATTTTTCTTCAGCCAAAATCTTTGATGGTGAACTTGGGAAAGTGTCAAGAAGAATGGTCATTGGCAGGAAATATCCGGAAAACCATCATCTCTGGATCGGTTAGGCTCATCCACCCTCCAAACAAAATAGCCAAGCTCGCTGACTGAGTAACAAACATCATGCGGTTTTTTGCAAATGGTGTATTCAAACCGGTGCCGGTGGCTGGAGCATCTCAGACTTGTCGAGCATGGAAACAAATCCCGCAATCCAACTTGCCCTTGCTGAATAGATAACCGAAATTAATCCATACATTTCTGCCAATATTTGTGCCTTTTCTCTCCTCGGTCTTCCTGTCTATTCAGATGCCTTTGAAATGTTGTGAGTGCACCAGACTCTGCCACTAAATGTGGCGATTCATTCCACACACACAAAGGTTCTGTGTGAAAAACATGTGTCCCTCACATCCCTTTTAAATCTTTCCTCTCTCACATTTAACATTTACTATGTAGATTTGAACTCACGTGTCTTGTGAAGAAGTGCTCCCTGACTATTTACTCTGTCTGTCTTCCTCATGATTTTATAAGCTTCTGTGAGGTCATATCTAAGCCCTGAAGCTCCTGGGAATCTGACGAAGCCTATTCAGTTTCGTTCTCATGTCCAAGCACGGCAAACCTTGCAAATCCTTGTAAAGGTTTTCTAAACTTACACTTGCAAGAAGTGTGTCCAGCTGCAGCACTTGTTTGACCGCGTGGCCACTCTGGAGCTGTGGTTGGACTCACTGTGGAGTGTCAGCAATTCTGGAGAGTTATGTTGCCTCCCAGGTGCTCAGGCCAGGGATGTCGCCCATCGGCTGAAGAGCATTCGAAAAGGGGATCGTGAACAGCCAGTTGTCTTGGTGCATACAGGCACTGACGAAAACAAAAACGAGATGAGGACCTGCAGGGAGAATTCAGGGAGCTCGGATAGAAATTAAGAGGAGGACCACAAAGCTAGTAATCTCAGGATTACTGCCGGTGCTGTGTGACTGCCAGCGTAGAAATGAATTTTTAAAAATGGCACGATGAACACGTGAGTTGAGGAATGGTGCTGCAGGGCGGGTTTCAGATTTGTTGGATTTTGTGACCAATTCTGGGGAATGTGGGACTATAAGAAAATTGACGATCTACATCTGAACCATACGGGATCGTATGTCCTTTCGGTAGTTTTTGCTACTGCTGTTGGGGAGGTTTTATACTAATGTGGCAGGGGGCTGGGAAGCACAAGATTAAACTGGTCGGTAGGTGAGGTGGAAACTGGAAACGCCAAGAATCAGGAAGCCAGCATTAATAATGGGAAGAGTAGGCAGAGAGCAGATGAATGCAAAAGAACTGGTGGCCTGAAATGCATCTACTTTAATGCGTCGAGTATAGACAGATGAACTTAGGGTTTAGATTGGTGCCTGGGAATATGACGTTATTGCGATCACAGAGATTGAGTTGACGGAAGGGCATGGTTGGCAACCAAATGTTCTAGGATATAGACGCTTCAGACGGGACAGGGAGGGAAGTAAAAGGGGAATGAGTTGCATTGCTGGTCAGGGATGATATCATGGCTGTGCGATAGGAGGACACCATGTAGGGCTTTTGTCGTGAGATGGAGCAGTGAAATAAGAAGGGTGAGGTTAGATTTTTGGGGCTGTATTACAGTGAGCGTGAGGTGTAAGAAAGAGTAGTTAAACAGATCATGGAAAGACGTAGAGGCAATAATTTAGTGTTGATTGGAGATTTGCGTTTTCCCAACATTGACCGTGATACTCTTAGCTTCAGAGGTCTGGATGGGATGCCATTTGTAAGAAGCCTCCAGGTGAATTTTCTGGAGCGGTATATCAATAGTCAGACGAGGGAATAGGCCATATTGGAACTGATATTGGGGAATAAGCCGGGGCTGGTGATAGCAGTTGCCGTGGGTGATTTCTTTGGGAAGTGTCCAATATTCTGTAAGTTTTAGAATACTCATTGACAAAGATGAGGGTGGTCCTAAGGAAAGAGTACGAAACTGGGCCAAAGCTAATTATATCAAAATTATGCAGGAGGTCGGAAATGTGGATTGGACACAGCTATTTGTAGGAAAGTCCACAGTTCATATGTGTCAGGCTTTCAAAGCTAGGTTAAATATAGTGCAGGATAGGCATGTCCCGTTGAAGTCAAAGGATTTGAGAACTGTTGATGACAGGACAATTGTACGACTCGCCAAGAGGAAAAAGGAAGCACACATAACGCCTCGCCAGCTAACAACATAATGGTCCCTGTAGGAACATGAGAAGAGTAGGACAAGTCTTAAACGAGGAATCAAGGGTGTTAAAAGGGGTCATGAAACAACCTCACGCTAGCACAATTAAGGAGAATCCTAAAGCCTATTATTCATATATAAGAAGCAAGCAGGTAACCAGAGAAAGGATTGGTACACTAAAGGAAAATTAAGGAAGGCTGTATGTCAAATCTGAGAGAGTGGGTATGATTCTGAATGATTATTTTGCATCAGTGTTCACTGAGGAGAGGAACATGATGAATGTTGAGTCTAGAGGAAGACATTTGATTAATCTGGATCATGTTGACATAAGTAGGGAAGCTGTATTGGGCAGGCTAGGAGTAATTAATGTGGACAAATCCCCAGGAACGGATGGGATCTATTCCTGGTTCCTGAGTGATGTGAGAGAGGAAATAGCTGGGGCCCTGACAGATATCTTCGTGGCATCCTTCAGCACAGGTGAGGTTCTGGCCGACTGGGACGTTGCTCATATTGTCCCCTGTAAAAGAAGGATAATAGGGATATTCCGGATAACTACAGAACAATGGGCCGAACATCAGTGTTGGGAAAGTTGCTGGAGAAGGTACTGAGTGATAGGATCTATTCATATTTAGAAAATAATGTGCATATCAGTGAGAGGCATTGAGTTTTTCGGGGAAGTGCCTAAGCTGATAGATGAAGGAAAGGCTGTTGATGTCATATACATGCACTGCAGTAAGGAGTTACATAAGGTTCCCCATGGTAACCAAATACAGAACGTAAAGTAACATGGTGTGCAGGGTGTTCTAGACAGGTGGATAAAGAATTAGTTGAGCAATAGGAGACAGAGTGGCAGTTGAATGGAGTTTCTGGAAATGGAGAAAGATGACCAGTAGTGCTCCACAGGGGTCAGTGTTGTGGTTACTGCTGTTTGTGATATACTTAAATGATCTGGAAGAGAGCACTGTTGCAATAATCAGAAAGTTTGCAGATGACACGAAGATTTCTGGACTAGCAGAAATTATAAGTGACTATTAAAGAATACAGGAGGATATAGATATACTGGAAAGTTGGGCAGAAAAGTGGCAGCTGGGGTTCAAAACAGACAAATGTGAGGTGACGCATTTCGGTCAGTCTAATTCTACATGGGGTTATACAATGAACGGAACAGCTTTGGGGGAAAAAAAACTGATGGATAGAGAGATCTGTGAGTGCAGGTCCATTATACACTGAAGTTTGATGCACAGGTGGATAGAGTGGTCAAGCAGGCATAGAATATGCTTGGCTTCATTGGATGGGGTATTGAATAAAATGGCTAACAAGTCATGTTAAAACTGAACAATACATTGGTCTGACCACACTTAGAATACTGTGTAAATTTGTGGTCGCCACATTACCAAAAGGATGTGGACGCTTTGGAGAGGGCGTGTAAAAGGTTTCAGCGGATGTTGCCTCATATGGATGGTGCAATCTGGGAAGAGAG
Organism: Chiloscyllium punctatum; assembly: GCF_047496795.1. Taxonomy (NCBI): domain Eukaryota; kingdom Metazoa; phylum Chordata; class Chondrichthyes; order Orectolobiformes; family Hemiscylliidae; genus Chiloscyllium; species Chiloscyllium punctatum. Next base: position 27,163,446 of record NC_092767.1, read on the forward strand.
GTTGAGTAGATTAGGTTTGTTTTCATTAGAAAAAAGGAAAGTTTGAGGGAGACCTTTTTGAGGTTTACATAATCATGAAGGGTACAGACAGGGTAGATAGAGAAAAGTTTTATTTCCCAGGTTGAAGGATTAAATACCGACAGGTCACGCTTTCAAGGTGAGACGTGATAAGTTTAAGAGGCATACACGCGGCAACGACTTGACACAGCGGCTGGTGGGTGTCTGGAACGCGTTCCCAGCAGAGACGGGAGAGGTAATCACGGTAGATATATTTAAGAGGCGTCTGGACAGATGCATGAGTAGGTGGGGAGCAGAGGGATACAGATGCTTAGGAATTCGGTGACAGGTTTAAACAGTAGATTTGGATCGGCTCAGGCTTGAATGGATGAATGGCCTGTTCCTTGTCTGTACATTTTTTTTGTTCTTTCTTCTCAAATTACGCCAATTTCATTACAAAATTTGCGAGGTCTAAGTGTCTGAAGTGAATCCATGCTGAAACACTAGTCATAACAAATCTGAGTGCTGGCTTTTACGTGATAGCGTGGTCGAGCGGTCTAATATGCTGGATTTTAAGCTTCAGTTTCTATCGAATGGTGGCTTCAAATACCAGCATTGTCAGTGAGCAACTATGTGAGAGAACTGCGCATGTGTGGATGCCTTTTAATTTGAGTGTTTGCAGCTCCTCAGTGAGCTTACCCTCTCGGTGATAAAATCAGCGACCGTATCTGAAAACAACGCAAGTTCCTGCTGTCGGACAGATCCTCACATCCCGTCGATAACTTTGCTTTTGGATATCTGCGTTGCCAGTTTCTGTATCTCAAATGGTCAGTGCATTTGGCTGAAATGTTGGTGGTTCGAGCCCACCCAGGGAATAAGCCTCAAATATTTCGGCACAAGCATTTACCCCGACAATGTATTGATATTATAACCGGGAAAACTCATCCATGATTCATCCCAAGTCCGCAGGGAGCGAGACAGTTACACGCAGCAGAATACAACATCACTTTCTCCAAGCTCCCGATGCCAACAGAAAGCGGCCACTGCAGCTTCAATCAGCGGCTTTCTGCCAAGCCATGGGAAACAACTCGTGGAAACTGCTCCCTTAGTAACAGCTCTTTCCGTGTGAAAGGAGCAAAACTTTCACTTTAAATTGGAAAGGGCTTCAGGATATTGGAATGTTGCTCCAGTTCTTCGAACGTGTTATAAATAAAACTCCTGACTTGAAAATAAGAAGTGGTAAAGGTTTTAGGTAGAAAGAACAAATAAAGTGTTCATTCAGACGACTCTGACTCGTCAGCAGATGGGAAATGCCCCAAACTTTAAAGGGAAATGATTGGGTTTCCTTAGGTAATTGCCCGACTGATTTACTGTCTGCCAGAGAGATTGGAATTCACATCAGCGACAGAAAGGTGAGGGTAAAAATATGAAGATATTAAGGTTGAAACTTAAATCCCGGGACAAGTGGGGAATAGATTGTAATGCTCTGAAGGAATAACTGAAGTGAAAGGTGTGAATGATATTTTTGTGATTAGGAGGAATGAAATGGATTCGAACAAATTGCTGATGAATGATGCTCACAATGTCATAGCAAACTAATCCACAGCGCACGTGCTGGGTTAGCTCAGTTGGTGCAGTGTGAGATGCTTAATCTGAGGGTGGTGGGTGCAAGCCTCACAATGGGCGCTTTCACTGCTTCATACAATTCCAGCTCTTCGTTCCACGTGCAGTCTTGTTGCTGCTTTCATTGACACACCTGTCCTCCTGCTTTTGATCACACATCGGTTTCTGAGTGAACACTGTTTCCATTTAACTGGTGGCGCCAGAGACAACTTTATCAATGCAGCCTAAAATACAATGAATGATATCCGTTTGAAAACGTGAGGTTCCAAACCAACCATGCACCACCCAAAGTTTTCAAAGGCACGGAAAGCGAATGGCCACTTGCGAGGGGTCTGACAGAGACGGATCAATGTCACATGGGTCCTGAACCAATTTTCAGTGATTCAGATTGTTCTGATAGAAACCGAAGGGTACTCTCCCTCAACGTTTTGCAATTGGTCTTCTTGTGTTTAACGTAATGAACAGTATATTGTCAGGAACGAGAATGGAGGTGCGACAGGATCGTGAGGTTTCAGTGTGGGACATAGACACAGTAAGTCAAATATACCCAGAGCACTGGAGAGCTGTTTGGTCCAGGATCACTGCCATCTTCTGTTTCAGAATCAACAAATGAAATTACTCGAAAATCTCAGCAGGTCTGGTAGCATCTTGGAAATATAAATTGATTTAAGACTTCGGGACTAGTGGCACTTCTTTTCCATGTCCATCTCCACCTGCTTTTGCACACTCTTCCTATTTATTGAATGTCTCCTGACTTCCAACTTTATATTCAGCTTCTCTTTTATTACTTCCTCTCCAACAATTTTCCCAGTCTCCAGTTTTGAATCATAACTGTTCAATCTTTCACATTGCCCAGGACTTCGAACTAACAAATAATAGTTTCTATTTCCTTAGATAGCAGATGGCCAGAGACTGGAAGGCAGCATTGTTCCGAAAACTCATCCATGATTCACCCCGAGTACATAGGGAGTAAGACGGTTACACGCATCAGAATACGACACCATGTTCTCCAATCCCCCGATGCCAACTCAAAGCGGCCACTGCAGCTTCAATCAGGGCTTCCTGCCAAACCCTGGGACACAGCTCGTGGAAACTCCTTTCTCATTAACTGCTCTTCCTGTGGGAAAGGAAGAAAACTTTCATTTTAAATTGGAAACGGCTTCAGGAGATTGGAAGGTTGTTCCTGTATTTGGAACGTGTTATAAATAAAACTCCTGTCTTGAAAATAAGAAGTGGTAAACGTTTTAAAAATGAAGAACAAAGAAAATGTTGATTGTGAGGACTCTGTCTCGTCAGCAGATGGGAAATTCCCAACACTGTAAACAGAAATGATTGGGTTTCCTAAGGTAACTTTCTGACTGATTTACTGTTCGCCAGAGTGACTGGAAATCACTTCGTATGAAAACATTCGGGTTGAATCTTAAATACCAGGACAAGTGCTAAATAGATTGTAATGTTTTGAAGAAATAACAAAAGTGAAAGATGTAAATTATAATCTTTGTGATTGGGAGGAATGAGCTGGATCTTTGCAAATTGCTGTGCCATGTGAATTGTGCTCAGAATGAAATAGCAAACTAATTCGTCGTTTGCCAAGCCTGAATACCTCAGTTCGAAAAAATGTGAGGTGTTTAATCAGAGAGTCGTGCGTCCAAGCCCCATAATAGTCGTTTTCACGGTTTAATCGAGTTCCAGCTCTTCGTTCCACATGCAGAATTGCAAACCAACGCTGATGGAGCATTCCTGTTGCTTTCATTGACACATATGTCCTCCTGCTTTGATCACATGCCGGTTTCTGAGTGAAAACTCTCTGCACTTCACTGGAAGCGCCAGAGTCAACTTTATCAGTGCAGTTGAAAATACTATGAATGATATCCATTTCAAAACGTGAGATTCCACTACATCCGTGCACTCTCCAAAGTATTCAAAGACACAGAACGCGAATGGCCATTTGTTAGTGGTCTGACAGAGACGGCTTAATGTCTCATGGGTCCTGAACAACAATTAACTGATTCAGAATGAGCTGATGGAACGGAACGGAGTTCTCCCTGAACGTTTTGCAATTGTTCTTGTGTGTGCTCCTGTAAGTTTATGTAATGAACAGTTTATTGCCAGTAACGAGGGTGGGGGTTGCGAAGGATTCTGAGGTTTCAGTGTGGGACAAACGTGATCTGATCGAACGGGTAAGTCAAATATTCCTAGAACATTGGAGAGCTGATTGGTCCAGGATCACTCCCATCTTCTGTTTCAGAATCAACAAATGAAATTGCTGGAAATTCTCAGCAGGTCCGGTCGCATCTTGAAAATGAAAACCGAATGAGATTTCGGGACTGGTGACACTTCTTTTTCCATCTCCATGTCCCTCTGCCTTTCTACAAACTTCCTTTTTATTGAACTTGCCCTGACTTCAAACTTTATATTCAGCTTCACATTGCTTCCTCTCCAAACATTTTCCCAGTCTCTAAAATTTCCTTAGATACCAGATGGCCAGAGATTGGAAGACAGAGGAGGACGGTTAGCGCTTTCAGAATATCTAGTCTGCTCCGCCATTCGATTTGGCTAATATCGTTCTTAACCCCATTCTCCAGTCCTCTCCCTGAACACTTAATCCCCAGTCTTAGGATCCAGTCTTTTTTCCAGAGTGGGTCCTAATCCGTCCCAAAACCCTCCACATGTGTTTGCAGCTGTTACACCGTGTCTACGTGTCATCAATCTCAGTTTTAGTGATTCTCGGCAAACACGAACTGTTCTGAGCAGCTCGATAGTGTCTCTTGCCCCACTGTGATCCTGCGGAGGAGCAGTAATCATCTTCATCTCCTACGGAAAGGATCGGCGCTTCAAAAAAAACCGACAGAAAGAAAGATAGGCTTGTGAGTCAAGATATGTGGAGGTAATTGCTTTCTGACCTGGTCAGTAAACCTTACTCTGTATATTCCCGCACATTCTAGCTGCTGTGGTGAAAGGGAATGCAAGTCCAATTAATTGGCGTCTACGCTTTTATTCGATATGTATTCTTCCTTGTTCTGAATATGCAGGGATGTTTCCAGCACTGATGGTCACCATTTCTTAGAGTGCATGCCGCGAGCCCTGATATTTTCTGGAGAGTAGCAGTATCAGTTTGTGGGAAAGTGGCCCAGTAGTAAGCTTAGAAGAAACATTGTTGTTCCCACTTTACGGACATCAGTCTTTCATATCATGATCGATGGGGCTTTGTTGCATACTCATCAGCAAGCCTTGTTTTGAATTTACTCGCCCAATACTACTGTAGCGGTGGGAAGAATATAATTCCGAATACCTGCTGCGTGAATTTCATTTTCAAATATCTATTTGCAGTGGTCCTTCATATGTGGCGATGTTTCTATCACTGCTGGCCATCCTGTTTAAGAGTGCAGTTACATATGTTCCTCTGTCTTGGCACTGCAGGGAAAATTGTCTGCGCCTTTTAAGCCAATATTTCCTGGATATTTCAACATGGTATTCTTTATTTTTTCGATCATGTCCACTTTAAGGACACAGATACCGGGCACTGAACCTTTCTGTAACAACAGGACCACATTTGCTTTACATGCGAAGGTGGCCTGGATCAGTAACAAGGAGAGTATTCATTTCCTCCTGTCACAGCGAACACTGGATTCATGGTGTTAGTCTCTGTCAAATGCATCCGAAAATGTGCTCTGAAAGCTTCATTTGAACGCTGTCTGGCGTTTCTCAACGTGTGTCAACCAAAACCAGAAATCCTCGATCACAGTTTGGAGCAGTTCACATATTCGAGTTTCGAAGCAGCAGACACTGATACAGTTCATTCAGAATGAAAAGATTTACAGGCACAGATGAACTATCGACTCTTGTTCTCATACTGTTACTAATATTACCGTGTGGCCTGAAGTCTAAGCCATGTTGTAATGGAAAAGGACAAATCACAGACAGGCTGCCGAATGACAGTATGTATTTTGTTTTCTTGTTCTAACAGAGTTCCAGGAAAATATGACAGCGAGGGAGAAGAATGCAAGTCACGTGCAGCTCTGGTGAAACACCTTCTGTTTGATTCAGTCATCAATAAGAAACGTGAATGTGACTAAAGCGGGAAACCTTTTCACAATCGAACAAAGAACAATCACGAACAGTGACCACCTCTTTGACATCTCAGATCGCCTTTGACCTTCCCTGAATATGTATAGGAACTAATTTTTGCACACCTCAAAGTGAGAACTTATTGATTTACCCACCATAAGTGAGTCACATGTCCTTGATTCCCACATAGGTTTCCAACTCAACTTGCAGCCAGGTGGCAGTTGCTCATGGCTCTGCTGGATAATGCACTATTATGGAAAAATAAAATGAAAGTTGGAACTCTTATTGGCTGTGGGTTTCGAATAAGCTTGCTACGTGTTCTGCCATTCTTGGATTCCAGTGATAAACCAGTTTTTCAATTCATCTGAGCAGCAGGAGAGTTGGCGTTTCTGGCAGGAGCAGAATTCATCATCTCCAGTGAGCACGTTATCTGAGGGGAGAGAGTGAACAAAGTTTCACACAGCGACTAATCGGAATTGCATTCTGTTTCAGCATGGCAGCAGATATGGGCTAGCAAATTCAAAGCCAGATTTGCTGATGAGAACAACAAGCACGACCGCTCAGATAGAGCAATTCCTTCCCACCGCTTATTCTGCAGAACTGGTACAGTTGCTGTGAGTATGCTGCAGGATATCATCAGGTACATTCTCTTGGGTTTCCGGTTTTGGCCTGTGTGCTCGCGTGTCTGAGCAAGCTGAGACTCTGTTTTCAGATTCCACTTCTTAAGAAGGCTTGTGTTTGTATCCCTACGCGGCCACGTGAATGGAGATATTTATTTCCCTGTTGATGTGAAATTTGGTTCTACATTGAATTCGCTCGCAGTTTTCTGTTGTTGTTACCAAAAGGAGGGAAATTGCGATATGAAACTTGGTTACTTATCCCTAGTTTCCTTAATTTCTGTCCTGATGAGAGAGGCTGGTGATTGGTCCTCTCGATCCGGTGGAGACATCAGCCCAATTGTTAACCTCATCTAATCGAGACTGTAATTGATAATCTTCACTTTTCATGGTTCATTGTTAGTCAGTTCTGATTCGTGTTACTTGAGCACTTTCCTGGAAGTATTGGTGGTCTAAGGCGCCAGTACGTTGCAAGCACCATTTGGAATTGCCTCGCTGCAATTTGTGTGAGCAGCTCATGACCCAGACGACTCGCTCTGCCTCACAGACAGCATTCATGAGTCCGTGTGTCTGAAAATATGTTCTCTTTGTCAGTTCTGCTTCTGTTCATGAGTTGTCAGTTTTTGGTTTCGCTGGAGACACACACACACAGACAAACACCCACATGCACACATATATTTTGTGTGATGAATTTTTTTGGTACTTTCAGGGTTACATTGCACTTTACTCAGAAACCACATACATTCATGTAGAACTCTGAGCTCAAAAACTGTATTAAATTATGTAAAACTCTGTTATCTCACTTATTGGATTGGAATCAATATAAGCATAAGGTCATAGATACATAACTCAGGGGGGTAACACCTTCAACATATTGTCTCGCTATTACCATTGTTAACAGCTGTCCCGAGAATGCAACTTTTTATAAAAAGGGTTTTGTGATTTACACATAGAATACAGTGATAGTTTCACTTCTTTCAACAGTTGAAAGGCTTAACAGACAATCAATTCTTCAATGTATAATTTCAGTTACATCACACTGCAAATGTTTGCTATAAATTCTGTGTTACGATCGAGCCCTCCACAAACACCTGATGAAGGAGCATCGCTCTGAAAGCTAGTGTACTTCCAATTAAACCTGTTGGACTATAACCTGGTGTTGTGTGATTTTTGACTTGGTACACCCCAGTCCAACACCGGCATCTCCGAAACACAATTTATTCTCGACAGCTTGCAAGTGTTCCCTTAGAAACTGCAGCTTTTGGAAACGTATTACTGTGACAAAGTCATTGCTCAATGTGATGGGGTGCACCGTCAATCCCTAATTACTCGAGAGATTGAGATTTTGAGTTACTCCGCAGAACTCTGGATGTCCTCAGTAGAGGGGTAGAGGCATGATGCCATGAGGCAAGGATTTAGAAGTAGTGACATTGAAGAAGCAGCGAAGTATTTTCGAATGGGAAACGTGAAAACCTTGGAGGGGTAATTGCGGTGATAGCTTTCGCTTATATTTGCTGCCATTGTCCTTCCAGACAGATGCTGATCGATCACTGAATTGTTCTGGCAGGATCCGTGTGTGTGTTCTGGGTGCAACCAGGATTTAGTTTTCCTTCGGATAATTCCCAAGAAGAGAATTAAATCTTCATTTCCTGACTGGGAATGAAAGCCTGTTCTGGGCAATGCAAACTCAGACTCGTATGCAGGGATGTCCATTGATACTGCAGTAGCCTTTGGGATCTGTACAAACTCTAGTGCCTGCTCTTCACGTCATAATCGTCTTCGTCAGCAGTGTTTCTCTCTCCAAGTTTCCAAGTCGGTTCATATTATCACCCTTGGTTTCAATGTGAAGAAGGCAATGCTGTGATAATCTGCTGTTGTTCAGCAGATATACTGCAGCAAGTTAAGTAAAGACTGATGCTAACACGAGCTCGTTTTGAGCTGCGCTGATGTGTTGGCAGCAAGAAAGGCAACGTTCAACTCGCCTCATTCCGGATGACGGGCTCGAAATGCCCAGTGGTTTCTCGCTGAATTAGTTCAGGCTCTGGAATGTAAAACACTTCAAGTATGAAAGTACAGTGAAAGGAAATGTTTCACAGAGTGGGGCATTCCAAGTGAAACAGTGACGGTGATTATGTTTGCTGATTTTTCACCTTGTGAATGCTGTTTCCCTGATGTGGACGATTACATTACCTGTAGACAAACTGTCATATCCAAATCTGGTCTTTGGGTTAGTGACAGAATTGGTAACACGTCTGATGTCGAATTAGGGGATTGTCGGTTCGCATTTAAAATCACGAGGATGCAGCGTGCTAGTCCATTCCTGTTGTCTGTCAGGAACGGAAGGGTTTGGGTTTTCGAATTTACAGTTTCTTTCGTCCAATTCAAATTCTAGCTCAGATCAACGTTTCTCATTCTCTGTCGAACTGGCTTTGGTTTAACCAAAAGCTGCCGTTTGGAGGTTGAACTTGCATGTTGGAGCGGACATCTGAAGTGAAGCACAAGGAGCTGGTCAAATCCTGAGAACTCTGCCCCTCTCAGGGAATCTGTCTGTGTGTCTCTTTCTGTGGGAGACACGATGTGGGTAATAACACAGTGTGACTATGTCAAACTTCAATCCCATTGTTGTGTCATCTAAGATCAAAGGGAGAACCTCACTGCCATTTGCACTGGAAACATCAGAACACATAAGGTTATGGATCAAAGCTGGAAACTGTGAATAGAATAATTGAATGTCTTTAAACCTGACTGCACCATGGGCCAAATGGGATTTTCCATTCTGCAAAACTTGGAGACGAGTAGAAACCAATCTGCAGTTAATCTGATCATAAATGAAATGAAAAATCCATTTCAGTGAGAATAAGTGCAAGAGTGTCTTCTTCATTCCGTGTAATATTGTAGTTAGGATTTGGAACTCTTACTGCAATAGTGTTGGTTCTATTCTCGGACAGGGAATGCATGTTTTATTGTGCAAATGTATCGTGGTACCAGTATTTCTTACCACTGGTCCGAACCTGGTAATGCTTGGTTTTGTGCCAGGTTATCAAAAATCAAAAAGGTACAGGTTTTGGAAATATGAACTAAAAACGAGAATTGATAGAGAAACCCGCTACACCTGGCAACATGTATGGAGATAAACAGGGTTTTTTCTTAAGATGGACAGGAAATAGGTTAGTTATAGATTTCTAGATTATACTGTTGGGAAAAGGATAATCTGCCCTGTCGAATCAGGATATTTATCTAAATCACTCTTGAGCTGACAAACATCGAATTTACAATCTTAAAAGGACTTAATCAGCTGTCATGCTACTTTCATTTTCCTGAGCTGGTGGAAGGCTATGTTTTATTGGCTACATTTCCTTTAGGTTCCGTTATTTAGCAGTCACGCCGAATGGAGAATTGTTTCTTTCAGTGTCTGCCTCAATATGTGTCTTTGTTTTTTCTATATTTGTCTTTGTATCCTCCTGGGCCTTTTTCACATTCTCTGACTCTCTGGATCTCCATATCCCTCATTTCCCATTTCTGCTCTTGAAAAGCCTGACATTCAGAGACAGTTTGAGATTCGAACTGCTGAGAGGCTTTCTGAGGTCTGGCTGGAGTCGGTTGAAGTAGTCTCACATTCTCTGGATAATGCGTCTGTCACATCGACCTGAGGCAAGGAGACATTTCTTCCTCAAAATCTAAAGACCCTTTCGAAGTTATAGTTGTATTCCTTATCCATCAGTAAAAGAAAGTAATAACATGATAGCTGAAGAAGAACAACAATGCATTTACTGTTGGTGTACAATGAATGAATGGTGACAGCAGAGAATGAGGGTGATCATGTCGTGGTGTCAGTGCCATTACCACAACATTTCCCGGGAATGCTGTAGTGTCTCCTGCCTCACCACTTAATTTCCACAAAACTGGGAATGAAGGAATGAGAATAAGAGGATGAGAAGCAGAAGTGCTTGTGGAACTGCGGGAAGAATCTCCAGGTTAAAATAATAGTTAAAAAGAGCAACCTACACGACTGGATTTAAACCAGGAAAATGAAGCCAGAATGCGAAATCAGAATACACAGCAATTCAAACAGGACACTGAGTTTCTCGATCAGCAACACAATACTTGCGAGAAATAACGAGCTTTCAATAGAATGAGCAGGCACCAGTGTGATGGGAGCTGCTTTCACCAGCTAAGCCATGGCGCCACGTTAAGAGCCAGATTTCTCGCCCATATGTGCAATGCCTGAACCACTTGATCACAGGAATTCGAAAACGTGTTTTCTGTATTAATGTTGCTCAGTATGAATGGCAATCAAACTCTACTTGTGCAAAAACAGACGTTTCAATGCTGAGCATGCCCCACTATAAAGGCACAGAAAAAGACAGTATCCTCTTGCATTGGCATCCAACAGATATTTTCGTCTGTTTAAACTGACAGAATAAAGAGGATGTGCTCATCTCCTCTCGCGTCCCATTAACCACGTTAATACACACGCAGGGATTTTCAAACCAAGATGAACAGGCTCATTGTTGTGAATTGACAGCAGTGGTGTGTGAGTCATTGCGAACAGTGAGCAATAAATGCTGAACCAATAGCACTGACACTGAGCCTTACACCATCAGCTCCACACTCACATCTTGTATCATGTCTCCTCGGCATCAGTGCATTTGACTTTAATTATTCTACCCTGCACCTCTCCTCAAGTTATTCCCGACCGGTTGCAGTGTCGAACTAGGACATGCAATTATTAGAAATGCATTTCTGGGACATAGTTGTCTTTCAATGAGATAGGATTCACTGCCCATCCCTACTTATCGCAAAGATGTAGGGGACGAGTTACTTTTGTTAACTCCACAAATCCTTAGTATGGAGGTACTGATAAGAAACCGCGAGAGATGGAGTTCCTGGATTGCGGAAAGCAAACCGACCCCAAACTGCTCACGTAACTCACCCAGGGAAGAGCAGATGGACCCCACTCTGTCAATGTAACTCAACCAGGGGACAGAAGTCTGACATCACATGATCAATGTAACTCAACGAGGAAGTTATGACCTGAGCGCACTCTGTTCATGTAACTCACCCAGGGAAGAGTAGACTGACCCAACACTTCATATGGAAATCACCCAGCAAATGGCAGACTGACACCACTCAGAGAAGAGCAGGCTGTACCATTCTGTCTCTGTCACTCATCCAGGAAAGAGCAGGCTGATCTGATTCTGTCAATGAAACACAAGCTGGGAGACGAGCCTGACCCCACTCTGTCAAAGTAACTCATTCAGAGAAGAGATGACTTATTCCATTCTGTCTATGTGAATCATCCAGCGAATACCGTAATGAAACCATCCTTGCTGTTAAACTCAGACAGAGAAGAGCAGACTCTCACGATTCTGAGAAAGTAACACGCCCGTGGAGGAGCAGACTGACACCACTCTCTTAACGTAGCTCAGCCAGGGAAGAACAGACTGTGTGCACTCTGTGATATTACTCACTTAGAAAGGAGCAGACTGACCCCATTCTGTTAATATGACTCTCCCAGGGAAGAGCAGACGATGCTCAATCTGTCAATGTGACTCAACCAGGGAAGAGCACTCTGACCTCACGCGATCACTTTAACACAACTAGGAAATTGCAGACTGACGCCACTCTGTCAATGCAACTCACCCAGGGAAGTGCAGCCTGATCCCACACTGTCCAAATAACTCACTCCTTGAAAAGCAGACTGAAGCCACTCTGTCCATGTAACTCGCACAGGAAAGAGTAGACTGATGCCACTCTTTCAATGTAACTCACTGAGGGAAGAGCAAACTGACGCCACTCAGTCAGTGTTACTCACCGAGGGAAGGGCAGACTGACCCCACAATCTCAGTGTAACTCAGCAGACTGATCCCACACGGTCAATATAAGTCATTCACAGAAGAGAGGTCTGACCCCACTTTACCAATGTAACGCGCCAGAGAAGAGCAGACAGAAGCCAGACTGTCAACATAAGTTATCGAGGGAAGAGAATACTGACCCCGCTCTTTCTGTTTCACTCAGGCAGGGAAGAGCAGACTATCACCACTCTATGAAAGAAATTCGCCCAGGGAAGGGCAGACTGACCCTACTGTATCTGCGTGACTGACACAGGTAAGAGCAACTAATCCAACTCTGTCAAGAATACCCCGACCCCTCTCTGTCCATGTAGCTCACCCAGGAAACAGCAGACTCACCCAACTCTGTCTATTTAAGTTCACAAAAATCCTCTGAAGTACGTCCTATCCAGACACTCTCCACATCACTGTTTCTGTAACCGTGTGCGTTCAAAGGCGAATCCAAATAACCTGCAAATGTTCAGAATGTGGCAGCAAACCAGAGCTACCACACAGAAATTGGGCGAATGTGCAAACTTCCATCAGGCAGTCACCTAAGCCTGGAATAGAAACCAAACCCGACAGCAATCATGATTATAAAATGGCAGAACAGAAACCCAGCAAAAGGAATTGCGTCCCTGTGTGTTGCAACGATTCTGAGTATTAATTAAGCAACTGTCACTGTAGTTAATTTCCATTTTCATCACTGCCAACCTTCTTCAAAGCAGAGCACACACTTGCTTTTTTCAGACTTCTAATATTCAGCTTTCATCCCGCTTTTTACCTAATCATATTTCTGACGTTACAAACTCCGTCATAACAGGTTGACAACTGCAGAATGAGCTTTGTTCCGTTCTCCACTGATGTTGAGAGTAGTAATACAACATATTCGAGTAGGACTTGATGCGCTTGCGGGTGGTGTATTCGCGGCATTATGGCTTTTCTTTTCGTTTTTGGTCTTCTATTTCGAGTTCATTGCGCAGACTTCTGAAGAAGACTTTTTGGAGGCGAAATGGTAACTGTGTTTTCTCTTGAAAAACAGACGTAGCTTTATTTCTGTTCTCTTATAATTTGATCTTCTTCTGATCTTTGCAAGTGAAATAGGGCGCATTACGATTGCTAGGTTTTAGTTTCAAAATCAAGAGAAACATGAAGGACACAATATCAAAGAACACAAAGTTCTGATTTGTTAAGATAATTTTTGCAGCAATGGTGGACATGAAGGTCAAATTAAGATAACGGTTCAAGAACATTTAGTCTGGAAGTAATATGTGACTTTAGTTCCAAATATATGTTTCCGTTCTTCCAGTACATCTTTTTGACTCCCAGAAAACATTGATTGTTTTCTGTATTCACTTTGTTTCGCGATATCTGTCTTCTGGTCGACCAGAGACAACTTCAATTTGCGTCTGCATTGAATAAGATTTCGAACTTTCTTTCGAGAAGCAAACCTGTGCATTATGTACCACTTATCATGCTGATGGCTAAGAAGTTCAAAATGAATGACGGTTTATGGATCGTGAGCAAGAATGAAGTGATCCACATGCAAACAGATGTCACCACGCCCTATTCCTACATCGGGCCTGAACGGTCCATTGGCAGAGTCTGCAGAAAGGAAATGTCTAAGGGAACTAGTCCTTTGTTCAGTTTGATTTGATGCCAATCGTAGTGCTGTGTTGGGGCAGAAATGTGTCAACATCTCTGACGTTAGAGTCAAAATTTAAGTCACATCTACTCCATGGAGTGTTCTCTCATATCGGAACATGCTGACATGAAAACATCTAGCACTGATAGCAAAGGTTTTTTCATTAAATTGCGAGTCTGTTAAACTGAGCAATTCAGACAGCCAAGACGAATAATTGGCACTTGGTTCTTCAAGCTGAGCTCTCCACACCAACTGCTCCAACGGAGGTCGTGGATAAGATCCCCATCTATTATTTTGGTCAATTTTAGTCTCAGCAACAACCTATTGTTCTGAACAATGCTACACCACCAACAGAGGGCTAAGTCTTATTTTCATCGTTAATTTTCAATATCAGTTCTTAATGCACAGTTTCCTACGAATGTGGACAGCAGAAGACTGTTAACATTCCATTTCTCATATTTCCAGAAAATTCTACTCCGCTGATATCGCCTTGCCTTATCATACCTCAAGCCAGGAACCTGGACAAGTCGAGTTCCTTTCCACACATGGAGTTGTTTTTTCTAATTCATTGACTGCTAATATAATAGATAATTGGCCTTGAGAGTCAGCTGTAAATTAGGTTGAACTTTCTCAGCTTGACTTTCAATTGATCCTAAAAAAAAACTCATCACCTGCAGGTAAATGTATTGCATTGTTCTTGTTTTGCTTAAGTTCACCCGCCCCCCCCCCAACCCGCCTCCCGAACATCCAAATTTCACGATAGTTCGACAAATGTTTGGAAACTGATTCGTGTTGGAAGTTGATGGCTTTTTGTGTCTCGACATATAATTTATTCAATTAGACATCTTGAAGTTACTTCGGATTCTTCACAGTTGAAAATTTACTTTCGATTGAATGCAAAGCTCAAGCTCCACGAAATCCAAATTCTGCAAAGGAATTAATGACTTTTAGAAGAGTCAACGCTGTAAGCAGTATTCGAACCTGCGCAGAGAAACCCCATTGGATTTCAAATCCAACGCCTTAACCTCTCGGCCATCACAGCTGCATCCAGATTGCCACTTTTCATAGTAAAAGAACTGAATTCATGAAATACATAAATTGTCTGAAGAACAAATTGTCAAGACCCAAAGATGTCGCCAAATCCTTTGCAGAGACCCAGACGAACGTTACCTTAGCAGATTGACAGGCTTTCACCGCAAACTAGATGCTGACACAGCTGAAGTTGTGGGAATGGTTCTTCATTGAATTATAGAGTCACGGATGTACACCACACGAAGTGAGGATCATTGTCTCACTGCGTCCGATCGATTTTGACTCAATTGCTCGTCATCTGGTGCCAAAGTATATATGCTGTTAAATTTTAATATTCATCGAAATATGGTATTAGAAATATTGATGCTAAGTCCATAAACACTAGCTACATTCGTAAAAAAAAATCGGAATTAGAAAGAATGCAGAACCAATTTAAAGAAATGGATCCAGCAACTAATCCGTAAGTTCTGACATCAGGTAATGAACTTGTGAGCACAAGAGAGGAAGATTGACCGAAGATTTGGAACTTGAAATCGTCTTGACGGAATTATTTGCAAAGTTTTTGCGATTGTTCTGGAGTCATCAAGTCCTTGAACAATACAACATGGAAAGTGGCCCTTCTTTCCAACTTGACCATGGTGCAGAGTTATCCTAAATTAATAGGTCCCATTTGCCAACAGTTGGCCCACAACGCTCTAAGCCTTGTTACTGATATATCCATCCAGATGCCATTAAATGTTACAGTTGTACCAGTCTCCAACAATTTCTCTGGCAGCTCATTCTGGACACGACTGAAAAAGTTGTCCCCGACGTCCCTTTTAAATCCTAACCAACTAATTTTAAAACAATGTTTTCTAAATTTTGACTTCCTCACCAGCAGGAAAACACCTTGATGAGTCAACCTATCCATGTCCCTCATGATTTAATAAATAGCAACGATTTGACTTTATCACACTTGTGAGGAGGGAAATGTGTGGAAATTATTATCGAAGGTTTGAAGTAGAAAGTCTGATGTACAGATTTTTGGAATTGCATCTTGGAGAAGTGTTTAATAAGTCAATGAAGTCTAGTAGCAGTTGTAGAAGTCTGTTGTGAAAGCTGCAGAAGGATTTCAGAGCACGAGAACAAAGCATTATTTCCAATGTATTGTGGCTCAGTTCAACCACACTTGGAATACAGTATGAGGAATTATAATCCTCAATTTAGGAAAGATACTAATGCCATATGAGGAATACCACGAATGGTGATTAGCCTTGATATCATGGATGAACATTAGTCCTGTGAATTGAAATTGGGCAAATCCGGTCTGTTTTTAACAGTTTCAAAACAAGAGAGGTAATCTCATTTAGAGTTGCAAAATATTTGAAGAGATAAACCGGATGGTGCAATTAAATGTTGTTCCCTCATTGGTGAATCGAGAAGCAGGAGAGGACAATTTTAAAATGAAGCATTGTGAATTATGACCAGGATGAGAACTATTGATTTTTGTCTTAGCCTTGAGAAGTCTCGCTATTCAGCACTACAGTGAGCCTTGGATATTTGGTCTTTGAATGCATCACTATCAGCCTGACCCGCCGACACTTCCTGCATCACTATAGACCTGACCCCTCGCACTTACCGCCTTAATATCAGTGTGAACCCCTCAAACTTACTGCATCACTATCCATCTGGCGTCCTCACAATTACTGCGCCACTTTCACTTGGAGACCCTCATTTTGACTGCGTCACTGTCAGCCTGACTGCCAAACACTTACTTTGTCACTATCAGTCACGCCCTTAAACTTCCTATGTTACTATTACCCTGACTCCTGACACTTACTGTGTCACTATCAGCCTGACTCCATCACACTTATTATGTAAGTACCAGACTGACGTCTCACACTTACCGTGTCACTACAACACTGCTTCCTCAAACTTACTATGTCACTATCACCTTGACCCTCTCACATTTACTGCACCACAATCACACTGACCACCTCACACCTACTGCTTCACTATGAGCATCGACACTCACACTGACAGCGTCACTAACAGCCTGACCCCCTCATGCTTACTGCGTTGGTATCTCTCTGATCCCCTCAGGATTACTGCATCACAATCATTCTGACCCCCTCATACTTAATGCGTCACTATCCCTCTGGCACCCTCATACTTTGTGCATCACTCACACCCTGACACATGCGCACCTACTGCATCCCTATCAGCCAAACCCCACTCACTAACAGCGTCACTCTCTCTCTAACCTGCTCACACTTAATGCATCACCATCACCTTGACATTCTCTCACTTAGTGCATCAATATCAGCCTGACCCCCTCACGCTTACTGCATCACTACCAGCCTGATCCCTTCAAATGTACTGTGTCACTATCAGACTGACCTTCTCATACTTACAGCATCATAATCGCCTTGACCCCGCAAACTTAGTGCGTCCAGATCACACTGAACCTTTCACTCTTCTTGCGTCACGTTCAGCCAGACCCTGCACACTATCACTCTGACCTCCTCATACTTGCTGCATCACTCTAACTCTATCCCACTCACACCGTGTGTGTCACTATCACCCTGACAATTCATACTCACTGCACCACTATTATCCTGACTCCATCACAATTAGTATATCATTATCAGCCTGACCTCTTACACTTACTGTGTCACTCTCAACCTGTCCCCTCACATTTCCTGTGTCACTCTCAAACTGACACCCTCAAAGTGTCTGCGTCACTGTCACCCCGAACACGTCACACTTACTGCATGGGTGTCTACCTGAAACCTCACGCTTATTGCATCACTATCATCCTGAGCGGCTCACACTTACTGCGTCACTAGCACACATTACTGCATCACTATTAGCCTGACCCGCTCACATGTTTTGCGTCACCACTACCCTGAACCCCCTCACAATTGCTGTGTCGCTATTAGCCTAACCCCCTCACTATCATGCTTATCAAGCTCATAATTACAGCATCACTATCAACCTGAACCCCTAACACTTTTTCTGTCATTATCACCCTGACCCTCTCACATGTAATGCGTCACTGTCACACTGAGACACTCACATTTTCTGTGTCATTATCAGCCTGACCCGCCGGCACACAGCGTCACTATCAACCTAACCCCTCACATTCGCATGCCTCAATATCAGCGTGAACCCCTCACACTTACTGCATCACTGTCCATCTGCCATCCTCACACTTACTGCACCAGTTTCATCTTGACATCCTCATTTTTACTGCGTCACCATCAGCCTGACAGCCAAACACATATTGCGTCACTATCAGTGACGCCCTTGCACTTCCTACGTTAATATCACCCTCACTTCTAAAACCTACTGCGTCACTATCAGCCTGACTCCATCACACTTTTTGTGTCAGTACCAGATTGACGCCTCACGCTTACCATGTTACTAAAACTCTGCCCCATCACACTGACTGCGTCACTATCAGCCTGACCCCTCAGACGTATTGCATCAATATCACCCTGACCCACTCACACTTTTTGTATCAGTTTCAGTCTGACGCCTCACACTTACTGTATAACTAAAACTCTCCCCCCTCACAATGACTGTGTCATTCTCAGCCTGACCCCTTCATACTTACTGTGTCAATATCAGTCTGACATCTCAGACTTACTGTGTCACTCTCACTCTGATCTCTCTCATTTACTTCGTCACTCTCACTCTGACCTCCTCACATTTATTGCATCACTATCACCCTGACCCACTCACACAGTCTTTGCCATTTTATTGCGTCCCCATCAGCCTAACCGCCACACACTTATTCCGTCACTTTCAATCACGCCCTCACGCTTCAATGTTACTATCACCCTGAATCCTTACAATTATTGTGTCATTATCAGGCTGACCCCTCACACTTACTGTGTCACTATCAGCCTGACTCCATCACATTTATTGTGTCAGTATCAGACTGACGCCTCACACTTATCTTGTCACTAAAACACTGCCCGGTCACATTGACTGTGTCACTATCAGCCTGACCACCTCACACTTACTGCAACACTATCGCAATGCCCCTCTCTCACTTACGACTTCATTTACACCCTGACAAACCCACACTTGCTGTGGCACTATCACACTGAGGGCCATAAACTTAGTGTCACGTTCATCCTGACCACTTACACTTACTGCGTCACTATCACACTGTTATCTCACACCCACTGTGTCACTATCATCCTGAGCCACTTACACCTATTGCGTCACTATCAAATTTGACCCCAACACACTAACTGCATCAATATCAGCCTGACCATTTCACACATCCTGTGCCACTACCAGGCTGACTCCCTTACACATACTGCGTCACTATTAGGCTGACCCACTCATGCTCACTGCGTCACTATCACCCTGACTCCCCACTCTTACTGCGTCAAGAGCATTGTGCCCCCATACACTTACAGCATAACTATCATCCTGACAACGTTACACTTACTGTGTCAAGATCAGCCTGATGCCCTCAAACTTAATGCGTCACTATCAGCTTCAACACTCACATTTACGGCGTCACTTCTAGCACTACCCCTGCACACTTACTACATCCCTAACTGCCTTACCCCCTCGCATTTACTTCATCAATATCAGCCTGAGACACTCACACTTACAGCTTTATGACAACCTGGCCCTATGAGTGCATCTACATCACTGTCACCCTGACCCCTTGCCCATACTGCGTCACTATAAGCCTGGCCCCTCAAATGTTCTGCGTCAGTGTCACACTGACATCTCACACTCACTGCGTCAGTATCACCCTGACCTCTCACAATTACTGCATCACTACAACCTGACCTCCTGAAAGCATCTGCGTCACTGTCACCCTGACCCCATCACATTGCCATGTACCATCACAATAACAGTCTGCTTCACGGTCATCCTGACACCTCACACTCACTGGACCACTACCATCCTCCCCCTCATAGTGACCTGTCACTATCATCCAGAGCCGCTCACACTTATTGTGTTCCTATCACTCTGCTCCCAACACACTTACTGCGTCACTATCAGCCTGACACTCGCACACTTCCCGCATCACTATCAGCCTGACCCATCACAATTTCACTGTGTCTATCAGTATGACTCCTCACATTTCCTGGATCTCTATCACCTTGTCACTTAACACTTACTGGCCAGTATTAACCTGACGTCCTCAACCTACGGCATCAATATCAGCCTGAACACTCACACTTACTCTGTCAGAATCACGCCAACCCCCTCACACTCACTGCATCACTATCACACAGTCCCCTCTCACTTCCTGCATTAGGATCACTCTGACTCACTGACACTTACTGCATCACTATCAGCCTGACCCCTCACACATACTGTGACACTATCAGCCTGACCCCACCACACTTGCTGCATCTCTATCAGCCTGACCCCCTCACACTTACTGCATCACTAACAGCCTGACACCTCACACTCACTGCATCACTATTCCCCTAACACCTCACTTTTATTGGCCACTATCTGCCTGACACTCTCAACTTACTGTGTCACTACCAGCCTGAACGCACACACTTACTCCCTCACTATCACCCTGACTGTCTCACACTCACTGCGTCAGACTCTGCCTGACACCATCACACTTACTACGTCACTTTCACCCTCCCATTTTTTGTGTCAGGATCAGCCTGACACAGTAACACTTACTGCATCACTCTCAGCCTGATCTCCTTCCAATTACTGCATACACTATCAGCCTGACCACTCACTCTTACTGTGTCTCCATTGGTCTGATCCCTCAGACTTACTGCATCACTATCACTCTGACCC
The DNA here is from genome assembly GCF_047496795.1 of Chiloscyllium punctatum. NCBI lineage: Eukaryota > Metazoa > Chordata > Chondrichthyes > Orectolobiformes > Hemiscylliidae > Chiloscyllium > Chiloscyllium punctatum. Next base: position 27,184,043 of record NC_092767.1, read on the forward strand.
CCTTCACTGCGTAACTATCGGCCTGATCCACTCACACAGTCTGCATCACTACCACACTGACACCTCACCCTCATTGTGTCACTATCATGGTCACTCCATCAGTCACTGTCAACCTGATCCCCTGTAATGGAAAAGTATCTTTTCTTGTGAAATCTGTGAAAGCATGGTTGAAACAAAGAAGTATGGACCTAACTTTGCAAAAAGACAGAAAAAATGTAAAGTTCAACCTAATTTACAGCTGACTGTCAACGCCAATAATCTATTATATCAGCAGTCAATGAATTAGAAAAAAACAACTCCATGTGTGGAAACGAACTCGACTGATCCATATTCCTGGCTTGAGGTGTGATAAGGCAAGGCGATATATAGTATAAAGGGAATATGTGAAAACCGTCAGGCTCCATTTTATGAGGCGTCTTGCAAATGTGTCGGGTCCATTCTGCAAATTTCAAAAATAAACTTTTTCTTTGCTCTTGGTAGCATTTGCATCGAGTCGATTGAAATTCCACGGCAGTAAACTCGGGGGCTCTTCTGGAACCTGGGACTGGGTAAGATTTTGAAGATTCCCAGGAGGTGTACGCGCCACTGCCTTGAAGGTCTTTCACTTCATCTCGAGCGCTGAATTGGCCCTTTTGAGTGAGAGGACTGGGGATAAGTGGATCAGCCCAGAGTCGCGTTCTGAATCAAATCGGGTCAGGGTAAGAATTGTGGCTGAAGTAATCTGACATAGAGACTTGTTCGAAGAGAATATACGAACCAGGAAGAGGGACCAGTGAACTCTCGCACGGTATTCGAGTAAAACTCAAGGTGAAGGATTGCCGTCTCTAGAGAGTTAAAGTGACAGCAAGATGAACGGTGGTTTGAGACTTGGAGTCACCATGGGCAGCGTTGGAGTCGCCAAAGCTATACCGGTGACGTGGGTTCTTGGTTTGTGAAAACCAAGGCAATGAGGCGGTCATACCCAATGAGAAGGGACCTCCGGGAGGTAAAAGCAAGTTATATTGGCAAAGAGAGGATTATGGTATCCTGAGAGAGCGAGAGAGATAGACAGATAGACAGTTAGAGAGACAGACAGAGAGAATGAACACTTTTCCAATATCCATGAAAATCGGCTCCAGCAAGAGCGAACAAAAAGAGGGTCGACAGACAACTCAGAATGGTCAAGAAAAAATACAATATATGCTTAATAATTATGGCCCAGTTTCTGTATAGCAGTTAAAAATGTAAATCAAGGAATGTGTTTTTCTGGAGGAAGGAAGTTTTAGTAATATTCAGTTGCAAATGCTGAGGTCACCATTGGAGGAGAGAGAGAAGGAAGCGGAAGAAGCAGAGACAGGCCACTATAAATGCCGGACGAAACAGCACAGAAGCGCTTCACAGGAGGATCCCAAGCACTGAGGATGTCACCTAGACAGGGGACAAAACGTTTGCAAGACAAATTCCCAGCTCGGCGAACAGAACCACAACAAAGAGCACCCGAGCTACAAATCTTCTCCCAAACTTTGAACACCTACGGGCGAGAGACGCTAAGACAAGCCAGGAAATGGGAATCCTGTGCCAACCGCCTAAGCGCCACATACAAACAACTCCGGTTCCTGCATGAATGCCAAAAGAATCGAATCCTTCCACCATGTGTCAGATATAGACCACCAGTCAACAATCCACAAGCCAGGGACACAGCCAGACAGAACGGATTCAGGATGATCCAGGTAATGATTACAGACGCTCACAACAGACTACACAAATACAGACAATAAATTGCGCGCCAAAAATCGTTACTTTCAAAAACCATCAATCAGGAATGGACCCGGACCATAGAACAGGCTGTCACCATAGGACAGAACAGGACCACACACCGCAAAAAAAAATACTAAAAGAAAAAATGGCCAAACTAACACACAAAGAAGAGGACACCACAACACACACCTGGGTTAAAAACCTCTCCCTCAGACAGCTCACAGACACGGAAAGAACAATACTGGCCAAGGGACTCAACTACAACCACAGGGATGCCAAGACAGCAGACTTCCTAGCAGCACTAGAATTCACACTCAGGAACAATGGACTGACAGAAGAGACACAACAAACTGTGAGACAAAGTATCGTACCGCTGAAAACAAGAAAAAAACAAACACATAACCTCAACACCAAGGAGAGGGAAACACTAAAATCACTAAGAAACGATAAGAACATAATTATACTACCAGCAGACAAAGGCAGAATGACAGTCATCCTGGACAAAGCAGAGTGCATGCAAAAAGCACAACAACTACTTGCAGATACCAACACCTACCAAAAGTGGGAGTTTGACGCCACCCGACAGCTCACCAACAGGATAAACAACACACTGAGGAATCTACAAAAAACGAAGAGATAACCAGGTCTGACCTACAAAGAATGAAACCTGAAAGCAACAACACCCCCACATTCTATGGACTACCCAAAGTGCACAAACCAGACATCCCACTCAGACCCATAGTATCACTACCAGGGACACCATCACACAAACTGGCCAAAGAACTACAGCAGAAACTGAAACACCTGATCAGCGGATCCAGACAATCTATACAATCGACACAGGAATTCTTGGACATCATCAGAAATAAACACATAGACAAGGAAGAAACTATGGTCTCATTCGATGTAACGGCACTGTTCACCTCCATCGACAAAACACTAGCCAAAGAAACAATAGCCAACCTGCTGGACAGACATAACAGACAACAGGACGTTGAACATATCAACAAAGACGGCATACTTAAACTACTGAACTTGTGCCTCACAACACACTTCACATTCAATAACCAAATATACGAACAAATCAACGGAACACCCATGGGCTCAACGATCTCTGGACTCACAGCAGAAGCAGTAATGCAAAGGTTAGAACAAACAGTCTTACCACAACTTCAACCCAAACTCTGGGTCAGATACGCGGATGACACCTTTGTAATAATTAAAAACACAGAAATAGAGAACACACACCAGATCATCAACGCCACACTCACAGGAATCCGATTCACGAGAGAGGAAGAAAAGGACAACCAACTCCCATTCCTAGACGTGATGGTACAGAGAACACCGAACGGAGAATTCACCACAAAGGTTTACAGGAAAGCCACACACACAGACCAAGTCCGAAACTATGAAAGCAACCACCCCAACACACACAAACGAAGTTGCATCAGGACACTATTCAAAAGGGCCACAACACACTGCAGCACACCAGAGCTACAAAAATAGGAAGTGGAACACTGATACAAGGTATTCGCCAAAAACGGATACCGTCGCATTTTCATCAACAGATGCCTAAGGGAGAGACAACGGAACGAGGACATGCCGCGACACAAAGGACTAGCCACAATACCATACATCAGGAGCATTTCTGAACTGACAGCCAGACTACTGCGACCACTAGGACTCATAACAGCACACAAACCAACAGCCACGCTCAGACAACAACTCACCAGAACAAAGGACCCGATACCCAACATGAGCAAATCTAATGTAGTGTACAAAATCCCATGCAAGGACTGCAGAAAACACTACATCGGACAAACACGAAGACAGTTAACGATCCGTGTACACGAACACCAACTAGCCACGAAACGACACGAACAGCTATCCTTCGTAGCCACACACACAAACGACAAGCAACATGAATTCGCCTGGGACAACACTACCATTATAGGGCAAGCCAAACAGAGAACAGCCAGGGAATTCCCAGAGGCATGGCACTCATCAACAGACTCTATCAACAAACACATCGACCTGGACCCAATATACCGGCCACTGCAGTGGACAGCTCGAACTGACAACCGGAAGTGGCAGAGACAGGCCACTATAAATGCCAGAGGAAACAGCACAGAAGCGCTTCACAGGAGGCTCCCAAGCACTGAGGATGTCACCTAGATAGGGGACGAAACGTTTGCAAGACAAATTCCCAGCTCGGCGAACAGAACCACAACTACCTCTATGTTAGATGTGGAAAGTACACCAGTTGCCTTTTTGGTAGACACATGGCCAGCATATTCACTCCTCAAATCAAGACAGTTCAGAGAGTTGACGCCAATAAAGATGAGTGGAATGTTCCTAAACTCAATGGAGGCATCAGGCATCGTGATATGAGAGAGTTTTACCGCACCCATATTGTGTGAAATCAGTAATGTGTATCCATTCTAATTCTCAATTTTGTTAGTGGAATTCTGTTCTTTACATTTGATGGCTTAGAATCTCACAGTGAGACTGGGGTTGTATTTGCTCAGTACTCCGACGGGCTTGCAGGTAATTCAAAGGGAAGATTCACAAGTGTAAACTGTAAAATACAACCCACCACCCCTGGTGTATGTCTATGAGTGGCTATTAAGCCAGAGAGCAATGAGTTCAGTGAGCAATTCACTCGCCCTGGAAGCAGGTAACCATGTTAATCCTATTAACACCGATTTTTCTTGCGGGAATATGCTGCACTGCACAGCACACATACACCACGATATCCCTGAGGAACCATAAGAGAAGTATTCGTTCAGGAGATTGGTTAAACCAAGTCAGTTGTTATTGTGCGAATTTTATTGAAGGGATGGCAGATGTGCAGTCAGTGTGAACTTATGTAAAGTACCTGCGACGGCAAGTAAGCTCTATATTTCTGATGTGGAAGGCTATGCTCCTCGCGTGTCACTGGCGAAGGTGTCCAGTGACTGGTGGCAGGATTTGGGGCCATGGGGACTAAAGGCATAAAGAACGAAATGTTGGGTGTTCTGGTACGATGTGGGTCTGTGGTTCAATGCAGACGTGTCGACATATAGGAAAAATTTAATTTGTCTAACTCAGGCAACAGAACAGTCGAGGTAACCCCCTCTAGCCCTGAAGAGCCTCGAAGGCTGGCCTGGCGTTTCCCTCAGATAAACCTCTCAGATCCAAGATTAATAACGGTCCCTACTGAATTATGGGTAAAAGGCAAACATGATGTGGGGCATATACGAGGTTATGAACCAATACGAGAAACCACGAAGTCGGAGTATCGTCCTTCCAGAGCACAATACCCGTTAAAACCCGAGGCCATGGACGTAGTTACTCCAGTCTTTCAGTCCTTCCCAAAGGCTAGAGAGATAATCCCCTGTGTAAACTCACCGGTGGAAACTCCCATTTTTCTGATCAAAAAGGCAAAAATTCCAAGTGAACCGGAGGAATGGAGGTTTGTTCAAGACCTGCAGGCAGTCAATAACAGTGTTGTCCCGCGCGCATCAAATGTTCCCAAACCCTATGCTGTATTAGTTCAATTTCCACCCGACAGTAAATGGTTCCCTGCTGTGGATTTAGCAAATACATTCTTTCGTGGAATGGTGCATCCAGATAGTCAATTCTGGTTCACTTTTTCATTCAAAGGGAAATCTTATGAGTTCACACGACTTTGTCAATGTTACTCTGAGTCACCCACCATATATAATGAGGCTCTATGCAGGAATCTGGAGACTTTTGTTTTAACCCCTGGGTCTGCACTTCTGCAATCTGTAGACGATTGCTTAATAGTAGCACCAACAGAGGAACACTTTGAGAAGGATTCCCTTGCGTTGCACGAGGGAAGGTCACAAAGCCAGTCTCGCAAAGCTTCAATTTATGCAACAACAGGTGAAGTTCTTCAGTCACTTAATATCTGAACAAGGGAAGACGAAGGGAAGGTCAAGTCAGAGTGCAAGTAAGTCAGCAAATTCCAAGGCCTCACATGAGGAAACAATTGCTATCCTTTTTGGGCATACGCTCCTACTGAAGAACGTTTATCCCACATTACACAAATCTTGAGGTGCCCTGAAGTGACATGGCCCATGGAAAAGGGTAGCAGAACCAAGGTCCGTTGCAATGGATCACAGCGGCCGAGTTGAATTGAAAAAGACGTTTCAAAGTACTCCTCCACTGGGGATTCCGAATCCAAACAAGCCTTCTGTCAAATGGTAGATGAAAAACATGGCTGCATGACATCTGTGTTGTTGCAGGATCATGGGGGAAAATTCAGGCTGGCAACTTACTTTTCGGCTACGCTAGACTTCGTAGCGGCAGGATTGCGTAAATGCCTGCGAGTTGTGGTACACTGAGGGATTTACTTATTACTTCCAGAAATATTGTGAACGATGTGTTATCTGTGCCACAATAATGTGGGGAGGGGTGTACAGATGAGTAATGTAGCACTTCCAAAACCACAAAAACAATTTGAACATTTACAACTGGATTTTACCGAACTCACACCCTGCGAAGGAAAAAGGTATTGTCTGGTAGTAGTTGATATGTTTTCCAAATGGGGGCAAGCGTTCCCCACGGCAAAACAGAATGCCAGTGCCATAACCAAAGCTTTCCTCACTGAAATAATTCCGAGATGGAGCATCGATGAGAGGCTTAGTAGTCTCAAGGTTTGTGAAGGTTTATAGCTCCGGTTGAGGTTTAGGGTGTAGGTTTTTACTCGATGAGCTGTACGTTTGTTACCCAGACGTTTCATTACCTGGCTAGGTAACATCATCAGTGGTGCTCTCCAAGTAAAGTGAAGATGTTGTCTCCTGCTTTCTATTTATATGTTTGTTATGGATGGGGTTCCTGGGGTTGTGGTGATATCATTTCCGATTCGTTTTCTGAGGGGTTGACAGATGGTAAATCGATCTATGTGTTTGATTATGGCGTTGTGATTGGAGTGCGATGCCTCTCGGAATTCTCTGGTCTTTCTGCATATACAGCAAACTGACAATAACTGACCAAATACTTAACTACACCAGCAACCATCCCAACACGCAAAAAGGAAGCTGTATCAGAACACTATTCCAATGAACCACCACACATTTCAGCACAGACGAACTTCGGAAAACAGAGGAGAACCACCTATAAAACGTATTCAAGAAGAACGGATACTTAAAAGATACAGTCCACAGATTCCTCAGGAACAAACCACGACAAGTAGACCTAACACAGCCAGAAACCCTATCGACCTTTCCATACATCAATGAAGTCTCAGAGGTGGCAGCCAGACTATTAAGTCCCCTCGGAATCCCACCAACAGTCTAAACAAAACTAACTAATTTAACAGACCCAGTACAACCTATGGACAAAACCAACGTCATATACAAATTTCCATGCAAGGACTGGCACAAACACTAAGTCGGACAAACAGGAAGAAAGTTAGCCACCAGGATACAGAACACCAGTTGGCCACAAAAAGACATGACCGTCTCTCCCTCATAGCCCTTCACACGGATGAAATTTAAACACCATTTCGACTGGGACAACACATCTATCCTGGGACAGGCTAAGCAAAGATATGCCAGAGAATTCCTTGAGGCCTAGCACTCCAACCACAACGCCATAAAAAAAGACATATATCTAGATAGCATCTATCAACCCCTCATGAAACGAACAGGAAATGGCATCACCACAAACCGCAGGAACCCCATCCTTGGCAAACATATAACTAGAAAGCAGGAGACAACAGCTTCTCTTCACTTGGCGTTCGTCACTGATGATGTTACCGAGAACATACAACATAGAAAAATACAGCGCAGTACAGGCCCTTTGGCCCTCGATGTTGCGCCGATCCAAGCCAACTTAACCTACACTAGCCCACTAACCTCCATATGCAAGGTAATGAAACGTCTAGATATCAAACCTAAAACTCAGCGAGCAAACCTACACTCTAGGCTTAGTAGTGACAGTGGGACACCATTTGTCCAAAATGCCCTACAGCAGATTAGTGAGTATTTGGGAATAAACATGGGATAACACTGTGCCTACCACCAAACGAGCGGTAGGGCAGCGGAAAGAGAAAATTCTACATTTAAAAATATATTGAGGAAATGCTGTGAGAAACTAGGGATGACATGGACAAAGGCACTTCCAATTGTGCTAATGTGTATGAGATCTAGGAGGAGAGGGAGAGCTAACCTTAGCCCATTTGAAATTTTGTTTGGTAGGCCGTCAAACACAGGAATTGCACCGAGACGTAAGGAAAGCCAGATAACAGGCCACTGTGAGGATGAGGTGTTGTGTTACTGCATGAAACTCTCTACACTTCTGTCCCAAATACAGAATCAACTGAAGACAGCACTACTCCAATCAGCAGAAGGGAAGATGTACGATCTATAACCTGGAGCCTGAATGGTGGTGAAATACTTCAGGAGGGAAAACAGGAAGGCGATGAGGTGGCTGGGACCGTTTCAAGTACCCCTTACAGCACAGACAGCTGTTAAGGTCGCCGGAACAGCCACGATGATGCACGCGAGCCCTTACAAACATGCAGGAGGGACTGAGGAGACATCGCACAACACCAAAACCAATTTAGAGCAAGTATTTATTAGAAGACTTAAGCAAGTGTGGGGCTGCCCCAGTTCACACTGTTAGCAAGCGTCCTGGTAGGACAATTCATAAGGGCAGGGGCGTCTGGGATGCAGCAGCTGACGGTAATCTTAACTGATAGGACGAAGTGGATCTTCACATGCGACCCATAGCCGTTCAGTAACAAGGACGACAATAAATTGGATAATTAAGATTTATGCAGGGATCCCTGCCACGCCGGTAACTGGCATTTAGTAATAGCCACCACGGCAAAAGGGGCACCTGACATGGGAAATAGATATTCTATGATCACAGTAAGGCTCAGAAGAGCAATGAGGGAGTCCCGTGGTGTGGAATAGATAGATCCTTCTCTGACATCGATAGACAGGTGAATATAGTGGTGCAGTCGCCCCGCTCCCGCCCTCCGAGATGCAGTGCAGAATGTACTACAGACGATAGGAGCAGTGGGGCATGGCAACCAGATCATGGACCTAACCCCAAGCCGGGCAAAGGGCATTAATGACACACCCGAACCCGAAGGGAGACGGCCGTGGTGAGAAAGCGAATTTAAAGCAGGAGGGGAATTTGCCTGCTGGATATAAATGTCATAAATGCGACGCCAGTAGGTTGGGAGCTGCGAAGGGTCATTGTTAGATGTGAAGGGAACAGAGCATGTGCTGTGGTTATAAGACAAAAAGCTAGATTAGACGTTGGCTACACTTTTGGACATGTTTGCACACAGCCCAAAGGTAGACTGCCCAGCAAATTACTGAGAGCCTGGCGAGAAATGCCAGCTGTCTGCTTCCACGGGAGGCGACTAGCCTGACCATGATAGTGGGGGGCAATTTGGGCAAATCTCGTGTCACCTCCCGAACTCCAGGCTAATTACAGCCCCAAGCTTGACACGGTCCCGACCACAGCATTCCAGATAGTGGATTGCAGGGGAGAAACGTGTATTTGCACCAATCGGGGGAGACTCCTTTTGGGTATCTCACAGTGTACCTTGATGCTGTACTTGAACAATGACTCTTGTACAGCAACATACACGAATGATACGACCATAAACATTGCTTGTTCCTTTATCAATGTTCACACTATGAGCGGCATGGTTGCACAGTGGTTAGCATTGCTGCCTCACAGTGCCAGAGACCCCGGTTTAATTCCCGCCTCAGGCGACTGACAGTTTGCAGTTTGCACATTCTCCCTGTGTCTGCGTGAGTTTCCTCCCACAGTCACCAGATGTGCAGGTAGAGTGAATGGGCCATGCTAAATTGCCTGTAGTGTTAGGTGTTAGGTAAATGTATGGGTGGGTTGCGCTTCGGCTTGTGTGTGTGGACTTGTTGGGCGGAAAAGCCTGTTTCCACACTGTAAGGAATCTAATCTAATCAAATTGGCAGGTATAATATGGGCGGGTGGCGAGAAAGGGTACCACCACTCCCCCGCGGAGAAAGGGGTGCTGCTACACCGCGATACTGTCCACCAACACAGCAGTGTTCGCCCTAAAAGGCAGCAATTGCAGAACTCGAAGGGGCATCCCTCTGCATTGGAATGGGGACACACTCGCAGAACATCCTCACATATGGTCTATTCGCAAATGAGACAGAGGAAGGCCGAGCACTCATTAACACTGAGTTATTGCCGGTTAGGAAGCAGTGACACAAAATCGATTAGTACGAGACATCCTGATGGCCGAGAGAGGGGGTGTCTGCAAAACGTTAGGTACCTCATGCTTTATTAATGTTCCTGATGAGTCCCAAGATATTACTGGTTTAATAAATGGTATGAAGGCAGCTAAATGACCGCCTCCAAGTGCAGATAACTCCTCCTCCCGATGGCTCACGCCCCTTATGGAGGATGGGGGTAATGGACCCTTATCGTTCTACGAGTTGTAGGACTGGTCTTACTCATACTGCTTTGAATAACACCCTAGTTGTGTACCTGCCGACACCACTTGCTTATGAATGCAGTAGGATACGAAATGTTAAACTGTCAGTGGCCCCAAAGAAGGAATCCGATTGCTTGTCCGCACCCTACAGCGATGTTGACGAATGTGACGTGTGAAGATGGGCTGTGTATCAGGCAAACCAGGGAAATGGAAAAACCACCACAAAGCTTTGTTCGAGTTAAGTGGTGTCTGAGGAAATGCCTGGTGTTCATAAATTATTTTTGATGTATAACAATCTGGCTTTTTATTTGGTTGTTGTCCTTGTTGTAAAATGACAAAAATTTTAAAAATGCAATGGAAAATTGACAAAATTAACATTTACTGTGAAATCTGTCAGAGAATGTTTTGCAAAATTTAATACTTCGCTGAAATATGCAAACACTTTGCTGAATTCTGCGTCGAGGTGTCAGCTTGTCTTTGTGGAACTTTGCAAACATTTCACCTGGCCTTGCGAGCAGCCGAGTTCAGAAAAAAGCTTCGGAAAACATAAAGACAATTATGTCCAAGGCATGGGAATGAGAAGATATGAGCTCGAATGTTTCCCAACACTTGTCCTTGAGCATGTGATAAGAATAGTAGAACACGAATATGTGAAGTTTGTTTACAGCCCTGACATAAGTCACTTTTGCCAAGTATATTGGCCGCTCTGCATGCAGAGGTTGAAAAAAAAGCCTTTCCTTTGCTCTTGCGAGCAGTTGATTCGAGTCGATTAAATTTCCACGACAGGTGTCAGGGTGTCAGGCAGTGGGAGAATTGTTGGGTATCAGTAAATGGGAGAATTGTTGCACAGTGCCATTACATTGGAAAATTAGTACAAATTGCCTATTCATTAAAGAATTTTAGCAGAACACCTCTCAATGGGAGAATAGGGGAAGGGCATCATTGAGAAGGAACAATTTTGCAAGCAGCAGTAAAGTCGAGATTCGAGTCCGCCCACCAAGAAATGAAAAAAAAACTTTGGAGCAGGGAAGCCAATACGTGGAGGAAGTGTATCAGGAAACAACGCAATGGGACAATTGACGCAGGGCATCAATAATGGGAGAGTTGGTGCCGATGTCACGAAAGTAGAGAATTGGTGGAAGACGTGGGAGAACTGGTGCTGAATAATATTAAATGTGGTGAAGGTGCAGTTGCTGATGAAAAGAAGATTCGTGCACGATTCGAAAATGGGAGAATGGTGCACGGAAGTGAAGCTGTGTTTGGGACAATTGTTGCACGAACCATAAAATGGAAAAAATTGTACAGTGGAACTTTAACAGCGAATTGGGGTATGGCACCACTATCTCAGAGAGTCAGAGTCGCGTTCCCCAGACTGGGAGAAGTTGGTTTGGATATCAATGAACATGAGAATTGTTTCAGGGCAATATTGAATTCGAGAATTGGTGTGGGGTGCTTAAAACATGCAGAGTTGGAACAGAGCATAGTTAAATGGGAGAACACGGGCAGGAATCAGTAAGTCGGAGAAATGCTGTAAAGTGCAGGAAAGTGGCCATTCGATGCAGGGCCAAATTAATGAAAAAACCTTGAGCAGTAAACCATTATGTGGAAGATGTTTGTCAGGAAACAGCAAAACAGGAGAGTTGGGGCAAGGCAATACTCAGTGGGAGAGTTTCTTCAGTTCATGACGAAAGGGTGGATTAGTGCAGAATTGGCAATTTGAGAATTTGATGCAGTAAACGCCAAAATTGGAGAATTACAGCAGTGGACCACGACATGGGAGAATCATTGCAGCGACATAGTTAATGGAAGAAGTGGTGCGGAGTGGACCTAAATTAGATATTTGGTTCAAGTCACCATTAAAATGTAGAATTAGAGTAGGGCACTCCTAAATGCGAGATTTGAACTCGGGCATCAGAAAATGAGAGAATCATACTGGGATATGAGGAAATGGCAGAATTAGTATCGTTATATGAAAAAGCAGGAGATTTCAGTGTCGGAGTATGAGGAATTGGGAGAATAAGTATAGGGGTATGAGTAAATGGAGCTGCAACAAGATCTCACGGCTCTTAAACTCAATCCCACTGTTAATGAAAGCCAATAACACTATAGGCTTTCTTAACAACCCTGTCCACCTGGGTGGACATTTTAAGGGATTTATGTACCTGCACACCAAGATCCCGCTGTTCCTCCACATGGCCAAGAATGCTGCCTTTGGTCCTGTACTCAACTTTTGTGTTCGATCTTCCAAAATGCATCAGCTCGCATTTATCCAGTTTGAATTCCATCTACCACCTCTCAGCCCATCTCTGCATCCTGGCAATGTCGTGCTGCACCCTGCAACAGTCCTGTATACTGTCAATGATACCTCCAACCTTTGTGTCCTCTGCAAACCTGCTAACCCATCCTTCAATCTCCTCATCCATGTCATTAATAAAGATTACAACGAGCAGAGGCCCAAGAACAGAGCCCGTGGAACACCGTTCACCACTGACTTCCAGGCAGAATATTTTCCTTCCACAACCACTCGCTGTCTTCTGTCGACCAGCCAATTCTATATCCAGACAACTAAATTTCCCTGTATCCCATTCCTCTTGACATTCTGAACGAGCCTACCATGGGGAATCTTATCAAATGCCTTGCTGAAGTCGAGATACACAACATCCACCGCTCGACCCTCATCAACTTTTCTCGTAACATCTTCAAAGAACTCAATAAGATTCGTGAGGCATGACCTGCCCTCACAAAGCCGTGCTGACTGCATTTAATCAAGCCACGCTCTTCCAGATGTTCATAAATACAATCCCGCAAAATCCTTTCTAACACCTTGCAGATGACAGACGTGAGACTAACTGATCTGTAATTTCCGGGGATTTCCCTATTTCCTTTCTAGAAGAGAGGAATTACATTTGCCTCCCTCCAGTCCTCAGGTACGAATCCGGTGGAGACTAAGAATGCAAAGATCTTCGCAAGTGGCGAAGCAATCACATTACTCACTTCCCATAGCAGCCGAGGTCAAATCTGGTCTGGCCCTGGCGACTTGTTAATATTAATGTTTGTCAAATTTTTCAAAACATCAGCTTCGTCAATCTATCTGTTGCAGCAGGAGTACCTGCTCCTCAATGGTTTCATTCACTACAAGGTCCTTGTCTTTCGTAAAGACAGAAGCAAAAAAACTCATTTAGGGCTTCCCCTAACTCCTTAGGCTCGATACACAAGTTCCCTTTGCTATCCCTGATCGGCCCTATTCTTTCTCTGTTATTCCTCACATATGTGCAAAATGCCTTTAGATTCTCCCTAATCCTTCTTGCCAAGCCGTTTTCCTGCCCCCTCTTGGCTCTCCTCAGACCATTTTTGAGCTCCTTCCTCGCCTGCCTGTAATCCTCTAGAGCTGAGCAAGACCCTAGCTTCCTCCACTTTACGTAAGCTGCCTTCTTTCTTTTGACGAGAAGCTCCTCCGCTCTCGTCATCCAAGGTTCCTTTATCTTACCTCTTCTTGCCTGTCTCAGAGGAACACATTTGCGCATCACTCGCAACAGATGTTCCTTAAACCGTCTCCACATGTCTCTACTGCTCTTTCCATGGAACAATTGCTCCCAGTCCATGCTTCGCAACGCAGTCTGATGGTATCACAGTTTCCTTTTCCCCAATTAAGTATCCTCCCATTGTGCCTGCATCTCTCCTTCTCCATAGCTATGTAGAATGTGAGGCAGTTGTGGTCATTATCACCAAAATGTTCTCCCACCGCAACATCTGAAACCTGCCCCGGCTCATTGCCGAGCACTAAATCCAAAATGTCCTTTCGCTTCCTTGGCCTGTCAACGTACTGTGTTAGGAAACCCTCCTGAACACACATTACAAAAACAGCTCCTTCCAAACCATCTGCTAGAAGGAGGTTCCGATCAATATTGGGAAAGTTAGTCACCCATTACAACTACCCTATTCCATTCACACTTTTCCAAAATCTGCCGACCTATGCTTTCTTCAATCTCCCTGCTTCTATTGGAGGGCCTGTAAAAAAAACCCCTAATGAGGTGATTGCTGTCTTACTGTTCCTACTTTCTACCCATACTGACTCAGTAGGCAGACTCTCCTCGATAATGGTAACTTCTGTAGCTGTGATACCCTCTCTGATTAGCAGTGCTACATCCCATCCTCTTTTTCCCCCCTCCCTATTATTTTTAAATGTTCTAAACCCTGGAACATCCAGCAACCATTCCTACCCCTGAGAAACCCACGTCTCTGTTACGGCCACGACATCATAGCTCTAAGCTCATCACTTTTATTTACATTTTCCCCAGTAGTACAGAGCACAGTAACTCCGTTTTGGGGGAGGGGGCGGGGACGGGGGAATGGTGTCTCAGTGGTTCGCATGGTTGTTTCACAGTACCAGGGGCCCGGATTGGGGACGGGGGAGGGGGAGGGTGCATGGTGTCTCAGTGGTTAGCACGAATGTCTCACTGTACTAGGGCCCCGTTTTGGGCGGGGAGAGGCGGAGGAAGGCATGGTGTCTCAGTGGTTCACACGGCTGTCTCACAGTACTAGGGACCTGGTTTGAGGGGTGGGGGGTGGGGAATTGGGACATGGTGTCTCAGTGGGTAACACAGCTGCTTAAAGTACCAAGGAACCGGTTTGGTGGGAGGGGAGGGGGGCATGGTGTCTCAGTGGTTAACACGGCTGTTCCACAGTACCAGAGACCCGGATTAGCGGGGAGGGGGGCATGGTGTCTCAGTGGTTAACACGGCTGTTCCACAGTACCAGAGATCCGGTTTAGTGGGGAGGGGGCCAAGGTGTCTCAGTGGTTAGCACGGCTGTCTCACAGTTTCAGGGACCCCGTTTGGGAGGGGAGGGGGCGGAGGGCATGATATCTTAGATGTTAGCACGCTGTCTCACAGTACCAGGGACCCGGTTTGTGTGGAGGCAAAAGGGGGCATGGTGTCTCAGTGGTCAGCACGGCTGTCTCACACTACCTGGGACCCGGTTTCGGGGGTATGGGAAGGGTGGCCCGGTGTCTCAGTTGTGAGCACGACTGTCTCACTGTATCAGGGACCCGGCTGGGGGAGAGGGGGAGGGTGGCATGGTGTCTCATTGGTTAGCACAGCTGTCGCACAGTACCGGAGAACTGGTTTGGGGGTGGGGGAGGGGGGCATGGTGTCTCAGTGGATAGCACGCCTGTCTCACAGTACCAGTGATCCGGTTTGGGGGGGAGGGGGAGGAAGGCATGGAGTCTCAGTGGTCAGCACGGCTGTCTCACAGTATTAGGGACCCGGTTTGTGGGGAGGGGGAGGGGGGGCATGATGTCTCAGTGTTTAGTATGGCTGTCGCACAGTTTTAGGAATTTGGTTTGAGGGATGGCGGTGGGGAATTGGGACATGGTGTCTCAGTGGGTAACACGGCTGTCTCAAAGTACCAAGGAACCAGTTTGGTGGGAGGGGAGAGGGGCATGGTGTCTCAGTGGTTAACACAGCTGTTCCACAGTACCAGAGACTCGGTTTAGCGGGGAGGGGGGCATGGTCTCTCAGTGGTTAGCACGGCTGTTTCACAGTACCAGGGACCCGGTTTCGGGGGGATGGGGAGGGGCGCGCAGTGTCTCAGTTATTAGCACGATTGTCTCACAGTATCAGGGACCCAGTTTGGGGGAGAGGGAGAGGGGGCCATGGTGTTTCAGTGGTGAGCACGGCTGTCTCACAGTATCGGGGACCTGGTTTTGGGGGGAGGGGGAGTGGGCATGGTGTCTCAGTTGTTAGCACGATTGTCTCACAGTATCAGGGACCCAGTTTGGGGGAAGGGGGAAGGGGCACGGTGTCTCAGTGGTAATCACGACTGTCTCACAGTACCAAATACCCGGTTTTGGGGGAGGGGGAGGGGGCTTGGTGTCTCAGTGGTGAGCACGGCTGTCTCACAGGACCAGAGACCCGGCTTTGGTGGGAGGGGGAGAGGGGCATGATGTCTCAGTGGTTAGCACGGCTGTCTCACTGTACCAGGGACCCGGATTGTGGGGAGGGGGAGGGGGCCATGGTATCTCAGTGGTTAGCACGGCTGTCTCACAGGACCTGGGGCCCGGTTTGAGGGGAGGGGGAGGGGGGCTGGTGTCTCACTGCCTTTGACATTTTCCAAAACCTTTCTCCAAACACCTTAAAATTATGCTCACTTCGTGCCAACCATTTCCGCCCTGGGAAGAAGTCTCTGGCTATTTCCTCTGTCTGTACCTCTCACCATCATATTCAGCTCTATCAAGTTACCTCTCATCCTTCTTTGCTTCAATGAGAAAAGCCATCGCTCCCTCAACGTTTCTTCATAAGACAAGCCCTCTATTCCAGGCAGCATTCTGGGAAATCTCCTCTGCACCTGCTTTAAAGCTTCCCTATCTTTTCTGCAATGAGGCGACCAGTACATTTCAAATATGGTCTCACCAGAGCTTTATAGACCTGCAGCATAATCTTGCGGCTCTTCAACTCAGTCCCCCTGCTCATGAAAACCAACACACCATAGGCCTTCTTAACAACCCTATCAACTTAGGTGGCAAATGAGAGACCTGCAGACATGGACCCCAAGATTTGTTTGTTCCTCCACACTGCTATGAATCCTGCATTTGTCCCAATAATCTGCATTCAACTTCGACTTCCAAAATGAATCCCTTCACAAAATAGGAAATTGGAACAGAATTCGTCCATTTAGCCCCTTGGATCTGCTGTGCTGTTTGATCGCAGCTAAAACGTTTCTCAGCCACATTCTCCTGCCTTCACCAACTGACCATTGATTCCCTTATTCATGAAAAACATACTTATCTCCATCTTAAAGAAACCATTGTGTCTGTGTGCAGGTGTGTGCATGTGTTTGTGTGTAAGTGTCCATATCTGTATATATGCGTGTTGTGTGTTTAATGTGTCTATGTATGTTTGTGTGCATCTCTGTGAAATGATGGCTCTGTGATTTTGGGGGTAAATCCATTGAAATTGAGAAAAACCTTTACTCCCCTCCTCCACCTCTACGTCTGTCCCTGTTAAGGTTATAGTCATGCAATGTTACCCTCTGCTGGTCTCCCCATGCCGCTGCACAGGTGTCAGTTTTTTTTCTATCAGAGGACATCAAATACTGTGAATCTCTCACATTGCACGGCTGTTTGGTTTTGCAACTATCTCTGGATGCGCAGAGCAGTTTTATCTGATACCTAGATGTATTACCACCACCACTGGGCCAGTTTCAGGACTTTTCAATCCATTCTCACTTACACCTCGCAGGGGTGAATTATAGAATATTTCAATTTAAAGAACATGTAATAAATTCATCGCATCACCTTACAGATGATTTGGTCAGAATTGCTTGGATTCAGTTGCAGTGGAAACACTCTTTAAGCTGTACACTCTGTGTAACGAATAATCTTCAAAGACAAATCACTTTCACGTTGCAGAGCAAGCACAACTATTACTCAGGAGCATTTGCCACTCTGAGTGTCCTCAGTCCAATTATGATCTTTCCTATACCCAACTGTGTGTGTGTGTGTGTGTGCATGTGCAGATGGTACTGTCAGTTTGGATGGTGCTATGATCTACCTCCCTGACCCCACCTCCTAGACTAAAGCCCTTATGGTTTTCTCCCTCCACTGCCATCAATGCAGTGGAGTGTGAAGACCAGCAGAGGCGGACATTGCATCACTTTAAACACCACAGAGGCTGGCAAATCCTCTGTGCACACGGATGCACACAGAGACATGCAGATACACAAAGATATGCATATAGATACACAGGCACACATAGATATTGGTGCAGTCCCACAGATACGAAAGCACACAGAGAGAAATGCCAATACACTGATGGACGTTCACACACAGATATACAGACATCAGTACAGACACATCACAAACACTGACACACTGACGTTTATACAGACATGCAGAATCTGCCAGTATTTATTTTTCGCGTGGTGACTTCCTCAATATTTCACTCGATCGTGTGGTGTGTGCCAATATTTCTGTTGATCCCTCGGGATTCCTCTGCACCCTCACTATAGCTTCTACATCTTTCCTATAACAAGGCGACCAGAACTGAACACAATGTTCCAAGTGTGCTGTTACGACACAGCAATGAACCCGTTTGTGAATTAAACCAAACACCCAGAGAAGCTCACCTTGCCTTATAATCTGTTAAAGCACTAATCCTCCTCCTCTAACCAAAAACAAAGTAACTGTGCCACAGCTTGGAACGTTAGCGAGTATTTTATTCCTTTTTTTTCAACAGCCTGTTTGGGAATTTAGACTAGTGGGAATTGAGGTTAGGACAGTTGAATGTTCCTCCTGAAGAATGTGGGAGGTAAGGGTCACCACCAGTGTCCCTGCTGACTACATCTGCTGGAAGTGCACCTGACTCCAGCTCCTTGAAAACCGCGTTAGGGAACTGGAGCTGGAGCTGGATGAACTTCGGATCATTCGGGTGGAAGAGTGGGTTATTGAGAGGAGTTACAGGCAGGTAGTCACTCCTAAGGTACAAGAAAAAGGCAAATGGGTTACAGTCAGGGGACGGAAAGGGAACCGGCAGGCAGTGTAGGGATCCCCTGTGGCCATTCACCTCAACAATTAATATACCGTTTTGGATACTATGGGGGGACGTACCAGGGGAAAGGAGTGGGGTAGAGGGCTCTGGCATAGAGTCTGTCCCTGCTGCTCAGAAGGGAAAGGGGAAGAGGAGCAGAGCAGTTGTCACTGGGGACGCCATAGTTCGGGGGACAGATAGAAGGTTCTGTGGGGAGGAGGGACACTCACGGTTGTTGTGTTGCCTCCCAGATACCAGAGCTCGTGTTGTCTCTGATCGTGTTTTTTGCATACTTAAGGGGGAGAGGGAGCAGCCCCAAGTCGTGGTCAACATAGGCACCAACGACATAGGTAGGAAGAGAGATGGGGATTTAAGGCAGAAATTCGGAGACCTCGGATGGAAGCTTAGAGCTAGGATGAACAGAGTTGTTGGCTCTGGTTTCTTGCCTGTGTCACGTGCTAGTGAGGCAAGGAATAGGGAGAGAGAGCAGGTGAACACGTGGCTACAGGGATGGTGCAGAAGTGAGGGGTTTTGATTCTTGGATAACTGTGGCTCTTTCTGGGGTATGTGGGACCTCTACAAGCAGGATGGGCTTCATCTGAACCAGAGGGGTACCAATATCCTGGGGGGTGGGGGGTGCTGGAATTCACTAAGGCTATTGGGATGGGTTTAAACTAATCCAGCAGTGGGATGGGAACTAAAATTGTAGTTAGAGTACAGAAAGGGTTGAGTGTAGTGAGGTCCAAAATCAAGTTTTAGGGATACAAGATGGCACCGGCAAGCAAGAGGTTGGTTTGAAGTGCATCCGCTTCAACGCCAGCAGCACCCAGAATAAAGTGGGTGAACTTGCAGCATGGGTTGCTACCTGCGACTTCAATATTGTGGCCATTTTGGAGACATGGTTACAGCAGGAACAGGAATAGTTGTTGCAGGTTCCAGGATTTAGATGTTTCAATAAGAACAGATAAGATCGTAAAAGAGGGGAAGGTGTTACATTGTTGGTCAAGGACAGTATTGCAGTTGCAGAAAGGATTTTTGAGGACTCATCAACTGAGGTGGTAATGGCTGAAGTTAGAAACAGGAGAGGTCACCGTTGGGGGTTTTCTATAGGCCTCCGAATAGTTCCAGAGATGTAAAGGAAAGGATAGCAAAGATGATTCTCGATAGGAGTGACAGAGACAGGGTAGATGTAATGGGGAACTTCAACTTTTGAAATATTGAAGGAGAACACTATAGTACGAGTACTATAGAGTGGTCAGACTTTGTCCAGTGTGTGCAGGAGGTCTTCCTGACACAGTATCTAGACAGGCCAACAAGGGGCGAAGCCACATTAGTTTTGATACTGGGTAATGAGCCTGGTCAGGTGTCAGACTTGGAAGTAGGTGAGCACTTTGGTGATAGCAAAGTCCCACAGTCCAAAGATGTGCAGGTCAGGTGAATTGGTCATGCTAAATTGCCCATAGTGTTAGGTAAGGGGGAGATGTAGGGGTCTGGGTGGGTTACGCTTCGGCGGGGCGGTGTGGACTTGTTGGGCCGAAGGGCCTGTTTCCACACTGTAAGTAATCTAATCTAATCTAAGTAATCTAATCTAATTACAATTCTGTTATATTTACTTTCGTGATATCAAGGGATAGGTGTATACCGAAGGGCAAGAGTTACAGCTGGGGGAAATGCAATTGCAATGCCATTAGGCAAGATTTAGGAAGCATATGATGGGGAAGGAAACTGCAGGGGATGGGCACATTAGAAATGTGCAGTTTATTCAAGGAAAAGCTACTGTGTGTCCTAGATATGTATGTACCTGTCAAGCAGGAGGAAGCTGTAGAGTGCGGGAGCGGTGGTTTACGAATGAAGCGGAATCTCTGGTCAAGAGGAAGACAGCGACCTATGTTAGGATGGGATATGAAGGCTCAGTTAGGGTGCTTGAGGGTTACAAGGTAGCCAGGAAAGACCTAAAGAGAGAGCTTTGGAATGCTTCGCCTGCAACAGTCGTAGATTCGCCAAGAAAAGTACATTTAAGTCGTCATTGGACAAGCATATGGACGTCCATGGAATAGTGTATGTTAGATAGGCTTCAGATTGGTATGACAGGTCGGCGCAACATTGAGGGCCGAAGTGCCTGTACTGTGCTGTAGTGTTCTACGTTCTATGTTCCCCTACCTCCTCCGACTCTTGGCGCAAGTTCCCTCCACTATCCTGATGAGCCCTACCCTCACTAAAGCCATCATCTTGTTCCTCACAAAAGTATAGAACATCTTAAGTTTTACCTTAATCCTACTCACCAAGTCTTTTTAATGCCCACATCTCGCTCTCCTGAGATTATTCTTCACTTCGTTCCTGACGACCTTGTAACCCTTTGGAGCCTTGTCTGATCCTTGCCTACTTAACCCTAAGTCATTTTCCTCCTTCCTCTTGAGATATTCTACATCCATTGATACAATAGAGATATGGAGCTGCAAATGGATTGGAGCTGCACATCCTGACACTTCCAGCATACATAGTTACAGTACGTTTGTTCCACTCCTCCTGATCATTGATACAGATTTTAAAGATCTGTGGACCTAGCACTGGTCACTGTGTGACTTCTTCTTTGAAACAGACTAAGGCTGATTTATCCGAAGTGCCTGCCTCCCGTCTGATAACCAGTCCTCCCCATTTATGTGTAACACATTCAAAGCGCTGAATAAGAACGAGGAGCATCAGTTCGGCAATCCAGCCGCTCAGGCCTCTTCCGACATTGAATGCAATCATGGCCGATGTCATTGCGGCCTCAGTTCCACGTTCCTGTCTGCTCTCCATATTCCTTCACTTACTCAATATCTCAGCACCTACTGCACTCTGGGGCAGTGAACTACACAGTTTCCCAACCCTGAGACAGAAGTATGTTCTCCTCATCTCTGTTTCATTTCTCCCCCACCTCATCCTAAAACTATGGTTTTAGGATCGTTCGAGATTGTCCCAAATGAGGAAATATCCACTTCACATCTACATTGTCAATCACCTTTAACATCGTCCAGACCTCCGCCATCTCTTCTCATTTTTCTATACTGCAGGCAGTGTTGGCCTGAACTGCTCAATCTCTCTTCAGAGGACAATCTCCTCATCTCTCGAATAAATCAAGTAAACCACTTCTGAACTGCCTCCATGGCAAATACATCCCTCCTACAGTCAGGACACCAAGACTGCACACAGTACTCAGTTGCGATCTCACATCTCCCTCCCTTTATAATCCAGTGTTTTAGAAATAAGTGCCAAAGTTGCACTTGCCTTTCTCATTATCTGCTGTACCTACATCGGAGTATTCTGTAGTATGGACTCAGGCAGCCAGATCCCTCTGTACCTAATCATTCTGAAGTATCTCTCCATTTGGTTAATAATTTGCCTTTCTGCTGCATTGATCTAAATGGATACACTCATACTTTTCGTTGTTCAGTTTCTTCTGTCAAATGTTGCCCCAACCTATCCATATACATTTTCTAATTTCTTGCATCTTCATTGCAATTTCTCACCTGAGTTAGTGTCATCTATTAATTTGGTTATAACATGTTCTATCCTCTCAACTACTTAAGACTATAGATTGTAAATAGTTGGGGCCTGGGGACCAAGAAATATGATTTCCTAAAAGTTGAATTTTGCCAAACAGAAAATGACACATATTTTGTCCATCTCACTGCATTTTGTTGCTTCACTCAGCCTGTATCCAAGCTGAAAAATTACTTTTAATCGTAAACGATCTTATTCTGCAGATTAATCATTTTTGCAGAGCTATTCAATGCCTTCTGGAAGTCCAAATATATCATCTTTAGGAGCACAATGATCCAAATCAGTTTGATTCTGATGGTTTGTGGTTTGACTTTTCAAATTTCTTGTCATTAATTCCTGAATAATCAACTTTAACAATATTTCTTAAATTTCAACATTTTCTGACTTCTCTATATTCCATCGTGAAGGTGATAATTCTAAATTGTTACCTCTCTATAATCTTTTTGTTCGATCCAATCCTGCATAATTGACACATGGCATGAAATGACCTGCTCTGATTGCTCTGTAAGAGGTCGGAGTCGCTGAATGGACTCATTCTCTTCCTTGTGCACAAAATCGATGGGCTGATGTCTTTCTGTTGTTCTACATCACCAACTCGATGGTCTGCCTTTCCTCCTCCTGTTGACGCGTAAGAGCCGTAAAGGCTTATGCAATCTTCCTGTTGATGTGTCACAGTTTGAGGGGCTGAAAGAACTTCTCATATTCCTCCATCACAGGCTGAAGATCCTGAACGGTCTCTCCTGCATCCCTGATATAGGACTGAGGGAATCATTGGCCTTCTTCCGTTCCCATACACCAGACACGTGAGGTAAACTTCTTCCTCCTTTCCCATAAGAAATCTTATAGTTTGCATCCTTCTCCAATTCCCGCGCAACAGGCTCGATGGGACTGAATGTCCTCCTGGTATCCCAGTGGACCAATCTCCAGTACGTTTTCCAGTTCCTATGTTACAGACGTAAGGAGGCTGAATAGATTGATCCTATTGCTGCATAACAGGGTACTGGTGCTGCATGCCTACTCTGGGCCCAGTGTTATCGACTCGAGGAGCTGACTGGCCTCCTCCCGTAACTGTATATCAAGCACCAGGTGCTGAATAACCTCTTCCTGTTCTGGTGTAAAAGGGTCAATGTCTTTCGAGACACTACCTCCTAACAGATGACAGAAGGTGCTGAACTCTGAATGTCCGTACTCTGAAGCACTCTCGTCTCCATGTCTGACTTACAGAGACGGACCATTAATATAGTCTTTTTTCTGTATAAAGTCCTGAAGCTGAAAGTAGCAAAAGAGGTCCCTCCCAGATACCTCATATTCCTGCGTCAGCTGCTCAAAATTCATCATGACCTCCCCGTCAAATAATTCTCCCAAACAGGAAACTCATCTGTACTCCTAGAGCCTCAAGCCAGAATCCATAAATCCCAGCTGGAATCCTACCAATCCTACAATGGGAGTGAAAGCCGAAGTTTTTGTTTTGTAAAGTGCCCTCAACTTGTCCCATATTTCTCTATGCTTTCACTGTGTTAAGTACAATCGGTTTCTGAAATTCTCCATAACAGTCCTCATCTTGTCCATGACCAACAGATTAATGAGGGGACAATTAGCCTAGAAGGCCTCGACATCCTGCCAAATTGACCATGGGTCCTGACAAGTCCAATCAGCCACATCGGAAAGCAAGGAACTTGGTTGGTATTTCTTAAACTATGGAAAATCGACACGCCCCCATTCACTGTGGAAGCTGAAATTTGTCCAGCTTAAGAGGAGGCCATCTGTGACGCAAGATGAAAGATCAAAGCCAACTGTTAAGCCTCCCGTAGCGCCTGCCTGGGCAGCGTCAAAGGGAGCATTGGCATGGGGTATCATAAACAAGGAAGGACATTCATTTTAACCAGATCTAACTCAAACAGGACATTGGAAGATTCTGTCTTATATTCTCTAGCAACTGCGCGAAGTTAGCTTTATATAATTGATCGAAGGCTTGGATAATAAAAATACCTAAACCTCCTTGTGACCAATATGGACTGACAGAAGTTAGAAGCTTTATTTAGAAATTCCTCTGGACTGTGAGCCCTTTTGACTGGGGCGACATACCGTATGAACACTATACTGATACTGGCGGTTAGCCCAGAGTATTTATTTCCAATAATATCACAGAATTTACTGACAGCTAAACAGAACCCATTAGGCCAATAAATTGTTTCCATGCAGAAAGCAGAGTTTTTTAAATAGACTGTGCTAAGAGCAGCAGGAAATGATGCCCCCCACCCCCCACCCCGCTCCTGCTCGACTGTGTGATAGACTGGGCCAGAGAATCACAGTGAGGGGGATCACTGACAGAGGGCAATCAGCATCTCAGCTGTGGGTGAAATAATGATTGATAAAGTTTGCACACCACTTACCTGGTTTTGTAATCCACATTTCAGTTTGTATAACACAGTATCAGGAGTGCATTTTATCAACCTTATCTCTGTACTTTGCATTTATTGGTATGTGCAGAAAATCATTTTGTTTCTGGATTTTATATCGTATGACTGCATTTCATTAATATTGTCTCTGCTAATTCCTCATTGTAAATGTATCCTGGAATCTGTTCCTCGTGTGAATTCTAAAGTGAAACGTTCCAATACTGGTGACTGGAGAACATCACTGCTCCTCCACCTGGTCTAAGCCTCCATGTCACCCAGTCCTCTCCATCTTCTGTCTTTCCCCAATGTCATAATCACAACGTAATTGAAGTCCATGAAATGACACTTCATCACAGTTCGTTAACATGGAAACCATCAACAACATGACCCAAACCTGCCCTGTCTCATTCTGGAATACCAATCGGAATTGTGTTTGTCACGTACAATTCTCTGTTAACATATCCATGCCATTTCTTTGTTATAACCGAGGTTTTCTTAGGCGCATTTTGCCACCAGATCATGGACAAAAGATGTTCTCTCAATGTTTTACAGATATTGCAATGACTGGTCTGCAGTTACAGGATTTATTTATCTATTTATGAGCAGAGAAGCATGTTTATGTTCCGTTAAATCTCTGGCATTACTTCCATATCCAAGGCAAACTGAATGATTACACACAATCAATCTGCCATCTTCAACATTGCTCCCTTCAGTCACACTCACATATCACACCCAGAATGCAGAAAGGTTCAAAGTTATTTTAAACTTTAATAAAACAGTATTGAAGTCTAATCGGTTAACTGGAGCTATTTGTTCAGCGATTGTGATGATGTCAGTCTCCATGGATCCTAAGCATCCCTAGAGAGTTTCTCTCTTATATCAATAAGGGATTGTGTACAGTGTGTTACCCCATTGTATGAGCGGGAGCATCATCCACACCAGTAACAGGGATCAGCAGCTCCAGAGAGAGGTGGAGGATAGATCAGTCTGTTAGAACATTACACTGGAATGTTCTAACAATGGACAGGAGTTTATCCAATGGTCTTTACTAGCTTTCCCACCCTTGGATATCATTAGCATATCGGATTCAAGATGTACTGCTGGTTATTCAAGCTGTTTACTATCCTATTCTTGCTATAGTTTGTGTTCCTGGTAAGTCACTCAGTCTGTCGATTGAACTGAATTGATGCTGATGACATGTAAATTTTGGAAAGGTGCAAGTCAACTTTTTCAGTTCCAACCAAAGATTTCATTCCTTAGAAATAATAACTAGCAAATTATTATTTACAAATTACTCCCCAATATGCGGGGATGAATCACACTGTTCTCAACCATCTTGATTCATTTTCTCCTGCAAAGTTTACATCTCCATGTCCTCCCCACATGCCAATCCTGTACAGAACAAACATTAAGACGCCCCAGTCTTCTCCTCAGCCTCAGTGCAACTCCGGAATAAACCATTGTTTGCGCCTTTGTTAATTCTGGATACATGTTTCAAGTCCCTTCTTACCACTTGTCCATTGCTAAATAATTGAACTTGAGATGTTTAACTTGTTCTCTGTACAGAATCTGAAAGATGGGAAGATGGTGTATGGTGGTCACGTCATTGGCTCGTAATCTAGATCCACGGAATAATCATCTGTTGATATCGGCTTGCCTGATGCCCATTAGAGAAGGCAGTGGGCATACTTCCCTGGTCAGGTCTCTGTTTAACTGCAAATTTACAGCAGTTTGTTTTACTATTTACTGTCCTGTGGAACAGTTGAACCAGCCACGCAGTTCAAGATCGGTATAACATGCTGGCCTGACCAGGGCTGCATACATCCTGTGAGGGAAGAACAAAAGTGAAGGCAGCTCCCTTCCTTTGGCTATTTCCCATAATCCGACACCTGATTTCCATTCAAGTAGGTGAGCATTCACTGTTTTAGGTGAATTCTTTGTGATTGGGTCTCGCCCCGAGAGTGATGTCTATCTCGAGAGGCACCTCTGGTGCTGGCTTTATTGATGCTGACCTACAGATGTAAAGATGTTTTACATTCTACATCAGTGGCAATGGATTGTAAATTAATGGTTTCCTTTGTCACATGAAGGAAATGGAGCCAGCGAGGTGAGGTAAATGAATTATTGCGATCAAACCTGAGAGTGTAGTTGAGGCAGTATTTGGGGCATTGTAGACAGATTTTCTCTCCTTTTTAGGAGTGATCTCCTAACCACAGAGAGAGTGAAGAGGAGTTCCACCAGATTAATCCCTGGGACAATGGCTTCATGAGGAGTGAGTAAAGTTTGATCTGGAGTGCCCTCAGAAAATAAGAGGTGATTGCATTGAACACTGAGCGGGATGGCAATCACTAATTATATTCTAAACAGACAATGAGAAGGTGTTAAATTGCATGTCTGCTCTTTCACTCAGAATGCATGATTCTGGATCGTTTAAGTGCGTCTGAGGACGTTACGCCCACCCACCTCAACATCCACTCCCCACGGTGATTGAGAGAGACAGAGAGGTCCAGGTTTTGAATAAACTCTCCCCACATTAATACAGTGCAGTTGGTGTGTGATCCTGCACTGAATGTCATATTATCCACCACCCCGACAGCAGCCACAATACCTTCATTATAAAACCGTTATGTATTACCACCAGCTTCTGACATTCATGAAGAACATGAATCTATCTTCTCAGCGATGCAAGTGTCTCCTTAAGGTTTAGAATATTAGTCTATAAGACACAGGAGCAGACACTAGGCTAGTTAGCCTGTCGAGTTTGCCCATCATTCAATCATCGCTGATTGGTTTCCCAAATCCATTCTCCAGCCTTGTCCTCGTAATTCTTCATCCCTGTATAATCAAGAACCTATCTAAATCTGTCTCAAATGTACTTAATGACCTGGCCCCCACTGCCTTCTGTGGCAATACATTTTAAAGATTCGACATTCTCTGGGTAAAGATATTTCTCCTTATCACTCTTCTAAAAGGTGTTCCCTTTCATCTGAGTCTCTGCTCTCGAGCTCTCGTCCAATGGAAACATCTTACCAACATCAACTCTGTCCAGTTATTACAGTACACTGTGCTTCCATATCATTCCCTCTCATCCTTCTAAACTTTACCGAGGATAGACCCAGAGCCCACAAACATTCCTCATGCGATAATCTTTTCATTCCTATGACCATTCTCGTGAAAATATTCTGCTCCAGCTCCAGGACCACTACGTCTGTCCTGAGATATGGGCCTCAAAGTTTCGCACAATACTCCAAATGTAGTCTGACCAGAGACATGTACAACCTGTTTTATATTCAATTCCTCTAATAATAAATGCCATCAATAATAAATGCCAATTGCCCTCCAGACTACATCCTCAACCTGCAAGCTTACCTTGAGAGAACCCTGCACTAGAACGCCCAAGTCCCTTTGCACTTCAGATTTATGAATTTTCTCCTCATTTAAAAAAAAAAGACCATGCCTCTATTCTTCATGCCAAAGTACATGAACACACACTTTCCAACATTGGAATGCATCTGCTAATCTCCTTCTTCAGCCTCTCCACCTCCTCAATACGACCAGTCCATCTGCCTCTCTACGTATCGTCTGCAAACTTAGCCATAATACACTCAGTTCCATCATCTAGATTGTTATCGTAACAAATAAAGTGTTACGATTCCAACACTGAGACTTGTAGAAAACCACTTGTCACTGACTGCCACCCTGAGAAGGACTATTTTATCCCCACTCTCTGTTTCTGCCAGTCAGACAAGCTTCCATTTATGCTGCTACCTTACCTCTAACACCACGGAACCTTATCACACTCAGTCATCTCCTTTGTAACACCTTGTCAAAGGCCTTCTTGAAATCCAGGTCGATAACAGCCATTGGCTGTGCTTGGTCAAGCCTGCTCATTTCCTCTTCAAATAATTCCAACAGATTTGTCAGTCATGACCTTCCCTTGATGAAGTGATTTTGACCTATTTTACCAAACACTTCCAAGTATTCAGAAATCTTATTGTTCACAATGTATTCCAGGATCGTACCCACGACCGAATTTAAGCTATTAACTGTGGATATTTTTGTCTTTTTCCTCGTTCCCTTGTTACAATGGAGTGTCACGTTCGTGGGTTTCCGATGTTCTGGGATTGTTCCTTATTCTATTGATTCCCGAAAGATCACCACTATCCCTACACACCCTCTTCAGCTATCTTCCTTATATCTCTGGGATGTAGTCCATCCGGTCCAGGATAGTTAACCACCTCCAGGCCATTCAGTTTTTTCTAGCACGCTCTCCATTGTGGTGGCCAGCATACTCAGCTCTGGCCCCTCATTATCTTGAATGTTAAGGTATTACTCGTATCTTCCACCGTGAACTATGTTTTCAGTTCCTCGTCCTTTTCTTGTTCACCACTACTACCTCTCCAGTATCATTTTCCAGCAGTCCAATGTCCACTTTTGCCTCTCTTTTGTACTTTATATATTGAAAGAAGCTCTTACAGACTTCCTTTATATTAGTGGCTACCTTACCTCCATATTTAATAATCTCCATCCTTATCATAATTCTTTTGCTGTCTGTTTTGTCTTTGAAAGTTCCCAATCCTCTGGTTTCCCACTGTCCCTCGCCACATTATATGCGTTCTCATTTATTTCTATGCTGTCCCTGCTTTCCCTAGTCAGCTGTGGTTGCCTCATCCTCCCTCTATCATGTCTCTTTTTCCTCAGGATAAATTTCTGGTGCATCCTGAATTACTCCAAAAATCTCCTGTCATTGCTGTTACCCTATCTTTCCTTCTGGGCCTGTGTCCCAGTTAATTCTACCCAGCTCCTCTCTCATGGCTCTGTACTTGCCTTTATTCAGCTGTCATACCATTACCTCTGATTCTAACTTCTCCACCTGAAATTGCAGAGTAAGTTCAATCATATTATGATCACTGCCAGTTGTTATTTCCTTCATCCAAAGCTCCCCTCGCCTGGTCTGCCTGCACAAGCTGCTACAAAAAGCCATCTCATAGACATTCCACAAATTCCTTTATCTGAAAACCATGATCAAACTGAATTCCCAGTCCACCTGCAAAATGAAATCCCACGTGATCTCTGTAACGATGCCTTTCCTACAGATCTTTCTATGCCCTGGTCTATCTTGCACCCCAGCACCTGACTACTGTTTGGCGGCCTGTACATAACTCCAACTGCATTTTTTCACTTTTTTGATTCCCCAATTCTACCGACACAGATTCTACAACATCTGATTTACTTCATTTCTTCTAATTGATTCAATTCCATTTCTTCCTAATAAGACAAATCTGTCTCTCTGCCCACCTGCCTATCATTTCGACAGGATGAATATCCTTGAATATTCAGCTCACAATCCTGATCCTCTTGCAGTGATGTCACTGTGATGCCCTCCACGTCATACCTGTCCATTTGTATCTGCGTTACAAGCTCATTTACATTATTCCTTCTACTGCTTGCATTCCAATATAACAGTTCAGTTCTGTATTTACCGTTCCTCTTCTCATTGTCATTTGCTTGTCCAGCCGTTGGTACCTACATGAACCCTGACCACTCCAACTTCTTCTGCACCCCAGATGATATATTCCAAACCCAAGCATCAGGTCGGCAGCAAAACCTTCAGGATTTTCAATCCTGGTCACAGAGAATATTATATATGCCTCTAAATATATTACCTGCAATTATTCAGAATTGGGCAGCACAGTGACACAGCAATGCTGCCTCCCAGTGATAGGGTTTTGGGTTCAATTCCATCCTCTGGACTCTGTCTGTGTGGACATTGTACATTCTTACCGCGTCTGCATTGGGAGCATTTACTCTTTCTCTTTCCACAGGATGTCTCTGTATTTGCTTCGGATTTCTACAATCTACAGTATTTTTATCCTTTATTTGATGGAGAAATGCTGAAAATGTGACAGATTTTTGTAAAAGCAGCCGTGGTTCGCGGATTCCCCTGGGTGTTTAGGAATCTTGCCCGGCCACTTGTCTGAGTGCAGTGTCCCTGGATACTCATTCCATCTCTTTCAGTCCCTCAGTCCATCGTCACTGCATGCAGCCTTTCCTTTGCCACCCCGGGACTCCCCACACCCCATTGCCTGGCACTGGATACTCCCTTCGCAGGACTGTGCACACAACGACATTGGGCACTTTCTCACCCTCTGGGGATGCGGGGTGAAGACCGGGCCTTTGAAAGGAACAGAATAACTACAATCCACTTTAATAACAAAGCAGAGTAAACAGGCTGAATGACATCGATCTGCTCTGACATTTTGTAGTCTTCTGTTTATCCTCGTCGATCTGCAAATAAATGGTCCATATGTCTACCTTATCAATCAGATTTGGTGGAGGTGATAGATATCAGGTCCTCTGGCCTTTGGACTGAGTCAGTGGGCTCTACCTTCCTGGTTAATGAAGTCACACTTCCGTTTTTATAATCACGTCTATCCACTTTAAAGAAAAGGCCTTGCTGGAGTTGTGCTGAAAGGATATTTGAATTTTGGAAACACTAGAATATGTCACTTGCGAGTGAGATTCGGAGTACGAAGGTAGAACAGCTAAATACACGGCCAAAGAGCTGGTAGCACTTCTGATACATTGATCATGGGGATTACCGACTCGGTAGGATTTACCCAAAGAGGACGGGATGGATCTGAACTGGCAGCAATCTCCGATATGTGGATCATTGGGATTCGCGGGTCGGTAGGACCTACACAAGAAGGACGGAATGGACCTGTACTGGCGACAATCTCCTGGCAGTCAGGTTTGCCCTTGTCACTCAGGAGGATTTAAACTGGCGGTGGGGAGTGGGAACCAGAGCAGTAGGTCCATAATACAGTGAATGAGGAGGAATTGGAGACTAAAACCAGTGCATCTAAGACCAACAACAAAGACGCAGAGGGCACTGAACACAATGGGACTGGCAACCTCAAGTGTTATTTTAGTTTAATCTGAGGACACTGGTATTGTAGGAATCTGGAGATTGAATGAGTACATATAACCCCAATGTATATATTACAGAGATTTCGTGAGAGAGGGACAAGAGAGCAATCAATGAAGTGAGTCCAGAAATATGCGGTTGCTGAATATGCGGTGAGTGGCTGGAGACAGTCGTTTGAAGTGAAATGATTATCCAGCACTCTATCGAAATCGGACCATGTGTAAAGCAATGTACTAATTGAAGTGACGAAGGACGAAACTGGAATTGTCTGTCTACAATGTTTTCTGCTTTACTGATAGTCTTTTGTAATCTCCTGTCACCGGAAAATAGCAGCAGACAATATTTCAGGGAATCTCAAACCAAATGTCAAGTCAGTGTGTGATGTGTTTGGCTGAAGTGTATTTATTTCAATGCAAGTATAATTATAGGGTATACAGATGAATTTAGAGGCTGAATGGGGCTACGATGGGATTACGATGTTGCAAACATTATAGGGACTTGGTTGAGAAAGAGACAGGACTGGCTGCTCAACTTTCCAGGGTTGTGTTGTTTTAGATGAGATAGAAGGGTATCTAAAAGAGGCGGAAGAGTTGCATTACGAATCAGGGAGGTTGTTACATCTGCACTTAGGACGTATTAGAGGGCGCTTCTACTGAGGCAACATGAAAAGAGCTCAAGATATGATGGATGCATGTGTTAGGATTGTACTGTAGTCCCTCCAACAGCCACTGAGAGATTGAGGAACAAATATGTCGGCCAATTATTGAAACGGATATTAAAAAGAGAGTTACCATAGTGAGTGACTTTAACGTCCCTAATATTGACTGAGAATCCCTTAGAAGGGATAGAATTTCGTAAGTGCATCCAAGAAAGTTACTTACAGCGGTATGGGGCTTGTCCAACCACAGGAGGGGCCATACTGGAACTTGTATTATAAAATGAGTCTATCCAGGTGACTGACCATTCAGTAGAAAATCATTTTGGAAACAGTGATCACAATGCCCACAGGTTTGACATAGCTACGATCATGGAATAAGTCAGGACCTTGTGGAAGTTAATACCTTGGTGGAAGGCAAATCCGCATCAGGAAGAAGCGAGGGTCTGCTAATTGGGAGTAGCTGCTATCAGACAAATCCACATTTTGCATGGTGGAACTGTTTATTAAATCCTGATTTCACTATCGTCTGGTGAATGTCCTCCCAACTGCTCGAATGTCAATCTAATTTGTTTGAACAGATATTTACAGGACACCGCATGTCAGATAACAGGAAGAGACAATGGATGATTGTGTACTCTGTCCTTCGCAGGACCAGCTTGTTTCTACAGGCACTTAAAGTCTTTATTGTGGGTCAGAGACCTTCAGAATTAATATGGCAAAGATGGAGGCAATTTATCCTATCCTACATCCACAGCGTCTCCAACTGCACTATCCGAAAGCAGAGAGAGTTAATGGAGATACAGAAAGAGAGAGAGAGAGACAGAGAGAGAGAGGATGAAACAGAAAGAAAGAATGTGAAGGGAGGTCAACACCGTAGATAGGAAGCATGGACTGCGTGGGAGAAATGGGTGTTAGAAGAGAGCGAAGCTGTGTCGATCAGGAGACACCACGAGGAAAATAGACAGAATATGGAAATTTTATTTAGACATTCCCCTGGACTGAAGGCCTTTGTCTGGTGCCATACACTGTGAGCACTGTGCTGATATTGGCTGTCATCCCAGATCATTTATCTCCAATAACATCACAGAGCTGGGTTGCTGATAATTAAACGGAATCCAATAGACCAATTGATTGGTTCCAGGGAGAAGGTGGATTAACTTAAATAGACCGGGTGAACAGCAGCAGGAACTGACAATCCCCCGAAATACAGTGTGTGGGACTGGACCAGAGAATCTCATTGAAGGGGAACACTGACAAAGGGGAAATCAATATCTCAGCTGTGTGCCGAATAATGATTGATAAGGTTTGTACAGCACCTCCATGGTTTTGGAATTCACATTTCAATTTATATAGCTCAAGGTCATGAGTGTATTTTAATAATCATATCTGTTTGTACTTTCCATATTTTGGAATGTATGACAAGTCATTTTGACCCTGCAGTTTGTGTTGCATAAGCATATTGCATTACTGGGGAAGAAGGGACCTGTCTGGTGGTATAGTCTTCATCTGAACAATTCTGGGACCAGAGTCCGAACAAATCACATGACTAGGGCTTCGGTCAGATCTTTCAACAAATGTTTGAGGTTTAGGTGGGGTTTCAGTTGTAGGGGAAATTAGAAAATTCGAATTCAAAGAGGAGGTAAGAGTGCAGAACGCAGGATAGTTTATTAAAATATCCAGCACAGGCACAAATAGGACAGAGTCTATTGAAAGTGTAAACAATCAAACTTCAAGCACACTGGACAGACAAATGAAATTGATCGGAGGCTCGGTTAATCCAGGACTGAGAGTGTTATAGCTGAATGTATGCCGCATACGAAATAAGGTAAATGAGCTTGTAGCGCAGATCGAAATTGGCAGAGACGTGCTGAAAGGGGATCAGGATTGACAATATTCAAGGGTATGCATCCTACGAAAAGATAGGTTGGTGGGGGGAGTAAGAATGAAAATAAATCAATCGTTAGAATCCTGGTCTCCTTGCTATCGGAAGAATGTTATGAAACTTGAAAGCATTCAGAAAATATTTACAAGGATTGGACTATTTGAGCTACATGGAGATGTTGAATAGGCTGGGGCTGTTTGCCCTGGATCGTCAGAGGCTGAGGTTGACCTTATAGCGGTTTAGAAAATCACAAGGGGCATGCATGAGATAAATAGACAAAGTATTTTCCCTGGGGTGGGGGAGAACGAGAGGGCATAGGTTTCGGTTGAGAAGGGAAAGATTTAAAAGGGACCAAAAGAGCAAGTTTTTTTCATGCACAGGGTGGTGTGTGTAAGGAAACAACTGTGGGAGGAAGTGGTGGACACTGGTCCCATTCCAATATTTAAAAGGCATCTGGATGGGTTGGTAAATAGGAGGGGTAGGAAGGATATAGGCAAATGGGACTAGATTAGGTTGGGTAATCTGGTCGGCATGGACGAGTTGAACCGAAGGATCTGTTTCCATGCTGTACATCTCTCTGACTGTACAACTTTCTGACTGTATTATATAAAGTAGGGTCAGATGGCACAGAATCAGTGTCGGTAGAATTAATTATCCACAAAGGTTGAATAAAGAAACATAAATGGTGTTATGTTCAGGATTCCAAAAATTATTCAGGAGCTGCGTCACAATATACACCAGGAGATAGGAAAGATTAGATTACTTCGGCCCAACAAGTCCACACCGCCCCGCCGAAGCGTAACCCACCCATACATCTACATTTACCCCTTACCTAACACTATGGGCAATTTAGCATAGTCAATTCACCGGGCTTGCACATCTTTGGACTGTGGGAGGTAACCGGAGCACCCGGAGGTAACCCACGCAGACATGGGGAGAACGTGCAAACACCACACAGTCAGTCGCCTGAGGCGGGAATTGAACCCGGGTCTCAGGCACTGTGAGGCAGCAGTGCTAACCACTGTGCCACCGTGCCGCCCACAAGTTGCATAGAAAAGGCAAAGTACAGTAGTCCTGGGAGATTTCAATACACGGGGGGACTGGGAAAATCAGGTTTATAGTGGTTCGCAAGAAAAATAATTTGTGGAGTATCTTCGATAGGGCTTTTTGGAGCAGCTTGTAGTGGAGCGCACTCAGGAATAGGCAATACTGGGTTTAGTGTTGTGTCAATGAGGCAGACTATTTAAGAGAACTTAAAGTGAAGGAACACGAAGGAAGCAGTAATCACAATATGATTGAATTTGTTCTGCAATTTGAGAGGGAGAAGATAGAATCACAGGTAATGGTATAGTTGGTTTCCTAGTAAGTCATTCTCTTTGTCTATTAAACCGGGCTGAACTGTGTTTCTGCTCATGTTAGGTAAATTGTGGGAAAGGGGAAATCAGTGTCTTCATTTCCAATCAAAAATTCCTTTCCTGATAAATTCTACAAAGCAAATTACTATTGATAAATTGCTCACTGATATGCAAGAAGGAACCAGACTGTTCTCAAACTCCATAATCCTTCTAGCCCTGCACAGATCTACATTTCCATATCCTCCCCACTCACCAATCCTGCCCAGTACCACTATTATGATGTCCCGCTCGAATCGTCAGCCTCAGTGCAACTGCTGAATAAACTTGTTTATTTGTGTCACTATTGAATCTGGATTCACTTGTTTCAAGTCCCTTCTAACCAAATGTCCATGACAAGTGAATTGTACTTGAGATGTTTAACCTGTTCTCTCCACAGAATCTGTCAGACAGGAAGATAGTGCGTGGTGCCAACTCATTGACTCTTCATGTAGAGGTACAGATAGTAATCTGTTGATGTCTCATGAAGCAAATTGATAGAATTTAAAAGAAACCATCATGATATGTAATAAACAGAAGCCTATCTGCTTGCGTCATGTCCTTTAGAGAAGTCAATGAGTTATCCTTCCTTGGTCAGGTCTCCGTGTAACTGCAAACCCACAGCAATGTGGTTTACTGTTTACTGTCCAATGGAACAGCTGAACCAGCCACTCAGTTCAAGATAGGGACAACATGCTGGTCTGACCAGGGCCTCATATTGCTACTGCTCATTTCCATCAGGTAGGCGACTATTCCTTATTTTAGGTGTAAGACATCTCATTGAATCTGTCCCCAAGACTGATGTCCATCTTGATCGGCTCCTCTGGTGCTGGTTTTATTGACACTGACATACAGATGTAAAGAAGATGTAAATTTCGCATCAGTGGCAATATATAGAGAATGATGCTTTTTACGCCATGAGAAAGAAATGGAGACGGTGAAGTGAGGGAAAGTAATTAATGTGATCATCCCTCAGAGTTTCGTTGAGGCAGTATTTGGGGAATTGTCCACAGATTTTCTCTCCTTTATAACGAATGATCTCCTTACCACAGAGAGAGTTCAAAGGAGTTCCACCAAACTAATCCCTGGGATGATGGTACCATGAGGAGTGAGTGAAGAAAAATCTGTCGCACTGTGGGAGAATAAAATGGGATTGCGTTGGAACTTCAGGGGGATGGACAATCACACATGATGTTCTAAACAGACACTGATACGGTGAGAGATCCACGGCCTCTTTTTTTTTTGCTAACTTTATGAAATTCTCGATACTTTTAGTACCTCTGAAAACATGCCCCCCAACCACCACCCACTCCCCACTACCCATATCAATGAGAGAGCAGAAAATCCAGACTTTGAATAAAAACTCCACATATTAATGCAGTGCATTTGTTGAGTGATCCTGCACTGAATGTCATGTTATTCATAATCCCAACATCAGCCACAATACCTTCAATTCAAAACAGTTAACTATTCCCACCAGCTTCTGATCCCCACGGAGAAGATTG
Source organism: Chiloscyllium punctatum (assembly GCF_047496795.1). NCBI lineage: Eukaryota > Metazoa > Chordata > Chondrichthyes > Orectolobiformes > Hemiscylliidae > Chiloscyllium > Chiloscyllium punctatum. The sequence continues at coordinate 27,221,063 of NC_092767.1, forward strand.
GTCTGCCTTTTCAGAATTGGAAGATGTCTCCTTGAGACTTGACAGAAAACATCTCGCTTCCCTCCTCACTCCCAGCAAACCACGTTAAAGTAGCAATTGTTCCACAGACAATAGAGCCACGATAAACATTAAGATCTACTCCTGTGATTTGTCATGTTGGAGCATCAGTGACATCCTCCTGTTCCTCTATAAGCCTTTGCGAGGCTGAATGGCCTCTTCCAGGTCCCGTGGAACAGTTTCGAGACTGTTTTGGCTCCACCTGTTCCTAAGTAACAGTTCGATGTGCTGAACAGACCCCTCCTCTTCCTATGTAACAGGCAGGAATATTGAATATATTGCCACACTTCCTGTTCAGTCGATTTGATGGGCTGAATGCTAGCTCATACTCATGTGTAACCAGCTTGAGATGCTGAATGAGCTCCTTTTTTTTAACTATGGAAATGTGCAATGTCTGACCCTACTATTGCATAAATTTTACCAATACTTTAACAGCACAAACTGCAATGCTGTCAGGGCCTTGCTGCACATGGACACAGACTGCTTCAGGAGATGAGGTGGGAAAATATTCTGAACATTGTGTGATCTTCAGTGAGCATCCCCATTTCTGATGTAATGATGGGGAAGGACATTTATGACGCAGCTGAAGATGTTTGTGTCGAGGAAGCTACCCTGAGGATCTCGTGTAGGGATGTCCCGGGACTGAAAGGATTGATGTCCACCACCATGAGCATCTTCCTCTGTGCGATGGCTGACCCCCAGTGGAGAGATTGTGGCTGATTCCTATTAAATTTAATTTAGTCAACTTTTCTTGATCCCATTCTGAGTCAACTCCTGCCTTGATATCAGGGTCTGTCACTCTTACATGAGCTGCTGTGTTCACTCTTTTGAATATACAAATAGGTTATTGTATTTGTTTGGGGCGTGTAACCTTCTCACAGAGGATAGTGAATGTCAGAAATTATCTGGTCAAGAGAGTTCGGGGAGCTATAACACTGAAAGTATTTACAGATGAGGTAGGTGGGTTTTCGACCTACCATGGAATTGAGGGATGTGAAAAATTGGGAAATAAAGCAGAGTTGATAACAACAGTTGATCATCCATAATCTTATACAATGGCACGGAAAGCCTGACCAACCGAATTACCATCCGATCCTGTTCCTTATGCTCTCATATTCTGTAATTGGCAAGTTAATGGTTGTAATTTTCCTGAACATTCCGTTATTGGATGTTACAGTTACAGAGAGCAAAGCATTTTATGAGTCATCTCAGGGTGAGGTGTGGGGACTGTATTCACAGTAAATCTGGATCTGCACCATGACCAACAAATGAAGCACAAGTTGCAGAGAGGAGACACTCTATTAATAGATCAGAGGCGTCTTTTGAGCCCAGCCTGGGTTTGAATTAACATTTTTCAACCCACGCCAAACGTTGTGTGAGAATTGTGAGGGAGAGAAGGAGATCCTGTATTACTGTGGACCAGGTATTTCGAGCAATTGGCCTCTGTCTACTCCTGTGAGGGACTGAATGGAATATAGGAACATCGGACTGAGGAGCAGGAGTGGGCCATTAGGCACTTTGTCTTTGCTCTGCCATGCACTAAGAGCGTAGCTGATCTGATTGTGGTCTCAGCAGTACTTCTTCTGCACGTGCACCATTTTCCTACATTCACTTGTCTATCAAATATTTAACAGACACAACTTTGAATAAATGTAAACATCCAGGCACCACAAACTTCTGGGGAAGGGAACTCCCACTTGAACAGCCCTTTTAGAATTTGTCATTCGTGGTCCAATCAATATTGTAGGGTCAGTGTTTCATTTTGCTGTCACACTGCTCCACTTTTTACAACAAATTTCAATGTTTAGTGATATGGCTAATGATAAAAATGTCAGGCTGGCTCATCTTCTAGACTAATGTGAAACACACACACACAGATCTTAAGACAAACAGAAAAATGAAAGCTTTCCAGAGTTTCATAATAGTAGAACTGATAAAAAATGGATAGATGACAGACTGTCCCAAATGTTATTCGGTCCTCTGAAGTCATTAGTTTAGATTCCTTACAGTGTGGAAATAGGCCCTTTAGCTCAACAAGTCCACACCGACCCTCCCAAGATTAACTGATCCAGTCCCATTTCCCTCTGGCTAATGCACCGACACTATGGGCAATTTAGCATGGCTAATTCACCTGACCTGCACATTTTTGGACCAGTGGGAATAAACCGGAGCACCTGAAGGAAATCCACACAGACAGGAGGAGAATACGCAAACTCCACACAGTCAGTCGCCCGAGGCTGCAATTAAACCTAGGACCCTGGTGCTGGGAGGTAGCAGTGCTAACCACTGAGCTGCTGTGCCGCCCATTCTGCTCAGGCAAGCTACTTGTGATGTGACGTCTCCCCAGAATAGTTGGATTTAGCTTAATTCCCTTTGCTTCAGATGGGAGAGAGATTCCAATGAACCTCTCATCAGGAATATTCCACGACTCATCAGGTAGAGGTGAGTCAGAGATTTACTGTTGCCAGTTGGAACAAAAAAAGATAGAGGGATCCGTTGGCTGCTGCTTCTCAGGCAGGGAACATTGTTCTCCCTCTCTGTGTTGAAACATGCAATCATATCAACTGAACACCAAACTGGGCCGTGTGCGCTCGTCGTGAACGATTTCGGGAATGGATCATAATGGACGATATGCAAATGCATCATTGCTGTTGTTAGCAATGTTAGCAGTGCTTTTCATTAGCAAAAGAGAAAAGTCCTGCTTTATAATTTGATGATTTGTTGGTATGCATGTGCTTAATTTTTAAAAATCGGCTGATGTTTTCATAATATCTGTGCTAAAATCAATGCATTTTATTCTTAAAATTTATTCCATAGTTTTTGTCTCCCTGAGAAGAGAAAATGTGCATCCCACTGATTTTTCTCAAAATTGTGTATGCTTCTAAAGGATTTCTCATCTAAGACCAAAATTGATAGTGTTTCAAAACAAAGGGCCTTCATTGCAGAAAAGTGTGAACAAAACATTGTTCATAAGCTTCAAGAACTTTTTTTAGGTTAAGGGATCAGAACTGCACATAATGTGCCAGATGTTGTCTTAACAACGCCCTGTACAGATGTAGACGCGAAAAATGTGATGCTGGAAAACCACAAAAGGTCAGGCACTCCCACCGAACAGGAGACTCGATGTTTCGGGCATATTCCTGATGAAAGACTTATACCCGTGACGCCAATTTTCCTGCTCCTCGGACGCTGCCTGATTGGCTGTGCTTTTCCAGCCTCACACTGTTCGACTCTGATCTCCAGCATCTGCACTCCTCACTTTTACCGGTACAGATGCAGTAAAACAGACCTGATTAAACCTGGTACCCTTTGCCAGAAGCACAATCATTCCACTTAGCTTCCAAATCACTTACAGCCAGTGCAGACTAACTACATCTGATTCGTGTAGCAGGATCATGCATACGGTCTGTATCTCAGAGTTCTGCAATCTCTCTCCACTTAAATTGTTTACCATTGTTTTATCCTTCCATCCAAAATAGACAACTCACATTATGCTATATCTGGTGAAGGTTTGCTCACTAATCTCCCTTTGCCTATATCACATTGATCACACACGACCTCCATTTGATGACACACTGGATGACCAGCTTGGTGTTTAAGCTAATTGGGCTTTGATATATTCAGACCCTTCCTCCAGATCTTTGGTCCAGGTACTGATTGTTGATGATCCCATAGTGATCTCTGAGGCACTTCACCAGTTCCAGCTTTGTAATGTGAAAATAAGCATTTATCGCTACTCTCTATTTCCTGTTAGCAATAGCTTCCTGTGTAACAGCTCAGATGTTTACATGGCGTCCTGTGCAGTAAAATGTACTCAATGAGCTAAAATGATTCGTTCTATTTTCCTCTGTAACTTATTAAATAGGCAGAATATACTCCTCCAGTCTCATGGTAACGATAATGACTGGCTAAATGAGATGGCCCCCTATCTATGTCACAGCTTCGAGGGGTGGATGGAGGGAACAACATATGGGGTAGGGGCAGGAGTATATCTCTGTAACAGCCTCGAGGGTGGATTGAGGAACAACACATGGGGTAGGGGCCGCAGTTGTCCATTCGGCGCCACCAGTCAGAATGCTCCTGACTGAGCCGATTGTGATTGACCATCCATCTCCTGTCTGTTCCCAATAAATATTGACTCTCCTGTCCAGCAAAGATCAGTCGAGCTCAGCCTTGAATATCTTCAAAAACCGAGTCTTCACTGCTCCCTGAGGATGAGAACCCTACCGATAGTACATCACTAAAATGAAAGGGGCGACCTTATTTCAATGTTGGACCTGTTATTTTAAACTGTGTTAACCTAACATGAAATCGCCACCTTTTTTGAAATACAAGGACATAATAATTAGGCATAGATATAACCATTCAGCCCACTAAACCTGTCCAATAGGACCACTGACCCTTTTCAATCAAATATGTATTAAACTCATTCCCTGCTCCTGTCCCAGGAAGAGAATAACTGATAGCATGACACCACACGAGCATTAAAAATGCAGAATTAGGACATTCGGCACATCGACTCTGAATGCCAGAGAGATTAGAGATTTCTCAACATCATTCTCCTGACTACTCTCCGTAACTCTTGACATGCTTATTCATCAAAAACCTATCCATCTCTGTCCTATAAGCACTAATGTCTGTGTCTCTGTAAGTCTGTATGTGCACTTGTGTGTGTTTGTTTTTGTATCTGTGTGTTTGTGTATTTATGTGCTGACATCGGTTCATCTGTGTATGAGCCTGTGCGTTTTACTTGTGCTTGTGTCTATTTGTGTGCAACTGTCTATGTCTCCGTATGCCACTACACGTGTGCGGTTCTGTCTCCGTGTATGCACGGTGTGTGACAGTATATTAGAGTGTTTACATATGTCTCTGAATATTTTTGTGTCTGTATCGCTCTGCAATGAGTTGTTTGTTGTTTTGGGAGGGAGAAAATTGTGAGAACAGACATAATGGCTAAAGTGCGAATTGCCCTTCACTGAACATTGTTTTTTTACTCAGTTGGAGGGACATGGATGTCGAGGTATCGCCATACGACACGTCCTGGTCCTCTCTGGCTCATACCAGGGTCCTCCCAACATGGTTGGGGGGTGGTGGTGGAGGCGGATCAGATATCGGGTGCTCCACCATCTGGCTTGGCCCTTTCTCTCCTATTACAGTCCGTTTCTGCGGGAATGGGAGAAAGGGGGGGAGGGAGTGGTGGTGGGAGTGTGTCTCCCTGCTGGTAATGCTGGTGTAGGTGGAGGGGGAAGAGGAATAGCGAGGTGTACGGAGGGAGTCAGCCCACAGTGTTGTATCCATGCAGTGTTATTAGTTGTTGTGGTTCTGTTCGCCGAGCTGGGAATTTGTCTTGCAAACGTTTCATCCCCTGTCTAGGTGACATCCTCAGTGCTTGGGAGCCTCCTGTGAAGCGCTTCTGTGCTGTTTTCTCCAGCATTTACAGTGGCCTGTCTCTGCCGCTTCCGGTTGTCAGTTCCAGCTGTCCGCTGTAGTGGCCGGTATATTGGGTCCAGGTCGATGTGTTTGTTGATAGAGTTTGTGGATGAGTGCCATGCCTCTAGGAATTCCCTGGCTGTTATCTATTTGGCTTGTCCTATAATAGTAGTGTTGTCCCAGTCGAATTCATGTTGCTTGTCGTCTTTGTGTAGCTACTAAGGTTAGCTGGTCGTGTCGTTTCGTGGCTAGTTGGTGTTCACAGCCAGGGAACAGCCAGGGAATTCCGAGAGGGAATGGCACTCATCCACAGACTCTATCAACAAACACATCGACCTGGACCCAATATACCAGCCACTACAGTGGACAGCTGGAACTGACAACCGGAAGCGGCAGAGACAGGCCACTATAAATGCCGGAGAAAACAGCACAGAAGCGCTTCACAGGAGGCTCCCAAGCACTGAGGATGTCACCAAGACAGGGGACGAAACGTTTGCAAGACAAATTCCCAGCTCGGCGAACAGAACCACAACAACGAGCACCCGAGCTACAAATCTTCTCCCAGACTTTGAAAAGTGTTATTAGTGTTGGGAGTATAGTGGAGGGAGAGAGTGCGCGGGGTGGGGGGGGTGGGGTGGGGGATGGTAGGTGCTGAATTCAATAGTGAGAGTGTTAGTGCCTGAGCCTTATTTAGAGATAAAATATGAGCCTTGTTAGTGGGTAGGTGCTATAACAGGTCGTGAGTGTGAGGGCGCAGAGAGAGTACGGTGAAAGTTAACCTGGCAGAGTGGGTAGGATATTGATGCTTGTCATGTGATGCTGGTCATTTCTTCAGATCATGTCAGCGTCGAGGTGACCCTCCCAGAATGGCTTGTTCACGTCTATCACTAATAACTCCACAGACCCTGTCCCTCAGCTTCCACAGAATCAGTTTGGGTAGATCTTACAGATATGAAGGAGAAGCAAGCATTTGTGTATTATTTGCTCTCGGGCAAATTCTGTGCATTATATGCTCTGTAAATTAGAGATGCAAATATTGTATTATTCAATGATCTCAAATTGCATCTAAACTGCGTTAACTCAGTGACTGCCAATGTTGTGAAAAGTAAATTCCATAAGCGTATAACAGGTTGTTTGAAGAGTATGTTGTGACTCAAACAAGAGATCAGGTTATTTTGGATTTGGTGTTGTGTGGTCAGAAGGACTCATTAATAACCTTGCTCTGAGGACTAGAGCGTTTAATATACTGCATTTTACACGGCGCCTGCGTACAATCTCGAATGTTTGAACACGGAGTAGTAGATACGAAATGGTTGTTAGAATATTAGAATCATGGAGTCCTGCAGCTTGGATACAGGCCCTTTGGACCAAAGTGGTCCTTGCCGACCAAAATGTCCATCTATGCTAATTCCATTTCCCTGCCCTTGTCCCTTATTTTTCTAAATATTTCTTATCTGCGTATTTGTCTAAAAGCCTTTTGAATGTTGTTAATGTACGTGCCTCAATCAAACTGCTGTCTGCTAATTCCAAATGTCTACTAACCTCTGCGTAAAAAACTTGGCGCTCAGGATCATTTTTATTCTTTCAACTCTAACCTGATGTCCTCTAGTCTTTGATTCTCAAAACTGGGGAAAAGAATGAGTGCATTCACCTTATTGACGCATCTCATGATCTTATACATTTCTATACGATTTCCCCTCAGTTTCTTCCACGTAAAGGAAAATTCCACTCCAAACTCTCCCCACAACTCAGACCATTGAGTACTGACAACATCCTTGTAAATTTCGTCTGTCCTCTTTCCAATTTAATCACATCCATCCTATGGCAAGTGAACAAAACCGAACTCAATACTCCAAGTTCATGTCTCACCAGCGTCCTGTCCAACTGCAATATAACTCTCGAACGACTATACTCAATGCCCTGACTGATGAAGGCCAGTGTGCGAAAAGCCTTTTTCACTGTCCTGTCTACCTGCAACTCCTTTCAGAGAACCACGGATCTGAGCACCAAGGTCCCCCTGTTCCACTACAATTCTTGAGGGTCTAACATTCTACACGAAATTCCAACCTGGATTTGACTTTTCAATAAGCAACATCCCATATGTTAATCTCCTTTTGCCATTTCTCGGCCCACTTCCTCAGCTGATGAAGATCCTGCTGCAATTTCTGATAACCTCACTGTTCACAGTCCTGCCTATTTTATTGTCATCAGCCTAACTACTAATCATGCTTTGCACATTCTCATCCAAATCATTGATATAGATAACAAACAGTAATAGGCCCAGCACCATCCCCTGAGACAATCCACTAGTCACAGGCCTCAAGTCCAACAAGCATCCTTCCAGTATTAGCCTCTGCTTTCTACCATCAAGCCAACTGAGTATCCAATTTGCCAGAGTCCCCTGGATTCCATGCTATCGAACCATTCAGAGCAGCCTATCATGTGGAACCTTATGAAAGGCCTTTCTGAAATCTAGATAGACTATGTCTACCACCCTAACCTCATCAACATTCCAGGTCACTTCCTGAAAAGAACGCTAAAGAATTGTAAGCCATGATATCCTATGCACAAAGCAGTGCTGACTGCTCCTTATGAATCCATCTCTTTTCAAATGCATGTGTATGTTATCTGTCAGAACCTTATCAAGTTGTTACAGTTGTTAAGCTAACTGGTCTACAGTTCACAGGTTCTTCTTCGCAGCCCTCTTTGAACAAGGGCACAGCGTTCTCTACCCTCTAGTCTTCCAGGACCTCCACCGTGGCCAGCGATGATGCAAAAAGATCAGCCAGGACCCCTGCAATATCTTCTCTCGTCGTTTGCTCTGTTCTTGGATACACCTGGTCAAGACCAGAAGCTCTGCAGAAATACTGCAATGTGTGAAATAAAATGTCTCTTTCTTTAAGATGGAATCAACAAGGAAAGGGCAAGTGACTTAATGAATGCTAACATGATAAATTAAAGATTATATTAATCGTAGGAAATAATTTCAGACATGGTGGAAACCGGAAAACTCTCAGAAATTTGTTTGTGTGGAGTTTGCATATTCTCCCCGTGTCTGCGTGGGTTTCCTCCGGGTGCTCCGGTTTCCTCCCACAGTCCAAAGATTTACACGTTAGGTGAATTGGCCATGCTTATTTGCCCAAAGTGTTCACCGATGTGTAGATTTGCTGCATCAGTCGCAAAATGTAGAATCAGATGGGAATGGGTCTGGGTGGTTACTCTTCGGAGGGGAAGGATGGACTTATTGGGCCCAAGGGCCTTTTCCATGCTGTGGGCTTTTAACGATTCTGTGAAAGAAGAACACAAAGACTACATAAATCTACAATATGTATTGCAAAGAAACAAAATAAAAGCAAGGTCAAATGGGGAATTTTGTAATCAGGAGAGGAGAGGTTATTGTGAAGAACAGGGAAATGGCGAAGAAAGCAGCCAGTTACTTTGCATCTGTCATCACGGAGGAAAATCGCTGAGAAATACTAATTGATCCCATGGAACTTTTGGAACTAAAGACATAAAGTCAATTCATATCAGTAACAAGGTAGTAGTTGAAGGCTAGCATAGTAGTATTGTAGCTGGATGAAGCATTGCTACGTCTGATGAGGCAGTTGTACTTAGGATCAAATATTAGAAATAAATCAGCAATAAACGCATTAATGGTGCTGTCGATGACTGTTTTTTTTCCCCCTGTACATTCTGCAGAGGCTGGAAGTTAGTAAATGTGTTCCAAGCATTGTAGATGAATGGGAGGGATTCAAGCAACTGCAAAGGGAAGAAGAGATAGTGTGCGGAACTGTAGACCAATTAACTTGACATCTGTAAGGGAAACTGATGGAATTTATTATATAGGGTCAGATATTGGATATTCCTAAATTAACAGCAACATTGGAGAGAATCAAATGCACTGACAGAGTCTGACAGAATGTTCATATTTGACAAACTTCAGAAAGATTAGAACTTGTTTATTGCAAAATAGAAATGGCATAGCTCGATTTTCAGAAGGCTTTTTTTATCAGAACTCATGCAGTGAATTCATAAATAAAGTAATGTAAATGGTAATTGGAGAAATATATTAAAGTGGAAAGTTAAAGTCATATTCGCCTTCATTTAAGTGAATCAGAACATAGTCGGAAGGTCATGTTGAAGCAGTTTCACAGCTTGCTAATGAAACTGTACATAGAGTATTGAGTCCAGTGTTGGTGACTCAATCTGAGGAAGAATATACTGACCATGGAGGATGTGCGATGGACAGTCTCCAGATTAATCCCTCCGATGGTGAGATTGTCTGATATAGAAACTCAGCCTGTGTTCGCTAGAGTTTCAAAGAATGAGAGGTGATCAGAGTGAAATTTAGAAAAGTCACTAAACATATGACAAGGTGGAAATAAACAGGATTTTTCTCTGGCTGTCTACTCTACATTTAAGGCAAATAATGGCAGGTAAATGATAGACCATTTCAGACTGCAATAAGAAGGCAATTCTTCATTTGAAGAGGACTGACAAACACAGCGACATGGAAACCTGCTGGCAGAGCAAGATTAGGGAGAATCCCCAGATATTCTACAGGTACGTCAAGTGGAACAGAATAACCAAGGAACAGGTAGGACTCATTCGTGACTTGCCAAGTTGCATCCAAATGAACTTAGTGGCAGGAGACAGAAGGTCTGCTGGTAGAAGTCTGTTCGTTTGACTGGACACCAGTATCCAATCGTGTAACATCGGGATCAGTGCTGTGTCCCAAATTATTTGTGATTCGGAGATGCCAGTGCTGGACAGGCTTGGGCAAAGTTAAATTAGCTACAAACACTAGATGATATTCCAACAGTTTATTTCAAGGCACGATCTTTCGAAGAGCATGATTACGTGATGAAGAAGCGGCGCTGCGAAAGCTAGTGCGTCCGAATAAAATTGTTGGATTATAAACTGGTATTTTATGATTTTTAACCTTATTATTTGTAGTATTGATAAATGATGCAGCTATGAATATGGAAGGGATTGGGGTGAGTGTGATAAATCAGTTTGCGTTTGACACAAAGTTTGGCTGGTTGGTTGGCAGTGAGGAGGAAGGCCTTATATTACAGGAAGATACAGATGGAATAATGAAATGGGTGGATCAATGGTCAATGGAATGTAACCCTGATAAATATGATGTGATGTACTTTGGAAGAAGCAACCATACAGGGAAGGACTCAAAGAATAGCAGCACACTAGGAAGCTCAGAGGATGCTGCTGCACATATTGGGCGGCACGGTGGCACAGTGTGACCGACTCAGGCCCGACTCAGGCAACTGACTGTGTGGAGTTTGCACATTCTCCCCGTGCTCCGGTTTCCTCCCACAGTCCTGATGTGCAGGTCAGTTGAATTGGCCATGCTAAATTGCCCGTTGTGTTAGGTAAAGGGGTGAATGTAGGGGAATGGGTGGGTTGCGCTTCGGCGGGTCGGTGTGGACTTGTTGGGCCGAAGGGCCTGTTTCCACACTGTAAGTAATCTAATCTAATATCCCTGAATGCGATTAAACAGGTTTATTCACAAGTTGACAAATCATAGCTACCATGAACATAGATTCTATTCATGGAGGCACAGATTATACGAGCTATGTGTAACTTTGGTGAGGCCAAATGGAATACTATGTACCGTTCTGGGAGCCACATTAGAGAAATTATGTGATTGCAGCGGAGATTCACCAGGATGTTCCCTTGTATGGAGTAGATCATGTCGGGTTGTTCACTTTGAAGCAGAGAAGGCTGAGAGGGACGTGTTTCAGAAGGATAAGCTTACCAGGGGCTTGGACAGGATGGATAGACAGCAGCTGTTCCTTCCAGTCAAAGGGCGAAGAAGAAGGGAGGACCATTTTAGAGTGAAGGGTTTCATGTTTAGTGAGGATTTGAGGTTTGTTTTTCAGTCAGAGGCTGTTGGGGTCAGGAATAAACTTCCTGAGAGGGCAGTTGGCACAGGCAACCTCACAACCGTTAATAAATACATGGTCGTGCCCTTGAAGTGCCGTAACATACATGGCTATGGGCCTCGTATAGGAAAGTGGGACTAATGTAGATCCTGCTGTATTTCTGACAGTACAGAGTCAGTGCTTCTGTGATTGTATGGGTTGGATGGTCAATCATTGAGCAGCATAAGACAGGAATTGATGAGTTTCTGAATAATGTATTAACCAGGGTTATAGAAGTAAACTTGTCTCCATGTGCTCGAACAGGGAAGCTAGACGTGTCTAATGCCCTGCTCCCTTCCTGATGTTTCTGTGCAGTCTGTGGGAAAGCTCTGTCATTGTTTTCACAAACTCTTAAACATTAGGAAGGCAGCATCTGTCTGGTTGAAAGGACAGTTTTCCTGTTCCCTTTTCCAAAGCTCGTTGCCGGTGTTCTGTCTGGTTTTATCCTTTAAGAACTCAGAGCAATTTGATACAATTCAGTGTCTTGCTTGGTCGTTCCAGATACCATTGCAGAGTTTATCACATGTCTGTTTGTCAGGAGACACTTGTAGGCCAGACCGGGAAGCACGGGAGATTCACTTCCTGAAAGTACATTGGGGAAGGGACAGATGTTTACAATGGACATTAGATTCAAGGTCAATATTACTGCACCAGATTTTATATCTCGATATGTTATTTATTGTTTTCAACGTCCACCAGCTGCCAGAGCATTATCTTGGTCTGGATCAGTAATTCAGTGATATTTGTTCAACAATGCCATCTCCACATGGGGACCTATCAGAAACCACACTGAGTACATTATTCCTGTGCTGCTTGTTAGCTCTGTCAAAAAGAATTCCCACCAATGCGACTATCCCAGCGGGACTGAGGTGTGGTAAATGGTCAGACTGTAGTCATTCCCTTGTTATGCAACTGGATATAGTTGAGGAACGTTCCACGTGGCCAGGCAGATGTTAGAGTTGGAGCTGGAATGAAACAGCTTCCCCAGGGACACGGCTTGTTGTGCAGCACAATCTTCAGTCCTATTGCAGGAATGCTGTCAGGGTCCATTGCCTTTGTCATATCTACTGTGTGCAGCTGTTTTTTTCATGTCACGTGCAGCGAATCGAATTGGTTGAAGACTGGCATCTGTGATGACGAGGGTGAGGTGGATTTTCGACTCAACACTTCTGGCTGAGGATGGTGCAGATACTACATCCTTGTCTTTCACACTGATGTACATGGCTGGGGATATTTGTGGAGCCCTCTCCTCCTGTAAGTTGTTTATTAGTCCATTGACATTGATGACTGGATGTGCCTTGACTGCAGAGTTTCGGATTTTATCTGTTAGTCTTTGGATCATTTCCCCCCTCTATATCAGATGGTAGATCTGCTGTTTGGAATGGAACCAGTCAAGTGTGGTAGCTTTAATGGGTTGTCATCAGGTTTAGATACACATGGTTCTGACTCTGGCATGTTCACCCAAACTCGGCACTGAACCATCACTCATCTTGATGATAATGGTCGAGTGGTGGATTATCCTGGGGGGAAAGTTATGGATTGTGTTTGAATGCAATTCTTCTGCGGCTGCTGCTGTGATCACATGAAAACCCTGGGTGAGCTGCAATATCTGCAAATCAATTCTACTGACTTGCCCCCAGTTCACACCCATACCCATTCATCCATCAGCCGTGTACTCAGTAACCTAACCTGGTTTCTGATGTGCAAACACATCCAGTTTCATAATCTCATTCTGCTGAGGGTCTCTCCCTGATGTCATGCTTCCAATACGTTACATTACTCAGATCCTTTAACATATTAATCTGAATCATTTTCTTTCTCATCATAACATCTTCTATGTTTGAAGTGAATGTTTGTTCCTCTGTTTTTCTCCCTGACCATGATTAAGACCTCGGTCGTGTCAGGGATGCCAGCCTTATGTCATTTCAGAGCCAATGAACTTGTGCACTTTGCGTTTTTGTTCACTTCCCAATGTACAGCGCTCTCTGCTGGATAGCGCGTTTGAGCAGATTCAACACACGTCTTTGGAAAATGTTCAAAAACAGAAATTGCTGAAGAAACTAAGGAGGTCTGGCTGCATCTTGTGAAGTGAAAGCTGAGTTCATCTTCCGTGTCCAAAGAAACTTCTGGAGAAACTTAGCAGGTCTGGCAGCATCTGCAGAGACAGAGAAACAGAGTTAGCGTTTCAAGTCCAGTGTGACCCTTCAGAACTGAAAAGGATTGGAAACTGGGCATTTTAGTTCCTTGCCACAGAGGTCGGGGTGGGGTGGGGTGGGTGGGGGATAGGTGACAGGGAAAAGAGGGTGTGACAACAGATAAACAGGCTTTTAGCAGTGGTGAAAAGAGAAGATGGTATAAAATGAGTTGAAATTACGATGTGAATGGAGGAAAGGGGTTTTCTCTAATGAGTGCTACATTAAGAAGACGCAACCACATGAGGTCATACTGAGGCCAGGAAGGAGAATGTTGAACATGTGGTATGATATAGATCTGGCCAGAGATATATTTTCACTGTAGAGATCACTGCCGTCAGGCAAATGAATTCAGGTGCTTGCCGGCTTATTGGCACTATTAAGATTTTCATGCTGATTTAGTACTGTAACATAAAGAAGAAAACAAATAACAGGATGAAATTTGGGCTGAGCGTTGTTTACCTGTCACTTTTAACATTGTTTCAAATTTGCAGTCCTTATCTTCAAATGCTTGTTCTTGAAGTTAGTATCAGATGTTTTGTAGGAGGTTGGGGTGACATTAATAGTAATTTACAAAATCAGGGGAGGCTTGGGCATGGTGAAAAGCCAAGGTCTTTTCCACAGGATAGGAAAATTAAATCATGAGCCATAGGTTTATGGTGGAAGAGGGAAGATTTAAAAGGGAGGAAGAAGGAAATTTTTTTGCACAGAGGGTGACGTGTTTATGGAATGAGCTGCCAGAGGAAGACTGGCAGATGCAAGTACAGCTCCAACATTTAAAAGACATTTGGACGAACATGTGAATGGGGACCGTTTAGAGGCATATGGGCCAAATGCAAGAAGATGGGAGTAGTTTAGTTTGGAAAACCTGGCCGGCATGGACAAGTTGGACCAAAGATTGTGCTTGTATACACTATGACTGTATGAATACAGAAAGCGAAGAAAAGGGAAGAAAAGATGTGATATAAGTAAATTGGCAAGAAATATAAAAACAATAAGCTAAGCTTTTCCATGTACGTAAGAAGAGTTAAAGAGGTGTGTGTGTGTGACCGTTGATAAAAAGGAAGTCAGGAAAGTATATTGAGGATATTTGGAGGGTGTGACTGGGGAACTGGATACAGGGAACAGACAGATAATTTACACCTGTATTTTACATCGTTCCTCACAGGTGAAGGTGCTGTAAATATTTCAATGGTATAAGCAAAATGGTTACAGCAGGGAAAATCTTGAGCTGTCTCTAAAAAAAGGAATACGGCATTTCTCAAACAGATTAGACCAAGGGTAAACAGGTCAACAACAATTCATAGCTGGTTTTAAAAGAAGTGGTCACAGAGTGGCTGGTGGCTCTGTGTGAAATATTCCATAACTCTCTGGATTAAAGGAGTGATCCAGTGAAACTGGAGACCCTCTAATGTGGGGCCTGTCTTCAAGAAACGAATGAGACTGAAAGCATGAAACACTTAGGCTCACCATTATTGCTGGGAATCTGTGAGAGTCTGTTATTAAGGAAGGAAATGCAGAGCATTTAGAAAAGCTTCACACAGAGTCAGCATGGTCTTGTTAACGGCGAAATACATTTTCTCTGTAAAATCATGCAAAGTTTTTCTGGAAATCCATATGAATGTAACAAGTGGCCTTGATAAAGGGGGACTGGTAGACATGAGGCTTTCCAGAGATTTTCCACAAGGTATCACAAAGTAAAGGTTCTTACACAAGACAGAAGCTCATAGTCTGACGGGTAATGAATTAGCATGGGATGGCACTTGGTAAACACTGACAAATCGGAGAGTCAGGATTCATCGATCTTTATGAAAAAAATGTATATCCTGGAGTACCACAAATATCAGTCCGATTTCAAGAGCTGCTTACAAGACCTGCACTCAGCACCTGACGGCTGGAGCTGAGTGCAATATACATTCGAATTTGAGGATGACACTGACAACCAAAAGGCAGGCTGTTATTAAATGGAGAGTTCATCCAAAAAACGAACAGTACAACGGAGTGGCCTGTTTCTGTATGAAACATAACGTCAGAATGTTGACGCAGAAATGTTGGTTCATTAGACTGTTTCCTGGGATGAAAGGATTGAATTATTGAATGCATCAAAAATGCTGAGGTGATTATTCATTGTGGTTTAAATGAATGAGAGTGTCATTACTTAAACGGATAAGATACAGAGGGAGCTTGACAAGGTCGGTGTTGAGAATACGGTTCCACACCAGAGCAGAGTCTCGAAGTCAGGGATGGAAGTACAGAATAAGGAATATCGATTTCAAACTGAGATGTAAATAAATGTCTTCTTTCAGAAGGTAGTGAATGGCTGGAATTTCCGAACCCCGAGAGTTGTGGAGGTTGGGTCACTGATTGTATTTACAGATGGGTGGATTGGTTTGTGACATTTCAGCGAATTGAGGGATGCAAGGGGTTAGCAGGAAAGTGGAGTTGAGCCGTGGATTAGATCAGCCATGTTCTTATTGAATGACAGTGCAGGTTCCTATTTCTTCCATTCTTATTTATGTTTTTGGAAAATACTTGATTATTTTCCTGGAACTCATGATGTAAAATGTTGCATTCAGAGACAGCAGAGGGTTTTTCTGAGTTGACCTTGTGTGCGGCATGGAGGCTGTATTCAATGCGAATCTGGGACTGTAACATGACCTACATCAGGAGCAGAAGTTACAGAGAGGGCAAGCCTGAAAAGAGGGATTGGGAGAGGGCGGTCAATGCTTGGCCCAGCCTGGATTTCCCTATACATTTGCCAAACAACACCAAACCATCAGAGTGGTCTCAATCTGCTCCTGCACAGCAGGACCGAAGGGCTGAATGGAACGGACACGACAGGGCCATTCGGAACTTTGACACTATTTCACCAGTCAATAAGGTCATGGTTCTTTTCATTGTGTTCCCAGCTGCACTTTTCTCTGATTTCACAATGATTCCTGATTCACCTGTCTATGGAAAATCAGACAAAGTCAGCCTCGATATAATATGAAGATTCAGCCTTCCCAATCTTCAGGGCGAGAGAATTCCCACTTGAATGAATTCCCACTTTGTGAATTTCTCATCAGCCCGGTTCTGACTGAGGTTGGAGGGTGTCACTGTTTCCATTTCAAGTCCCACTCCTCCACTGCTCAAAACAATTTTAAATGTAACCAGGTTGGCGATATGGCCGATGATAAAGGTCTAATACTGGGTCAGCGTCTGTTATCAGAGCAAGCCAGTTGGATTTCTTCAGTCACGTACAAGTAATTAACAGAACTAACTGAGGGGTATGATGGATATGTGCTTAGCACTGCGGCCACACATCACCAAGGAGCTGAGTTCAATTCCAACGTCAGGTGAGTTTGAACATTCCCCACGTATCTGTGTGGGTTCCCTCCCAATGCTCCAGAGTACAAAGATGTGCAGCTTAGAGTGGATTTGCCATGCTCAATTGCCCACTGTTGAGACAGCGTCCCCTTCATGGTAACCTCTGTCAGTGTGAGGGATCTTAACCTGTGCTGCTGGCCTCCCTCTGCATCACATACCAGCCGTCCAGCCAACTGAGTGCGAGACAGTTTAACTGTTACAGACAGAAACAGTCACAGGCAAAGTGCAAGAGAAACTTTCATAACAAAGAAAATGGTACAATCCAGATAACGGTCAAGATAACAGCTCAGCATAAAATGTTCTCTGCTCAAAATTGTATTTCATAACTTGACAAGTGTTGACAAGCAGTGTTTGGCTGAATACAGCGAAGTGAGACAAAGTGAAATAGCCAGAATTACTAACTGTGATTGGATATAAAATAAGTTCATATTTTTGCAGGCACCCATGGCGTTGAATGACTGAAAGTTCCTATACCTGAAAATGGGAATTCTTTGGAACACTCTCTGGAATTTTCCATATTCAAAGTGTGTGTGTGTGTGTGTGTGTGTGTGTGTGTGTGTGTGTGTGTGTGTGTGTGTGTGTGTGTGTGTGTGTGTGTGTGTGAGAGAGAGAGAGAGAGAGACTGCAGGTACTGCACTGATATGGTTGGTGAGCTCAGACCATGCTCGGTGGGGCTGGTGGTGAGGCCTCCTCTGGGAAGAGAATGGACCCTCCTGTACTAGCCCATCCACTAGGACTTCTGTTCCTCTGATGAAAAACGTGATGTTAGTTCCCTTTACCTGCCATGCTCGGGGTCAATTGTGCAGAATGGCTACAAACTGAGGAAGTGCAACAGTATGCCCATTGGCCTTTGAAAGATGGCACGAGTGTCAGTGATCATAGAATAACCAGGGGCATCAGTGCGATGGTGAGTCCCTCCAGCTATGTCGGGTTGGAGAATTGGGGTGGCTTTGAATGCGAGTAACACTATGAGATTGAGTGGGTAGTTAATGTGGTGAGTTCGATAAGATAGCACCATGAAACGAGTTCAGTGTCGTACAGATAATCCCTTTGTCACACTCAATAAATATGTCACTGAGACAAACTGTTGTTAGATTCAGCCCAATGAGTCGAATTCTCTGCTGACCCCACACCCAGTTACAAAGTTGCAGAACAAATGTTCATCTAAAACTCTCCCTCATCTTTATTGACGCCAATATCCCCTTCACCTATTATCCTGGGAATACTGGCTCATGTTGTAGGATGCTGTCGAAATGCCTTCATTTCAGAATTCTGAAACCTGTGATCTTACATGAAATTGTCTCTCAATCTCCCTTTCGCTTTTTTCCCCAAAATCCTTTTGATTGTTGGTAGTTAAACTGATTTCTCCGTCATCTCTCTCTGTCAGCAACTAGGGAATACGGACGAGGCAATGAGGACTCTGTATCAGAGTTACATGTAACTGGACGGTAAGTCGGAGGCACGGGCTGTGACTCCAAGGCAGTGTTTAAAACCCTACCACAGCCGATGACAGGGTTTAAGTTCGAATGACAAAAATTGGAATGAAACTTAATTTCACTCATGGAAACCAGAAACCGTTAAGATTTATTTTTATTTCACTGATAGTCCTTGATAAAGAAACTTAACATTATTACCCAGTCTGAGCTCAGTGTGACTTCAGACCCACAACAACATTGTTGGCTCCATTTTGTCTTGACAAATGGCCACGTTGTCAAGGACAATTAGTGATGGACAACAAATGCTGCCCTTGCCAGTGATACTGGCATCCCGTGTATTAAAGGTGAAATAAACCAAGGAAGGGTGGGTGCTAGAGATCAAAAATAAAATTCTCCAGCATCTGTAAGTGTTGGAGAATCTTGCAGGTATGGCAGCCTCTGTTAGGAGAAATGCAAATAACGGTTTGAGTCCAGTGACCTTGCTTTACAACTGAAAGCAATCTGGGAAATAATATTATTTATCCTGGTATCATGGATGGTTGGGGTGGAGAGGGAGGTGGGGGCCAGGTTTAAATTGAATGGATGGAGAAATTGCCGAAAAAGAGAGGAAAAGAAATGAAAAGTGAGCAAAGGGGCTGCTGATGATGAACTGAAAAGAAAACAAAATGTCAAGTTATTCTCACATTTCCCCATTTTCCCATATTCCTGAATATCGCGTCCAGTTAGATTTGTCCCTGATCAAAGTGAGTTAGGTTCCCTTTATCCCTCTTCTGTGAGTGTGATGATGAAATCCATGAGCAATGCTGGTGCTGCCTTATAGTTGCTGAGATATAGAGAAAGGTAATGTTACATTGTCAACTGCTTCTTTGGAGAGAGAAACAGTTACTGTGGGAGTGTGCAGAGATGCAACGGCTTTCTCAGCGAGGAAGAGAAACTCAGGAGCGGAAATAGTTTTCAACACGGATCGCATTCACGTTCCATGTGAGGAATTGACTTGCTCCTGTCATTGGAAAATCAGTGGAGTTTCTGTGGATGCTTATCTCGGGTTTCTATTGTCAGCTGCTGGGTCTGGTGACCCCACTCTATACACTGCATTTACAGAGTGTCTGGGTCCATAGTAAACAAATGGAGATGAGGCTCCACAGAAGGAAAGCTCTATAAATAGGGAGGTGTAGGACAGTACATTATCTTTCCTGGGATTTCCCGGGACATTTGTCTAAGCTGGACCAGGTGTCAGGTATGAAACCAGTTTGTTTCAAAATTGAGGTTGTTACTGAGCTGTGCCCCCTCCTTCAGTGTACTGTGTAGCCTCACACCAGTGACGGGACTGTGCTGATGATCACCATGAATTAAACTGGATTAAGGCTGGAACTTTCCAGGCAGGAGTGAGTAACATATCAATCATCACCGTAGTGCAGTCCTCCGATATATTCACTGGCTGGCAGAACCCATCTGTCCGCTGAGAGCAATATATTGTGCCCATCTCCCTGAAGAAGATACTGAAAGTAACTTCCAGAAATACAAGGAAACAGAGTGACTGGTGAAAATGGGGAACAGCAGGAAATTAGAATTAATAAAAGGTACGTCTTTCAAAATCTCATTGAATTTATGGTTGGTATATTGCTGCATCTGATGAGCTACATAGCCGAGTATTGAGGAGGTGGCAGTAGAGCTAGTGAAAGAATTACGGATTATTCTTCAAAACTGGTTAGATTCTGGAAAGGATCCTCCAGACTGGAAAGCAGCTTGTGTAAATCTAAATATTTAAAACAGGACGGAGAGAGCAAACAGTAAACTAAGCAGGGGTTAGCTTGATGTAAGCTGTGAGAAAAAACATTGTAACCTTTTGTGAGGAATGTGACAACTAGACCCTTGGAAAATAATGACATGATTCGATAGAGTCAATCTAGATTCAGGAAGGGGAAAGGAACTTGATCTTTGATAAACCTGCTGGATTTGGTGGAGGTTGTCCGTTGTGATATCAACAATTGAGAACCAGTGGGAATGAAGTAATTGTATTTTCAGTAGACGTTTGACATGGTTGAATACAGGTGAGTGGGGAATGTTAGAGTCCGTTGGTAGGTAGGGGTGGAATACACCGAATGTATTAAAAGTTGGATAATCGAGAGAATGAAGAGAGTAATATAATTATCTGGAGTGAAGGCTTTGGGGTATCAGAAGAATCAGAGTTTGGGCAATAGCTCTTCACAAGATATAAAATGTTTCAGATATGAACCACAAATATCATCATTCACATTTATGTTCATTAAATAGTAAGAGATTGGGAAGTGTTGTTGTTGAAACAGACCTGGATGTGCTTGGTCATAAGTCACAAACAGAAGTTTTACGCACCAGGAAGTAAAAGATATGTGGTTTATCATGCGAAATGATTAAAGTACAAGAGTAAATGTATCGTTCACAATGATAGAGTTTTGTTGAAAGACTGTTTGGTGTATTGTGTACAGGTTGAATCAGCTTTATAAATAATGACCTTGTCAGCGATTCAGTCCAATGGGGATTCACTAGACTAAACCCTGGCATGATGTTACCATGAGGAGAAAGTGAAGAAACGTAAGCTTAATAAAGTGTGTTAAGATTTTTGTGAATTTATATTTTAAAAAAAGTGCTGAGCACATTGAGCGTTGAAGATACAAAATTGCCTTATTAGATCAGTTAAAGGAATGCCCAGGCAAATTCATATTTCCTATGTATTGAAGTGCAAATATATCGACTGCAAATGTATTGGCTCGTGCCTGTTCTAGTCGAGGAGAGATCTGCACGGTAACAACATGTAGATTGTGGTTTTTGAGGGTGGTGAGAGGTTCAGACGGTAACAGTATTACAAACGGACAACGCAGCAGAATCATCTAGCCTGCCATAAGAAAACATGCATCATTCTCCTTCACTACTAATTTCACGAGAGCAATGGCTGATGGGAGATGTGGTCAATATCCGGCGGTGCCAACATTCAATCCAATCCAGTAGTTTTTGTGAACTGAAGGAACCATACTGAAAAGGGTTAAATGGAGCTGTTTGTTCAGTGACTGTGATTGATGCCAGTCTCCATGGATCCTAGTTGTGTCACTGGATGATTTCCGTCTCCTATTAGTAAGGGGCCTCTTGCAATGGTTTATGCCATTGTAGCTACAGAAGCATCGACTCCAGCGCTCAAAGGGATCAGCAGCTGCAGAGACAGAAAAAGGAGACTTAAACATCTGAAAATAGTCTGGAATGATCCATTAATGGATCAGAATCTGAGAACATTAGACTGGAATGCTGCAACAATGGACAGGAGTTTATCCTTAGGTCTTTTCTATTCCTCCTGGTCTTGGTCAACATTACCAGATCGGATATGGGGTGCACTGATGATTATCCAGGCGGGTTACTATCCTATCCTCGCTATTGTTGGTGTTCCTGGTAAGTTTCTTCATCTCTATCCATTTATTAATCTCTTCGACCATGGCGAACTTCTTTGCTATTTCTATTATCTATATTTGACAAAGACGAAAACTGTTGTCTTCAGTTTCATATTCAAATTTCATTGATTACCCACATATTTCAGAACCGCCCACACCCCCGCCCTCACAAACATCTGAGAACAAGACTGTTCACAAAATCGAATTTAAATAAATATAAATTCATTTACGTCTCGGTATTCTGTCCATCACAAAACCTATCCACTACCAGCTCACTTATGTGCCCAGTCACCATCGTGGCTTCAATGCAGATGCCTAATAGACCATTATCTATGCTTTGGTAAAATTCAGACGTTATGGCTCCACCCCTCCTCTAAGCACTCTTTCAGTTGCAAATATTTCGATCACAACTTTGTTCTTGTCTCTAAAATAACTTAATGACAGGAACATTCTCTCAGAGCAGTAATGTCGGAAGAAATGTAATTCAGATGCACAGGTTATTACACAGAAAGAGACTGTTCCACATCCTACCACAGACGATTTCAGAAAGTAAAGACAAAAGACAGGAATTGGAAATAACAACCATAACATTTCCAGCATTTTGTCTATACGTTTATCTATTTCACTGATGTCCTCTGGTAAAAAGATCTTGCGTTATTATCTGGTCCGGCTTAAGATTGATGTGAGACCCACAGCAATGTGCTTGGTTCTGTACTGCCTGAAAGAATGACATTTGGTTAGGTCAACAAATGCTGCCCCTGTCAGCGATGCAGCCATTCCAAATAACATCAAAATTGAGGGTTAAATAAAGCAAAAATGATGCAACAGATCAGAAACAATAAAGAACGAGAAAGTGCCAGACAAACTGAGCAGAGTTGGCAGCCCCCTCGGGTCGAGAGAAAAATAGAATTGGCAATTCGATTCATACATCAAAACTGAACACAGTTGGGAAATAGTGTGATTGATGTTGGTGACACCGACATCTGTTATGCAGGGGAGAAAGATTGAATTGAATAGATGGAAAAAGAGAGAGAGAGAGAGAAAGAAACAAACAAAGGGATTGTTGATGGTTAGCTGTGATGGAAATAGAAACTGAAATTAAACATTACTTATGCTTTTCTTGGTCCCATATTATTGATAATCATGAGCGTGTAAGGGAAATGTCAAAGTCCCTCCTTAAAGTTATTTATGTCTGTTGTTCTCTCTTCCCTGAGTGTGATCATCGTCCTTTATTCAGTAATGGGATGCTGGGCCAGTATTTAATTCCCTTTCCCCATTGTCCTTGAGAAGGTGTTGGTGAGCTGCCTTCCTGACCCACTGCAGTCTGTGGGCTGTATGTAGTCAGTTCTGAGATCCATGCGGATTCATTTCTTTGAGGATTTGAAGTGACTGATATAAGTGAGTGGCTGGCTTGGCTATTTCAAACTGCAACTGAGAGTTAACCATATTGCTGTGGAGTTACCTGTAAACCCGACCAGCTGAAGATGGTAGATTTCCTTTACTGAGGGGCATGAGGGTGCAAGGTAGGACAATCGACATTGGTTTCATTGTTTCATTTGATTCTTAATTCCTGATATTTTATTGAATTTAATTTCCAACATTTGCCGTTGTGGGATTCGGATCTGGTGTCTGGGTCATTACCTGATTCCCTGGATTAATATTCGGAGATAATACAGCTAGATCATCGCCTCCTCAGTATCTCAATTCAACTCGAATGGCAACAGTGATGTTGTTGGTGTGACTTTGCTTCATTAGGCAAATAAATGATTGGCAAAAAATGCCATCCTTCTCATTTTGAATTTATGAGAAGGCGAGATGATGGGAAGTGCTCTTGGTGAAAAGGAGCTGGATGTCCTTGATCATGAGGCACTAACAGAATTCATACAGAGCAGTCGGGTACTGGCAGGTGGGACTACATTGGGTTGAGATATCTGGTTTGCACAGACAGGTCCGACTGAAGGATCTGTTTCCATGCTGTGCATCTCTATAACTCTATGACTCAGCAAGTAATCAGCACAACAACTGAGTAGTATCATTCATTACAAAATGATTAAAGAATAAGAGTGAAGACACCATCCTGCAGTTGTGGAGTATACTTGAGACAGTATTTTCTTTCATTTATAATCAATGATCTCCTTGCTACAGAAGAGACGGTGTAATGGAGTTTCACCAGACTAATTCCTGCAGTGATGGTATCATGAGGAGAGTGTGAAGGAATTTGGCTGCCCTTTCCTTACCTCTCGTCGTTAGCTCAAGATGTTTTATTTGCAACTGATTTCTTGGCATCTCTGATTCTGATGGTTTCTCCAGCAAGTTTAATTGACGAGATACCGCTGTAACAATCTCTCCTTTCCTCACAGAAGGAGTCAGTTCCAGTTCCAGCTTTTCTGCTAATTCTTGCAACTTGGTCTTATTCATTTTTCGTAAAATTTCCAAAGTCACTGCATGCACACCCAGAAAACGTTTGGCGACTGAAATAGCCATTACTATTCTAAGTTTTCCTAACCCAATCAAACTAATACCCAAAATGAAACATTTGACTTTCGATAAAATGCAGAAGAGAGGGAAAAAAGAAAGCAGCATAACAGAGAGTAAAAATAAAGAATGGCAAAAGAGAAAGCAATAGGGGAGAGAGAAAGAGAGAACTTTTGAAGAACGAAAACTGACAATTAAAAAGAAAAGTCAGTGTAAAAGGCTGGAGATAACGGCTGAGGGTGGGCTTAGTAAGGAAGAGAGTGAGGATGGGAAAGCCCCTGGTAGCCAGAAGCCTGGTGAGAATTTATTTGAGTATGTTCAAGCATCGCCTCAATTTGATGAGAAGAATGTGATGCCCTTTTCATCTCATTTGAAAAGTTGGCTAAACAAATGCAGTGGCCAGAGGCTATGTGGATTTTGTTGATCCAAACGAAACTTTTGGTAGAACTGGTGAGGTATTCACATCCCTATCAGAGGAGGTATCTGGGGAGTATAAGGACGTTTAAAAAACATTTTGTCTGCATCGGCAACATTTCAGGAATTTAATTAGGAATCCTGGTGAAACCTACACTGACTTTGTAAGGATCAAACAGACTAATTTCGATAGTTGGATAAGAACTTTAAAATTCAGGGAAAGCTATGATGCCCTTAAAGAGCTTAGCACTTTGAGGAATTCGAAATTTAACTGCCTGAAGTAGTGCAAACTCAGGTGGAAGAGCAGAGAGTGTAAGCAGCAAAGTTAGCTCCTGAAATGGCTGATGATTATGAAGTGGTACATAAACTTGGTTTGGCTTCCAGAACCAGTTCTGGTCTCTGTGGGACAGAAATTGGAGCAAACAGATATCCTCACGTGCAAAGGGAAAGGTAGATCACAGTGTAGATCATACGGATAATTTGCCACAGTAATAAAGAAAACCTTGAGGGGGACAAAGAAGTTAAAAACTGGTTGTGTTTTCATTGTATAAAAAGAGGGCCACACAAAATCACACTGTTGATGGGCTGGGAGTAAACCAGATGTAGGATAACCAGACAAGCCTGGAAGTTTTGTTGTACTCGTAGCAAAAAGCTGAAAATGTGTTGCTGGAAAAGCGCAGCAGATCAGGCAGCATCCACGGAACAGGAGAATCGACGCTTCGGGCATAAGCCCTTCTTCAGGAAGCTACATCTCCAACATCTGCAGTCCTCACTGTCTCCTTCTAACAAAAAGCAGAAGGGAAGTGAGGCAATTACCTCAGAGTGTACAAGATGATCAGTTGACGGACTAAATCGGCAAACAGAACTTACATGAAAGGGTAAAGTTTAATCACATAGGCCAGGGGTAATTGGTAAGAAGGTTTTAATATTAATTGAAACAGGATCTTTTCAGTCTGTAATGCTGAGGGGTGAGGCTTTATGCACACTTGAGAGGCTATTTCCAGAAGATGTGCTGGTAACAGGAATTCATAGTGAGGCAAAAAGTGCTCCGTTATGTTAAGTGAGGCTGGAGTGTCCAGAGAAGATTGTAGCATGTGCAGTAGGTGTACTAGACCCCTAACTCTCAGCTCTAGGAATAAAATTTGTCCTTGCAAATAATATAGATGCTTCACTGGTAGGCGTGCTGCCTACTCTCGTTGAAAAGCCAGTGGTGGTGCGGGCAACTGAAGACCTGGAGAATGTTTATCCAGGAATTTCCCCTGATTGCATCACCAGAAGATCACAGAAGCACAGGTTTAAGCAGGATAAATGCATAGATAAGGAAGCCGACGTAGAGTTATCCGAAAGTTTCTTTTTGATCAGATAAGTGGAAAACAGAAGGAGCAAGTCTGAAAATGAGAACGTATTTTTAGCTCTGCTCAGCTGATTGAATTACAGTAGAAAGATATGGAGTTACAGAAGTTACATCAAAAGATATATAGCAAGAAAGAGAATGAACGCATTCCTGTGTGTGATTACTTAACAAATGATGTTTTAATGCAGATATGGAGATCAGCACACATTGAAGCAGATCAGACGCGCACAGAAATTCATCAAATTTTTTTGTCTGTTGGGTATAGTAAGGAGGTGCTGCGAGTGGCCCATGAGATCATTTCGGGGTGAGGACATTACAGGCTGAAATACAAAGTTATTTTCACTGGACTGGACTACACAAAGATGTAGTGAATATTGCCAAATGTCTCAAACATGTCACACACGCAGTAATAAAACCTGCAACTTTAATACCTATTCCAGCATTTGAGGAACCTTTCACAAGAGTCTTGATAGATTGTGTCGGTCCCCTATCGCAAAGACTAAGTGGGAATAAATACTACTTAACAATAATGGATGTGTTGACTAGATTTCCAGAGGAAGACCCATTATGCAGCATCACAGCTAAAAGAGTTGCAGAAAAAAGCACTTATTTTTTTACGTAGGTACGGACTACCAATAGAGATCCAAACAGATCAAAACTCACATCCGAACTATTCAAGCAGGTGATGGATAACTTGGCATTAAAGCAATTCAAATCTACAATGTAGTATTTGGAATCACAGTGAGCATAAGCGAGATGGCATCAAACAGTGAAAACCATGTTGAGGGTTCATGGACAGGATAATCCAGATGATTGTGATAAGGAAATTCCTTTTGAACGATTTGTGATCAGAGACGCACAGAATGAATCGACCAAATTCAGACTATTTGAATTAATTTTGGGGCATGAAGTAAAAGGACCGTTAACATTGGTTAAGGAGAAATTAATAAGGCAGAATTCCGAGACCACTCATTTGGACAATGTGCCAAATTTTAGGGAACGATTAAATAGAGCTGGAGAGTTGGCTAGACAGCATTTAAAAGTATCGCAGCATACAATGAAACAGTAAGTCGATCAGAAATCACAAATTCGCAATTTTGCAATTGCAAATAAGGTATTGGTGTTACTTTCAGTAGCAGCTGAGCCTTTAAAAGCAAGTTTTAGTGTCCCTTGTCAAATTGGGAAGAAATTGAATGAGGTGAACTACTTGGTACGGACTCCAGACAGGAAGAAATCTCACAGAGTGTGTCATATGAATATGCTCAACAGGTATTTTGATAGGGAAGGAAAGCAAGAGGAGAAGGTATTAATGATAACAGTACTGAAGGAAGACCCAAGTTCAGAGGATTCTGAATTGGATATTCCTAATATCAAATTGAACAATGAGCAAGTTGTCAAAAATTGGGATAAATTACTGAGTTACCTTCCACGAGAAAAAGCACAGTGACCTGAAAGAGTTATTACGATATCTTGGAGAGACATGTGGAAATAAACTGGGAAATACGAACATAATTGTGCATAATGTCGACACAGGAGATGCTGTTCTGATTAAATAACATCCTTAAAGGCATTATCTTCTAAATTTGGCACTGGTTCAGAAGGAAATAGAGCACATGCTCCAAGATGGCATAATCGAAATGAGTTACTTTGCTTGGAGCTCATGTATAGTCATGGCGTCAAAGCCAGATGTTACCCAGTGGACATGTGAGCACGATCACAAACACAATTTCGTTACAAAGACTGATGCATATCCAATTCCATGTTTGAGAACTGTGTTGAAAAAGTGGAAGAAGCTACTTACATTTCTAAGTTGGACATGTTCAGAGGCTACTGGCAAGGACCTCTGTCAGAGAGAGCAAAGACAATTTCGGCTTTCATAGTACTAAATGGATTGTATCAGTTCAAAGTTGTGACATTTGATATGTAAAACGATCCAGCCACCTTTCAGAGACTGATAATGAGGTCATTGTCGGATTACCCAACTATGTGGTGTACATTGATCACATGGTAGTTTTTACTCACTCATGAAAGGAACATTTACAGCATTTATCGGACTTGTTTGATTGACTTCAGTAGGCAGGCTTGCTGGTAAACCTAGCTAAAAGTGTATTTGAGAAATCCAAGTCACGTTCCTGGGTCATGTTATTGGACATGGACCAATGGCCCAATGAGATACACAAACGAAATTAGTTGGGGAATGTTCCACACCGTCGACAAAAAGAAATATGTAATACTACGGTTCCTGGGATTGACTGAATTTTACTGAAAGTTTGTGCCAAACTTTAAGCAGTGTGGCTGCTCCACTCACCGAATTGTCAAGGGCAAGAAATCTCAGTGGACAGAGGACTGTCAAAAGGCATTTTCCAGCCTAAAACCTGTGTTAGACACTGCCCCAATATTAGCTACACTAGATTACACGAAGTCTTTCAAGGTGGCTATCGATGTCAGTGATGTGGGTGTCAGCCCGGTGTTCCTGCAGGAGGATGATGGGGGAATAGAAAGACCGATAGGGTGTTGTTCTGGGAAGTCGAACGTACATCAACAGAAATGTTCAACGGTGGAGAAAGAGACTTTAAACTTGTTGTTGTCATGACACCATAACTGTGTTTATATTACCAGCAATGCATCTGAGACAATCGTATAAACTGATCACAACACATTGACATTTGTGGAAAAAATTAAAGACAAAAATGCCAGACTGTTTACATGGAGCTTGTTGTTTCAGCCATTCGATCTGACAATTGTGCATGTGGCAGGTCGCGAAAACGTGAAAGTTGATGAGTTACTGAGACGAGAATATAATACGGAGATGTTCGGTGGTGGGTATACAGCAGCCTGGTTTTGCATGGGTTTGTGCATGTTGGAATGTTTACAATTAGTACAGTATATCTGTCAGTTTTAAGTCTACTAACTGGGTTTGAAAGGTTAAAAATGCAGCCACCTTTTATTATTGATTTTTTTAAGGGGGGAGAGATGTGTCACAAAGCATCTCCCTTTTTGTCTAAAAGCCGTTCCTCGGCTCAAAGAGACTCTGTCCTTGGTTTTATTTCAGAGGAACAATAAAACGGGGCCAAGCTCCGATCAGAGCTGAAAATTGTGTTGCTGGAAAAGCGCAGCAGGTCAGGTAGCATCCAAGGAGCAGGAGAATCGACGTTTCGGGCATAATCCCTTCCTCACTTTCTCCAAGCTCCGATCAGTCTGGGTTGGTACAGAGATGAAAAGTACTTTCAGAGGTCTTTTGTTTATATGGAAACAGAGGAGTCTTCAGGCCAAAGTGGTCATGCTTTATTAGTGACCAGTATAATGAACGGAGAGTGGTGAGCTATTTTAGCTAAACGAGCTGAGCTGAACAGTTTTCAGTTTAGTCTTGAACTGGAAAGTTCAACTGGGAGCTGTGTGGAAACTCTCTCTCTTTTCTGACCTTCAACTTCAACCTGGAAGTTTGTGTTCTATTTATACTGTGTTTTTTATTATTGGGAGTTTGCTTATTGGGACAGTTGTGTGTATTCGGAATAGCATAATTAAGTCTATCTGAATAGGTTGAATTCTGTCGTGATTTTTTATTCTGTTCTTTGTGTTTCATTGTGTAATTTTATGAATAAAGTTTTTGTCTGTTTCAAAATCTAGTAGTCAAGCTAGCTAAATTACCCCCGGTAATTTTCATTGTACACTTACCGAAACAAATTGCAAAGGTATGCTCTGTCCTGCCTGGTTAAAAAAGTTTGGAGTAGTCTAACCTCGTTCATAACATCTCGGAGATGGAAGATGCCTCCTTGGGACTTGGCACAAACCATTCACTTTCCCTCCTCATCGTCAGCAAACCACGTTAACATAGCACGTGTATACCATTAATAATGGAGCCAGGAACAACAACATGGAGCAGTCTGTCTGTGCAGTCTATGGCTCATTGGTTTGTCGTGTTGCAGCAACAATAACATCCTCCAATTTCAGTCTAACAGTTTGGAGGGACTGAATGGCCTCTTCTGTTCATGTGTCAGTGTCTGGAGGAACAGAATGTCTTCCTCCTGGCCCGAGGGCAGAGGTTCAAGGACTTCAGTGGGCAACCCGTAGTTCCTGCCTTCCAGCACGCTGTGCTGACTAGACTCTATCTTCCTGAGTTATAGGAGACAAACAGAAGGCTGGAAGAACACAGCAAGCCAGGCAGCACCATGAGCTGGGAAAGTCAACATTTCAGGTATAACCGTTCTTCAGAACTGGGTTGGGGGCTAGGAGGAGCTGCAGATAAAGAGGGAAGGGAGTGGTTGGGGTGGGGAGAACGGGGGATGGTCGGTTACGGCTATGTGGACACAAGTGGTTGGTGCAACCTGGTTGGGTGATAGGAGGGATGAATCTGGTTGGGAGCTGAAAGGTAGGGTCGTTAGGTGAAATGGAAAATCTCCCAGTCACTTCCTATTTCAATTCTCTTTCCTAATGCCTTTCTGATATGGCCATCCTTGGCCTCCTCCATTGCCACAATGAATCAAACCATAATTTGGAGGAATAAGATCTCATCTGTCACCTGTGCAGCCGGGGACTCAACATTGAATTCTTCAATTTCTAATAACCTCCCTTCCAGTCCCCCGACTCCCTTCCCAAGCCCTCCCCTCCCGTCCATTCCTCTGAGCAAACTTTTGTCCAGCGACCAACTGGATTCAGCCCTCCAATCAACACCTCGCTGTTATCCTTTACCTGTGTTTACTTATCCCCCACCTCGCCACTCTGCCCCCTCCTTCCTCACCCACCACTTTATCTATAGACCTCCTTACTCCCATCCACAGTCCTGACGAAGGGTTATATCAAAGGCATAAACTTCTCAAAGTCTTGATGATGCCTTGCTTATTCTGTTCTTCCAGCTTCCAGCGTGTGTATTTTGGATTCCAACACCTGTTTTTATTTTAAATTGTCTTCTTGTGTAATAGGCAGGAGTGAGTGAACGCATTGCACCTCTTGTTATCCAATAGATCTGATGGGCTGAATGGCTTTCTTATATTACTGTGAAACGAGCTAGAGTTGCTGAAGGGGTCCCTCTTTCTGTTAGCCGTGGAAATGTTTAGTGCCCAGCAGCGCTTTTGATTAATGTTACCTATTCATTATCAGCACAAGCTTGAATGGTGTCCAGATTTGATACTTTAGTACCTTACGAGGTGACCCATTGTTATGAACATTGTATAATCTTCAAAGAATATCCCCATCTCTGATCGTTTGACAGAGGGAACGACATTGATGAAGCTGAAGATGTTTATGCCGAAGAAGCTACCCTGAGGATTGCCCAGAGGGATATCCAGGGACTGGGAGGATTCATGTCCACAAGCCCCATTGTGTTCTGAATGATTCAACCAGTGGGGAGTTTACAACTGATTCCCATCAAGTTCAATTTTGTTCAGTCTCCTTGACATCTTGCTCAATCAAATACTACCGTGATATCAGGGCCAGTAACTTTACACTGTGTTCATATCTTCTATCCATGTCAATAGGCCAAGGTATATGTGTGGGGAGTGTTTCCTTCTCTCAGGGAATAGTGATGGTTGGGGCCAGACAGTTAGGGGAGGCTACATCACTGAAATGTTTGGGGGTTGCGAGTGGACGTCAATGGGTGTTGACCCGTCAGAGAGTCGACGGCTACAAAAATTAGGCATGAAAGAGAAATTGCGGACGAGTGCAAATCAGCCCTGACTTACTGAATGGAAGTGCAGGTCTGAGAGGCTATGTAGCCTGGTTTTATTCCAGTATACCCCATAGTCCAGTCACTTTGTGGCCTCTTCCATTTCCTGTGTTACTGATTTTAAGTAGCTGAATAGATTGAACCTGTTGCTGTGTAACTGGATACTGATGTTGCATGATCTGGTTACAGTTTTACAGGCCCGAGGGGCTTATTGGCCTTCTCCTGTAATTGTATATCAGGCTCCAGGGGCTGAAAAGCCTCATTCTGTTCTGCTGTATCTGAAATCCATATTGACTAAATCTACTGCCAATGGAGAAATTGAGCACAGCAGATGCTTGAGATCAGTGTCAAAAAGTGTGGCACTGGAAATCACGGCAGGTCAGGCAGCATCAGACGAACAGGAGAATCGATGTTTTGGATGTTCCTGATTAAGGGCTTATGTCCGAAAAATAAATTCTCCTGCCCCTCGAATATGCCTGACCTGCTGTGCTTATCGAACACCACATGTTTTGAAATCTACTGTCCCATACAAATCAATCTTCATGGACACATCATCCACTTACTTAAGAGAATTGTCAGGCACAATCTTCCTCGCACAAAGCCACACTTACTATACCTAATCAAAGCCTATCTTTCTAAATCCATGTACATCTTAACCCTCAGAAACTTCTCAAGTAACTTACCAACCACGGATGCTAAATCTATTGATCTGTAGTTCCAAGGATTTTTTTGTTCAGTTCTTCTTGAATAAGGACACAACATTTGCTATCCTCCAGTCTTCCAGGACATTACCTGTAGTTAATGATGGTCAACATTATAAGCCAGGGTCCCCGCAAATTCTTCTGGAGCTCCTTGAGACGTTCGTGGATATATCGGGTAAGGACCGTGAGATTTATCCACTTCAAACATTCTAGTACGTCCAAAATCTCCTCAACTATGATATAGATTGGCTCTAAGATATTACCACTAACTTCCTCAAGTTCTCAAGTCAACATGTCTTTCTCCACGGTAAACAGAGAGTAGAAATATTCGTTGAGGACTTCACCCATCACTTATAGTTCCACACTTACTTGTCCACATTGGTCCTTGAGGGGTCCTATTTTCTATCCAGTTTTTGATTTTTATTTTAATATATTTAAAGTAACTTTTTGGATTCATCCTAATCTTCTCAGACAAGGCTATTTCTTGCCCCCTTTTCAACCTACTGCTTTCCTTCTTCAGTAAACTCCTGTATCTCTAATATACCTCCAGGAATTCCCTTGATCCCAGCGGCCTGGACCTGAGCCACACCCCAAGTTCGAACATGAACCTGTGGACCAGTTTTGTCCCTCTCCATAACTATTTGAAAATTAATAGAACTACGGTTAATGGTCACAAAGTGCTCCCCCACTGTTAACTCAGTCACCTGTCCTGCCCTATTTCCTAAGAAAAATTCGTGTTTTTCCACTTCCCGAGTAGTACCCTCTGTATACTGCTCGAGGAAACTTTTCTGAAGCTTTTATCAGATTCTATCTCATCAAATCCCTTTATGATCTGGCCGTTCCAGACTGTATTAGAAAAAATAAAAGCCCCTATTATGATAACCGTATTGCTCCTGCAGGTCTCACCTCTCTCCATGCATATCTATTACTCTCATTCCTGTTGACTATTTGGGGGCCTATAGCACATCCCCAATCACCTCACGAACACCTTCCTATTTCTTAACTTCACCCACAAAGCCTCACTGGGCGATTCATCAATTATTTTATCTCTGATTACTGCTGTGGTACTCCCCTTAATCAGAACTGCAACTCCACTCCCCTCCTTCCAATATCTCTGTCTCACCGAAAGCACCTGTACCCTGGTACATTAAGCTGTCAGTCCTATCCATCATTCTGCCATGTTTGTGTAATGGCTATAATATACCAGTCCCACCTATCTATCCACGTCCTGAGTTCATCGGCCTTACCTGTAGGCTTTCTTGCATTGAAATAGATGCAATTTAATCCAAAAGGCATTTCTCTCTGTCATTTTCCAGCCAAAATTTACTATTTCTGATTACTCTACCTCCTTCCAGCCTCGCACTTGCCTCCCTGCTCTTGAGGATACCACCCCCTGGCAATCTAGTTTAAACCCACCCTCGTAACCCTAGCATAACTGGCCGCCAAAATATTGGTGTCCCTTCCAGTGCATGTCTCGGACGGTAATCTCCCTCGAAGGAGATTACCACTGTCAAGGGTTTTTATTAATGTTTCTTCGAGCTCTCTGTATTCTCGCTCCAGAACATTGGCCCTCTTTCAACGGGTATCATTTGTGCCAAAGTGCATATTGATTTCTGGATGCTCGCCCAACCCCTTGAGAAGGTTCAGCAGCCACTTGGAGACATCCTGGACCCGAACAGCGGGGAGGTAATCCACCATCCTGGATTCCCGTTTGTGGCCACAGAATCTCTGATCTGTCCCTCTAACAATCGACCCTCATCTCTTTCACGACCTGTTTACCTTTACCCTTTCCCGCTGTACCCCTGAACCAGTGGTAATACCACCAGCCTGACTATTGCTGCTTTCCCCTGAACGGACATCGCCCCCAACAAGCCAAAATGGTCTACATGTTATGGAGAGGAATAGCCACAGGGGATTCCTGCACTCTCTGCCTACTCCCTTTGCCATTCCTGGTGGTCGCACAGCTACTCTCTACCTGGAATATGACAGAAAGCAAGGAACGCCTCTTGGATTAAATTCTGTTTATTTAAATACAACAGGACTGACAGGTAAAGCGAATGAACCGAGGGCGATGAACGTTATACTGGAATATTGCAGTCATTAAAGAAACATACCTAGGGGTGTGTCTACCACACTAAAGCACTTATCTACGACGTTCTGAGTATCTCGGATGACCCTGAGTGCATCCTAAATAACCTTCAGCCCAACAAGTCCACACCGATCCTCCAAGGAGCAGCCCACCAAGACCCACTCCCCTACACTACAGGCAAATTAGCACGACCAATTCACCTAACCTGCACATCTTTGAACCGTGGGAGGAAACCGCATCATCCAGAGGAAGGCCATGCAGAATGCACAAACTCCACACAAACAGTTGCCC
Source organism: Chiloscyllium punctatum (assembly GCF_047496795.1). Lineage (NCBI taxonomy): Eukaryota > Metazoa > Chordata > Chondrichthyes > Orectolobiformes > Hemiscylliidae > Chiloscyllium > Chiloscyllium punctatum. The sequence continues at coordinate 27,255,891 of NC_092767.1, forward strand.
GAGCCAGGATTTGAACCCTGCTGCCTGGCAATGTGAGGTATCAGTGCTAACCACTGAGCCACCGTGCCGCCTAGCTCCCACTCCCTAACACGGTCTGCCAGGAGCTGAAATTGTGTGCACTGTCCACACGTATAGTCATCACGGACGGTGAAAATCTCCGTGAGCTCTCACATCCCACAAGAGGAACGGGCGACTGCTCTAACTGCCATCTCGCCGGCGGTAACAATAAAGTTAAAAGGACTGTATTTCAGTTTCCCTGTACATATTTCTGAGCTGGAGCTGTCTGAAGCCTCTCATGTCAAAGCCTTACTGCTTACTCTGCTACAACGGCATGTCTCTCTACCTCTCCACATATAGCTTTGGCCAGCGAAGGAAGGAGACACGACAGTGATGCAGTGTTTTGGTCTTCAGCACTCCTTGACTCCTGGCCACTGACTACCTGCTCCCAGTGCAGATCTCTGCTTGGCCTTGAAGGGTGTCTTGCTGAGGTCTTCCTTCTGGTAGTGGTGACTTGTCCATTCAAATCCTCACCCCAACAGGCAATCTGTGTTGTCGCAGCCCTCTCGTGCTTTCTGTCTACTAGTATCGCGTTTATGAATTCCTTGAATCCCTCGAGAGAGGTGATGTTCTTGTGAAGACAGGGCTATTGGGAAAGAACACCATTAGACATAGGGACAACAATATGTCTATCCTCTAACTGAGTCTGCTTTTCCTTCGATTAGGTTATTTTTATTTTGTTAATACCCCATTCCACTTTTATGCAATTTCCCATAATACTTGTATAAAAATCTGTCTGTCTCAGCCTTGAAGATATTTACTGATCCAGCCTCAACAGCCCTCCGAATTTTCTACAATTGTTTCCCTCTCACTGATGTGAGACTTGGTGGTCTTTAATCTGGTGATTTGCCTACTCCATCTTGCATAAACTTCCAATTCTTCCTCAGCTCCTGTGTCAATTTGCTCAAGGGTCAAACAGTCACTCTCCCTGAATCCAGAAACAGCTTCTCCAAACTAAAGACCGATTCGTAGCATGTATTTAACATATTCTCTGGCTGCGTAAACAGGCTGTCCCCTTAGTCCCGAACACTCCCATTCTTTCCCGCATTATCGTCTTCCCCTTTATATACACCACAAATATGACTTTGGATTCTTGCTAATCTTACCCGCTAATGTTTTATCACCGCTCCTTCTGCTCTTCCGCTGACATTTTAAGTTTAGCCCTTCACTTTCTATATTCTTTTTGGACCTTCACTGGCCCGCTCACTTGGGACCTGCTTTAAGCTTCTCTTCCCTTATTCATCCTGTTCGGGATTTTAGTCGACATCTGAGGTTCTCTGGGCTTGTTTTCCTAAATGTTATCTTCGGTGTAACATGCTGGGCCGACACTGTCATCAATTCGATTTTAATCAAATGATCCCTCAACTTCTGCCCCACATTGTTCTGCTACAGTATCACTCAGAAGCAACTGCACTTTGGCCAGATTCTGTCATTTTTTTCATAAAATCTGTCTACCCAATCCAAGAAGCTTTTATGACTCAAACATTTTGGGGTCTTTTCCTTAGCAAAGTCAAAATGTGTGATATCACAGTCACTGGTCCGATAATGCTCTTCCACTTCTGCCCGGAACAGACTGACTTCTTTCCCCACGTGAGTCAGAGCACTACACTGCCTTTTGTTGTATCTGCTCTCTGTTTATATAAGAAGCTCTCTGGAATGAATTTCAAAGCACCTGCTCACTCTGAAGAAGTTATCACTACCATAATGAATGTTTGGAATTGAAATGCCTGAGTATAATGATTCTATTATTGTTTTTACACACCTCAATAACTTGGTTATATACCTGCTCCCGTACTTTCCTTTATGTAGAGGTCTACAATATATCCCAATCAGTGTTTCTGTCATGGTTTTGACACTGAGCTTTAACCACCAAACCTCATTAGATTATCCTTTCAAGATATCGTCCCTTCTTAAGCCAGTAACTGACTCCATAATTTATAAGACAACACTACCTCCTCTTTTACCCTCTCTCCTGCCCTGACTATAGTTCTGGTACCACAGAATATTGAGTTGTCAGCCATGACCTCCCTCAAACACATCTCTGTAATTGTAAAAACGACAAACTTCCACATGTCATCTCATTTCCTTGTCATATCTGTCTGTCTGATAATATTCGCAGCATTAAGGTAAAGCACATCCAACCTGGAATATAGTACCTGGAATACTCTGTATCACGGAGTTCTTCAGTCATTCACTGTTCGTTATCAAGCTGCCTAATTCATGAACCAAAACTGCAAATGTGGGACTGAATGAATATTTGTTGAATTGTGATTTCGTTTTTAGTAAAAGTGTTCATCAAATGCAGCTTTCCAGAACTGAACAGTCATCTCTAAATACAATGGGTTTCCGCTGATTAATTGCTTGGTCAGTGTGCAGAGGGGACAGCCCTCAGTAATGGAGAACGTGAGGACTGCATATCCTGGTGATCAGAGTCGAAAAGTGTGGCGCTGGCAATGTACAACTGTTCAGGCATCATCTGAGGAGCAGCAGAGTCAAAGTTTTGGCATCTCCCCTTCATGAGAAAGGCATTCGTGCCTTCCCATGTTTGCCAATCCATAATACACAGGATATTGGGAACCATACTTGCTCAGGAAGGCAGCACTGTACAAAGCGCTGAAATGGAAAGCAGTTAATCAGTTGGTTGAGCAGGGAGTAAACAAGTTGAGGTGAAATACAGACTGATTGAAGTACAAACATAAGGATAGATAAATCCCTCAGCCAGACGGGAAGTACCCTAAGTTACTACAGGAAGAGAGGAAAGAGATTTCTGTGCTTTTGGCGATGGTCTTTGCGTCTTCACACTCCATTTGAGTAGCGTCGGTTGATTGGAGTGTGGCAAATGTTAGTTCCTTGTCCAGTCAAGGGTACAGGGATTGTCCTGAGAATGACAGACCAGTCAGTCTTACATCAAGTATTGGCCAAAGTATTGGAGAGGATTCTGACAAATCATAGTTTGATTAGAAACAGTCAGCATAACTTTGTGAGGGGCTGGTCATACCTCACAATTCTTATTGGGTTCTTTGACGATGGGATTAAACACACTGAAGAATGTAGAGCAGTGAATGCGGAATGGATGGATTTTAACAAGGTGTTTGATAAGTTTCTCCGTGGTAGTTTCATTCAGAAAGTAAGGAGGCATGGCATACAGGGAGTCCTATCTGTCTGAATACAGAATTGGCTAGCCCATAGAAGACAGAGGGTGGTGGTAAATGGGAAGTATTCAGTGTGGAATTAGGTGAGCAGTGGTGTTCCGTAAGGATCGGTTCTGGGACCTCTGCTGTTTGTAATTTTAATAAATGACTTGGTTGACGAAGCGGAAGGGTAGGTTCGTAAGTTTCATGATGTAACATCGGTTGGTGGAATTATGGGTAGTGTGGAGGGCTGTTGTCGTTTGCAACAGGACATTGACAGGATGCAGGACTCAACTGCTTAGTGGCATATGATGTTCAACATGGAAAAGTGGGATGCGATTCATTTCGGAAGGTCGAGGTTGAATGCAGAATACAGGGTTAGAGGCAGGATTCTTACATTGTCGGGGAACGGGGTATCAGCTGGGCCATTGTGTAGCTCCCACAATGTTTCTACACAGGTTCATAAGGTGGTTAAGAAGGTGTTTGATGTGTTCATTAGCCGAGGGATTGAGTTTAAGAGCTGGAAGCTTATGTACCAACTATATGGAGCCCTCGTGAGACCACACTTAGAATATTGTGATCAGTATTGGTCGCCTCGTTGTAGGAAAGATGTGGAAGCTTTGATGAAAATGCTGAGTGCTGCCTGGTGTGGAGGGCATGTCTTGCAAAGGAAATTTGAGGGAGCTGTGGTGTTTTCCACATTGGAATGAAGAAAAATGGAACGTGACTTGACAGTGGTGTACAAGATGATGAGAGGCATAGATAGAGTGGATAGCCAGAGACTCTCTCCCAGGGTGGAAATGGCTACCTCGAGGGGTTATGATTTTAAGGTAACTGGACGAACGTTTAGGGGAGATGTCAGTGGTAGGTTCTTTACACAAAGAGTGGTGGGTGTGGGCAATGAACAGCCAACAGTTGAGGTAAAATCAGCTATATTAGGGATATTTAATTGGATAGGCAAATGAATGATATCATAATGAAAGGTATGTAGGTTAGTATGATCTTAGAGTAGGATAAAAAGTCAACAGAACGTCAAGGGCCAAAAGGCCTGTACAGTGCTGCACTATTCTATGTTTCCAGTTTCACCCAGCTTGTGGATTCCCCTTAAATTGTTGAATGTGTGAGGGAGTGATATGTGTAAGGTCGGGAAGCTTTGGAGGGATGTAAGGCCAAAACCTCCAGTTGTGGTGTGCATTGTTACAGTCACCTGAAAGCCAGTATAATATGTGTGGTTACTTAGACCAGACAGAATCCACCAGGTTCAGTTATTAATGTGATTGTGGATTGCCGTTTGCTGCTGGTTACTTCACATACATTCTACTGTGTGATCCATGTAGTAACTCTGACCATTCATAGAGATGTACAATTTTATTTTGATACTGGAGAATGTGAAGGTGACATTTAGTAAATATGGCTTTAGTGACACAAGGCACTGCAATAGATTGTCAGCATGTTAACGTCTTCACCCATGCCTGGTCCGGGGTGCAGGTATATGGAGTCTGGGAGGCAGGTCAGGTTTCATCACCATAGGTAACTTGTATGGTGTGATTCTGGCTCTCAATGTCAACACGTCTGCTCTCTGGGCCAGGCTCTGACTGAAGATGAATTTCAAAACCTGGTTGCTGGTCAGCCATTAGTATTTAAACTAGACAATATTTGTTCGTACACTGAGACCAGTGATAGTCTGTTCGTGGGTTATCCCCCTGCCCAAGGAGGATTCCAACTTATTTGTTTTCAAGTAACGTTTGATTGACTGCCCTGAAGCAGATTAGAAGCGCTATGCACAGATTTTGGAACAGGCCACTGAGTCTCTCTGTATCACAGGCAGCTGAGAGGTCCAATAACACTGTAAATGATTTCAGATAAATTGGAAGCAAGTTTCAGAGTAGCTCATTGCAAGGTGTTGAGTTAACTGACCGCGAACAATAATCGGAGATTTGCTAAAGTTCATGAATTGGGCAACAATAAGATAAGGTAAAAATAATGACTGCAGATGCTGGAAACCAGATTCTGGATGAGTGGTGCTGGAAGAGAACAGCAGTTCAGGGACCATCCGAGAAGAAGCGAAATCGACGTTTCGGGCAAGAGCCCTTCATCAGGAATAAAGACAGCGAGCCTAAAGCGTGGAGAGATAAGCTAGAGGAGGGTGGGGCTGGGGAAAAGTAGCATAGAGTACAAAAGGTGAGTAGGGAAGGGGATGAAGGTGATAGGTCAGGGAGAAGAGGGTGGAGTGGACAGGTGGAAAAGGAAATAGGCAGGTAGAACAAGGCCAGACAATTCAAGGCGAGAGTGCTGAGCGAAGTTTGGAACTACGGTGAGGTGGGGTAAGGGGAAATGAGGAAACTGCTGAATTCCACATTGATGACCGAGGGTTGAAGTGTTCTGAGGCGGAAGATGAAGCATTCTTCTTCCAGGCGTCTGGTGGTGAGGGAGCGGCGGTGAAGGAGACCCAGGACCTCCAAGTCCTCGGCAGAATGGGAGGGGGAGCTGAAATGTTGGGCCACGGGGCGGTGTGGTTGATTGGTGCGGATATCCTGGAGATGTTCACAAAAGCGCTCTGCTAGGAGGCTCCCAGTCTCCCCAATGTAGAGGACACCACATCAGGAGCAACGGATAAAATAAATGATATTAGTGGATGTGCAGGTAAAACTTTGATGGTTGTGAAAGGCTTCTTTAGGGCCTTGGATAGAGGTGAGGGAGGAGGTGTGGGCGCAGGTTTTGCAGTTCCTGCGGTGGCAGGGGAAAGTGCCAGGATGGGAAGGTGGGTTGTATGGGGGCGTGGACCTGACAAGGTAGTTACGGAGGGAACTGTCTTTGAGGAAGGCTGAAAGGAGTTGGGAGGGAAATATATCCATGGTGGTGGGGTCATTTTGGATGTTGCGAAGTTGTCGGCGGATGATTTGGTTTATGCGAAGGTTTGTATGGGGGAAGGTGAGCACCAGGGACATTCTGTCCTTGTTACAATAGGAGGGGTGGGGTTTGAGGGCGGAGGGGCGGTATGTGGACGAGATGTGTTGGTCGGCATCTTATAAACATGGGAAGAGAACTTGCGGTCTCCAAAGGAAGAGGCCATCTGGTGTGTTCTGTGGTGGAACTGGTCCTCCTGGGAGCAGATACGGCGTAGGCGGAGGAATTGGGAATATGGGTTGGCATTTTTGCAAGAGATAGAGTGGGAAGAGGTGTAATCCAGGTAGCTGTGGGAGTCGGTGGATTTGTAAAAAATGTCAGTGTCAAGTCGGTCCTTATTAATAGAGATGGAGAGGTCCAGGAAGGGGAGGGTGGTGTCAGAGATGGTCCAGGTAAATTTAAGGTCAGGGTGGAATGTGTCAATGAAGTTGATGAATTGCTCAACCTCCTCGCAGGAGCATGAGGTGCCGCCAATGCAGTTATCAATGTAGTGGAGGAAGAGGTGGGGAGAGGTGCCAGTGTAATTACGGAAGATCAACTGTTCAACGTAGCCAACAAAGAGACAGGCATAGCTGGGGACCATACGTGTGCCCAAGGCTACCCCTTTGGGCTGGGGGAGGTGGGATGATTCGAAGGCGAAATTGTTAAGGGTGATGACCAGTTCGGCCAAACGAATGAGAGTGTCGGTGGAAGGGAACTGTTGGGGAAGTCTGGAGAGGAAAGAACGGAGGGCTTGGAGGCTCTGGTCATGGTGGATGGAGGTGTAGAGGGATTGGATATCCATGGTGAAGATGGGGCATTGAGGCCGGGGAAACAGAAGTCTTGGAGAAGGTGGAGGGCGTGGGTGGTGTCTCGAATGTATGTGGGGAGTTCCTGGACGAGGGGGGATAGGACAGTGTCGACGCAGGAAGAGATGAGTTCAGTGGGGCTGGAGCATGCTGAGACAATCGGTCGGCCAGGGTGGTCAGGCTTGTGGATCTTGGGAAGGAGGTAGAACCGGGCTGTGCGGGGTTCCCGGACTATGAGGTTGGAAGCTGTGGGTAGTAGATCTACTGAGGTGATGAGGTTCTGTATGGTCTGGGAGATGATGGTTTGGTGATGAGGGTGGGGTCATGGTCGAGGGAGCAGTAGGAAGAGGTGTCCTCGAGTTGGCGTTTGCCTTCAGCGATGTAGAGGTCAGTGCGCCAGACTACCACTGCACCCCCTTTATCCGCTGGCTTGATGGTGAGGTAGGGATTAGAGCAGAGGGATTGGACGGCTGCGCGTTGTGAGGATGAGAGGTTGGAGTGGGGGAGGGGGTAGACAGTTTGAGGCGGTTAATGTTTCGGTGGCAGTTGGAAATGAAGAGGTCGAGGCAGGTAATAGGCCAGCGCAGGGCGTCCAGGTGGATGCAGTGTGTTGGAGGTTGGCGAAGGGGTCCTCGGAAGGCGGGCAGGAATCCTGATTGTGAAATTAAGCTCGGAGACGGAGGTGACGGAAGAATTGTTCGACGTCACGGTGTGTAATACAATCATTTATGCATGGACGGAGGGGGATGAAGGTGAATCGTTTGCTGAGAACTGATCGTTCGTCCTCAGTGAGGGGAAGGTCTGGAGGGATGGTGAAAACTCGACAGGGCTGGGAGCTCGGATCTGGTGTGGGTGTGGAGCTGGGAGTGGGGGCGGAAACTGTACCTGGAGTGGGTGTGATGGTGGGGGAAATGGGGGTGGAGTCATGAGTTCGGGTAGTGTTCTGCTCAGGGTTATGGGGAATGGGGATAGTGACAGTGGGGTCTGTGGCCGGCGTGTCAGCAGAATACAGGTGAGTGGCGCTGGTGGGGGCGGAAGTGGTGGCTGACACCGAAGTCGTGGTGGCAGTAGTCACTGAGCGTGTGGCATCAGCGATGATCTGAAGGGCGGAGGTGATGTCACGTGTGATGCATGAGGAATTGTGAGGGGGGGTAAGTGGTTGTGGGAGTGGCCATGATGGGGGCAGTGACATCATCAATCTGCCTAGGGGGTGGCAGCTGCATCAGCCCCATGGCAAATGGAGTCCAAGTAGTTGCAGAGGCCAGTGGAATCTTCTGGAATGTTTGAGGAGCGCTGGTTATGGAGGTGGGTGGATAAAAGTTTGTTGTACTTACAGTTTTTGATGTCTGAAATGGAGTTGAAATACTGTTGTTGAGAGTATGAATTGTCCTGACGATGTATTACAGAGTGGATCCTTTGCAATTCTGAGAGAGTGTGGCCCTCAGCTGAGGCGGGGCTGACTGGAGAGGTTAGGTGCCGGCGCATTGCTGCGAGCGTGGAGCAGAGGATCTTGAAGGAGAACTGTTGCTGGTGTTTTTGGATCTGTAGTCTGTACTGTTTGTCCTGTTTGCGTCCGAACTCTGCTGGTTTAAAGGTGGTCCGGAGTCCGTGTGGGATGAGTTGGTTATGGAGGTAGGCACTGAGGAAGCAAATGTGGCTGTGGTAGCGAGTTTGATTCACGACATGGTTGAAGAGCTTCAGGGCAGAGGAAATGACCTGGGAGTTGCAGTGGGAGAGGGACTCCCTGAGATTCTTGTCGAGGGAGGAGGAAATCTTCAAGGTAGGCATCCTTGCAAGAGGATTTGCAATAGGGTTACTCCACCCACATTCTCCCCCACAATCGCGCCCACTCCAGTTACAGGTTCCGCCCCCACTCCCAGTTCCACACCCACACCAGATACCAGCTCCCAGCCCTGCCGAGTTTTCACAATCCCTCCAGACCTTTCCCTCACTGAGGACAAACGATCAGTCCTCAGCCAACGAATCACTTCCATCCCCCTCCATCTATGCATCAATGAATTTAATACACGCCGTGATGTCGGACAATTCTTTCGTCGCCTCTGCCTCCGAGCTCACTTTCACAATCAGGATTCCCGCCCACCTTCCGAGGACCCCTTCGCCCACCTCCAACACACTGCATTTACCTGGACACCCTGCGCGAGCCAATTAGCTGCCCTCGACCTCTTCATTTCCAGCTGCCACCGGGACATTAACCGCCTCAACCTGTCTAACCCCTCCCCCACTCCAACCTCTCACCCTCACAAAGCGCAGCCCTCCAATTCCTCTGTTCCAATCCCAACCTCACCATAAAGCCAGCGGATAAATGGGGCGCAGTGTTAGTCTGGCGCACTGACCTCTACACCGCTGAAGCCAAATACCAACTCGAGAACACCTCTTCCTACTGCCCCGTCGACCATGACCCCACCCCTTATCACAAACCATCATCTTCCAGACCACACAAAACCTCATCACCTCAGGAGATCTCCCACCGACGGCTTCCAACCTCATAGTCCGAGAACCCCGCACTGCCCGTTTCTACCTCCTTCCCAAGATCCACAAGCCTGACCACCCTGGCCGACCCATTGTCTCAGCATGCTCCGGCGCCACTGAACTCATGTCTACCTACCTCGACACTGTCCTATTCCCCCCTTGTCCAGGAACTCCCCACATACGTTTGAGACAATACCCACGCCCTCCACCTCCTCCAAGACTTCTGTTTCCCTGGCCCCAAACGTCTCATCTTTATCATGCATATCCAATCCCTTTCCATCTTCATCCGCCATGACCAGGGCCTCCAAGCCCTCCGTTTTTTCCTCTCAAGGCGTCCCCACTGACACTCTCATTCGTTTGGCCGAACTGGTCCTCACCCTTAACAATTTATCCTTCGAATCCTCCCACTTCCTCCAGACCAAAGGTGTAGCCATGGGCACACGTATGGCCCCCAGCTATGCCTGTCTCTTTGTTGACTACGTACAACAGTTGATCTTCCATAATTACACCGGCACCTCTCCCCACCTCTTCCTCCGCTACATTGATGACTGCATTGGCGCCACCTCATGCTCCCGCGAGGAGGTTGAGCAATTCATCAACTTCACCGACACATTCCACCCTGACCTTAAATTTACCTGGACCATCTTTGACACCTCCCTCCCCTTCCTGGACCCCTCCATCTACATTAATGACGACTGACTTGACACTGTCATTTTTTACAAACCCACCGACTTCCACAGCTACCTGGATTACACATCATAATAATCTACCTCTTGCAAAAATGCCATCCCGTATTCCCAATTCCTCCGCCTCCACCGTATCTGCTCCCAGGAGGACCAGTTCCACCACAGAACACACCAGATAGCCTCCTCCTTTAGGGACCGCAATTTCCCTTCCCATGTTTTTAAAGATGCCGACCAACACATCTCGTCCACATCCTGCACCTCCGCCCTCAGACCCCACCCCTCCAACCGTAACAAGGACAGAACGCCCCTGGTGCTCACTGTCCACCCTACCAACCTTCGCATAAACCAAATCATCCACCGACAACTCCGCAACATCCAAAAAGACCCACCACCAGGGATATATTTCCCTCCCAACTCCTTTCAGCATTCCGCCACGACCGTTCCCTCTGTGACTACCTGGTCAGGTCCACGCCCCCAAACAACCCACCCTCCCATCCTGGCACTTTCCCCTGCCACCGCAAAAACTGTAAAACCTGTGCCCACACTTCCACCCTCACCTCTATCCAAGGCCCTAAAGGAGCCTTCGACATCCATCAAAGTTTTACCTGCACATCCACTAATATCACTTATTGTATCCGTTGCTCCCGATGCTGTCTCCTCTACATTGGGGTGACTGGGCGCCTCCTAGCAGAGCGCTTTAGGGAACATCTCTGGGACACCGGCACCAATCAACCACACCGCCCCGTGGCCCAACATTTCAACTCCCCCTCCCACTCTGCCTAGGACATGGAGGTACTGGGCCTCCTTCACCGCCGCTCCCTCACCACCAGACGCCTGGAGGAAGAATGTTTCATCTTCCGCCTCGGAACACTTCAACCCCAGGCCATCAATGTGGACTTCAGCCGTTTCCTCATTTCCCCTACCCCCACCTCACCCTAGTTCCAAACTTCCAGCTCAGCACTGTCCCCATGACTTGTCTGGCCTTGTCCTACCTGCCTATCTCCTTTTCCACCTATCCACTCCACCCTCTTCTCCCTGACCTATCACCTTCATCCCCTCCCCCACTCACCCATTGGACTCTATGCTACTTTCTCCCCACCCCCACCCTCCTCTAGCTTATCTCTCCATGCTTCAGGCTCTCTGCCTTTATTCCTGATGTAGGGCTTTTGCCCGAAATGTCGATTTCGCTGCTCCTTGGATGCTGCCTGAACTGCTGTGCTCTTCCAGCACCACAATAATCCAGAACAATAAGATGAGAACGATAATCCTTCAACTGGAATATAATCTCTTAAATCAGTTATGTTGATTCTATATTTATGGAACTAAAATACAACTTCTGTCAAGATTTTCTAACACAGAAATAAAGCAGGTAAGTTTTATTTTATCGAAGAAAGAACATAACTCCTGTGGTAATGAGGCTTAGATATTCAATGTCAGGATTCAAAGCAATGTTTTGCCACTCCAATATTTAAAGTTGTTGGTTTCTGGATAATTTCATGTTCAGAGTGAGCGGAAGATTGAACATACAAATAGAATTAGCGTTCTTATACATTTATATATGATCAATCAGTTTCATTTCTCACTGAAATGGACGATCTTCAGCTATTTGCCAGCAATTTAAAATGACAATAATTCAACATGAACTGTGAATATTAAACACCAAAAATTATTTGTGTTATCAAATTTAAGTGAACAATAATTTGAAAACTTCCAATTTTTAGAATGAATGATATATAATATGAAATGTGGATAATGAACAAAAAACAACAAACATAATATCGTGTCAGAGAAATGTCAAAGCTTTCCAAAGGGCATCGTGCCAAAGCAATGGTATATTTGTTTTAGTAATTGGAATACAACATGTAAAATATTCATGTTCTGAGTAACAATTAGACTTCATAATTAAGCTGACCTTGCAATAATTGCATTTTAAATACTTATGCTGCACCAAATAAACAGATATTTGTGAGCATTTACAATGTGAAATAACTGGATACTGACTTTTATTCACAGCTGACACTTGATAGAGTACAAAACTTTAAAGTACAGGAAGAAGGTATTGGCATTATGCATGAATCAGCTCCAAAAATGTCTCCCAGGACCTCCCATACGCCAGCCCTCTCAATGTTGCCCATTAAATTAATAATTTCCAAATATATATCCAGTTTTCTTTTGAATCTTCATTCACAACTTTCCCAGTCAATTCCAATTTGTAACAACTCCCAAAATAAAGACACTTTTCCTTATTTCACTCCTCGCTCTTTTGTTTACAACCTTGAAATTAGAAATCTTTGATGCTATAATGCGAACTAATAGAGTACTATTTTTCACTCTGACAGTTTATTCATACTTTTGAGCACATCTTTGTCTGTTCTGCTCCAGGGACAATAAGCCTTGCAAGAACTATAACAAACACTACAACGGAAAACAAGCAGAAAACTAGTCACCAGGATATATGAACATCAACTAGCCACAAAATACATGATCCCAACACTAATGTCTTATGTACTGATGAGGAAGTACGCCACTTTGACTAGGTCTGCATATTCATTCTAGGACAGGCCAAACAGAGACAAGCACAAGAATTCCGAGAAACATGGCATTCCAATCGGAACTCCATCAATAAACACATCAATTTTGATGACATCTCTCGCCCTCTGACGAAAACGGCCGGAAATGACATCATCGACAGAGGAATTTACATGACCAACGCAAGGAAACCGAACCCCTTAAATAGAAAGTGGCAGATAACACAGCACTTCACTGGAGGCTCACTCACTGAGTACAGTCAATGGAACAAACCAGGAACTGCCATTAGCTATTGCTTCAGAATATATCAGTGTTCATGGCTGCCACCACATAGAATCATTGAAGGAAAATGCGAGCCTGCACCACCAAGTGTATATCCAAAGCCTTTTTGAAACATTTGTGAGATTATCTGTCAATTACCCGCCGAGGGAATGCACTCCAGCCACGTGTCACCAGGGGCAGAACAGTGGCTCAGTGGTTAGAACTCCTGCCTTAGAGCGCGAGGACCCAGGATTGATTCCAGCCTCGGGTGACTGCATGTATGGATTTTGCACATTCTCCCCATGTCTGCGTGGTTTCCGCGAGGTACTCCGGTTTCCTCCCACAATCCAAAGATGTGCAGGTTACGTGAATTGGCCGTGCGTAATTGCCCTTTGTGTTCAGGGATGTGTCAGTCAGGGGTAAATATAGGAGGAACGTGTTCGTGTGGGTTATTCTTTGGAGGGTCAATGTGGATTTGTTGGGCCAAAGAGCCTATTTCCACACTGTAGAAATTTAATGTTCTATGTCTGTGCCACCCTCTCAGTTCAAAATAGACTCACAAATCCTCTCTCAATCCCCTGCCTTTCACTTTAAGCATGTATCCCTTTGTTTTTAACGTTTCGAGTAAGGGAAACAGCTGCTGTCTGTTCATCCTCTCCATTCCCCTTATGCTCTTGTACACCTGTACAAGGTTTCCTCCTCAACCTTCCTCTGTTGCAATGAAACAAATAGCAAATTTAGCCCTCACACTTCACAGTTTGAGTACTCATTTGTCTTGTTAATTCAGATGTGCATCATCTCACATTTATCAGTGTTAAACTTCATCAGTCATTAATCTGGATAAAGATTAATCTGTTTATATCATCCTGTAGCCTAACCATTTCCTCTTCACGAGGAACCACCCAGCTAATCTTTGTATCATCCCCAACATTTGTTATCCATCTTCCACATTCTCATCATCATTTATGAATATCACAAACAAGCCTTGATTTCCTTCCTGTTGTCGAGCTGTTATTCACAGAAGAGGAAATAAGAATTGCAATCTCTTGCTATTCTTATTTTGGGGAATTTACAAAGTGATGTAGTTAACACCTATTATGAGGGAGCTGCTAATACCATTTTCGACACAGAGTTGAATTCACCTTTTACACTCTGCCCCTCAGCATGTCTTATTCATTAGATGAACTAGGGTTTGGCACCATGCACTGGAACATTAGCCATTGGTGTGGCACTGTTCTTTTATCAATATTCAGAGCTGAAGAAGTTTTTCATCTGCAGGGTGGACACTGACTCATTGCTTGAATCAGTGAATGTGATGAGGATAACTATTCAATTAAATTCCATGTTATGGGCAAACTGCAGGAGATGAAATCATGTTCTCATGTCTACCTTGAATTGGAAGCAAATGCATACTGTTAAAAAATTCATAAATGAGATACCATACTAGGGGAAAAAACATGTAATCCGCAATTGATGGAGATACAAAAATACAGAGTGAATGTGCAATCTGAACAAGAATCAAGTATAGAAAATGAAGTACATCAAATCTTAATTTTCAATGGAACCAGATCCCAATTTTCCTGAACAGTGATATTTTTCACCCAACCTCACATTTGCTAAAACAAGATTTTCCCAGTCACTAATACTTCATTCGCCATTCTTCCTCGGCCTTCGTACTCTTTTCTTACACTCCTTCTTCCCTTGCACCTCCCCATCTGCAGCTACATACTCTTCCATTGATGATATCTCTTCACATATTTCTTCTTCCACTCCCACTGTAAGTTACACCACTTCCCTAGCTGCTCCCCCTTCTACTGGCAAATCCTTTCCGTTTTTGCTTTCCAACAGGGGTGATGAGAACTGCTGGCTTCTGTGCTGCTATTGTTCATCAGTGAATGATGAGATTGAGATGATCAAAGTCCAATAGGAACAGACAATAGTGTGTGTCTGTCACCGTCAAATGCACCGTGAACATGGTGGTTCTGTTCCCTGTAGAGAGGTGAACTTTATTTCTGTCTCTGTGTGACAACGCTTAACCAAACAGCCTCATCATAAATAGGGCAAACCTCTCCTCAGAATCAGATGAACATGCATCAGTTTTCCCTTAAACGTTGTGAGGACAGTGACCACATCGTCGAAATAAGCCGTGTACTATCATTTTGGTCTTTACCATTTTAACTGATTTTCCAATGTCATTAGAGGTGAGATCAGAGTAACTTGCCTCGCATCAAAGTAATATTTGACTCATGTAGCATCATTCACCGTCAGAAAACTATGGTTAACGGGAATCAGAGGAAATTCTGTGCTGGTAATTTCCTCAATGAACAATGACACCTTCCCTAGAACTATAAGGAATGACAAATAAACTCTGCCTTTGCTACTGCCTTCCAAAATCATGGATGGATTTGTCTTATTAATAACATCATTTGTTTTCACGGTTTGGTCTAAAGTCTCAGAAAAGTAAGATCTTGTTGGTTGACTTTCACCCCAATGAAATCAGAGCATTACAATAAGATAACGATAATTTTCAATCAGTTACTTTCTGTGGACTGATCGTGCGATATCAGTGCCACTGAGATCAATATTTTCTCTGTCCAATAGCATCTCATCAAATTGACTCAAGGCTGCACCATTCCACAATTTTACATCATTCTCTGTGCTCGCCAGCTATACGAGTTCTACAAGATGGAATAACTTAGAGATACCTATGAGCCTCTGGAACCTGTCACCCCACCCATGCCTTGCGCTCTGAGCCCATCCCCTCCCCCAAGCCCACTTCCTGTCGTGTATTCACCATTCCTCCTAAACTGCCACGCTGTAATGCTGAATGTTCTGTACTCTGCAAAGTTCTCAGCGTTATCCCTCTGCGCCCCCTTTAATGAGTTTCAGGAACGACATAATGTTGAACTTCTCTTCCACCGACTTCTCCTCGGTGTCCAGTTGTTTGTGCAAGAGTCCACTCCCCATCCCAAAGACCCTTCCCCCAGCTCGAACATTCTCCATCCACCTGGACCCATTTCTCTAGTGTTTACTTTTACTCAATCAGTTCTTTGAGAAATTTCAATGTGACACTGGTTGTTTTAATTTCTCTGCATCCCCGTCACCCTATCCAACCTGTCACTCTCTGAACAGACTGTATGTTGTATGCTTCGATCCAACACTGACTGTGTTATTCAGCCTGTGCCGATAAGAGTGGTGCTGCTGCAGTCTGGTGGACTCATCTCTCCATTTCAGAGGCTGAGTGCCAGCTCGAAGATACCTCCACATATCACCTGCTGCTCCAAAACCCTGCCATGGCACATCAGGCCATCTTATTAACTAAATCTGACAACAGTTCATCTTGAGATTCCCACCCACTCGCCCCCACGTAACAAACCGAACCTGATGGTCCTCTGATAGCAGAGCTTGCTTTTATGTCCTCCAGAATATCCACAAACAGAACTGCCTGGGCAGACCCATTGCTTCAGCCTGCTCCTGCCACACAGAGGGGGTGCATGGATACCGACGTGGGCTCAAGTTATACCTGTTCATTCATGGGGTACAGAGACCATTCCGTGTTCTAGTTCTTTCCAGTCCCCATCCATAACTGTTTCTCCAATACGTAGATGATATCATAGCTGCTGCTCCTCTCTCTTGTCCAGAATTGGAAAAGGTCATCGTTTCCAATTTGCACGAATCCCTCACTTTCACAAGGTCTATCTCTGATTCCTCCCTTTCTTTCCTCGACATCTCTGCTTCTATTTTTGGGGATAGACGGGTCACTGATATCCAGTATTAAGCCACCGACTCCCACAGCTACTTGGAATATACATCCTCACACGCTGTTACCTGCAAATGCTCCGTTCCATTCCCCCAGTTCCTCCCTCTCCACCGCATTGCTTCTGATGATGTCAAGTTCAAAAATGTGGCCTCTGAAATGTCCACCTTCTTCCTCAACCGAGGATTCCCCAGCACTCTTCTCGACAAGGCCCTCAACCAGTTCTGACCCACCTCCTGCACTTCTACTCTCACCCTCTCTCCTCCCTCCTGCAACAGGGTTAGAGTTCTCCTTGTCCTTACCTACCATCCCACTAGCATTCACATGCAGAAGATCATCAGTCTGTATTCCCCCACCTCCAGCGAGATGCCACCACCAGACACACATTTGTCTCCTCTCCCTTTTCCGCCTTCTGGCCATTTCTTCCGCGACACCCTAGTCCGCTCGTTATTCACTGGCAACACATCCCCCCACCTCCACCACCCCCCCAACACAGGTCCAGGTCACTTTCCCTTTCTGGAGGTGTCACACTTTCCCATTTACCTGCTCCCTCCTCACTAACCAAGGGCCAAACATACCTCCCAGCTGAAGCATCATCCTATCAACATTTCCCACATTCGCTGCTCACATTGTGGTCTGCTCTAGATTACTTACAAGTCCACACCGACCCGCCGAAATGCAATCCACCCATACCCCTACATTTACCCCTTACCTAACACTACGGGCAATTTAGCATGGCCAATTCACCTGACCTGCACATCTTTGGACTGTGGGAGGAAACCGGTGCACCCGGAGGAAACCCACGCAGACACAGGGAGAATGTGCAAACTCCACACAGCCAGTCGCCTGAGGTGGGAATTGAACCCAGGTTTCTAGCGCTGTGAGGCAGCAATGCTAACCACTGTGCCACCGTTCTACATTGGGGAAACTAAAGTTAGACTGGGTGAACACTTCACAGTATATCCAAACTGTACCTGTGCAAAAGACCCTGAGTTTCCAGTTGCCTGCCAGTTTAATATCCCATCCTGTTCCCTGACCAATACCTCTGAGTCAGACTTGCTGCAGTGTTCCAGGGCATTTCAACGCAAGCTGGAAGAACAACACCTCATTTTCCGCGGGTGGACCCTGCAGCCCTTCAGACTCAAAATAATATTCAATAATTTTAGGGACTGAACTCCTCAATGCCCCCTACCCATTCACCAAGCCTAGTACTCACCTCCTATTGTTAGCTACTAACAGTCTCCATTAACAGCTATTCAGCCTCTTCTGTATATAAATCAACATTTTCAGGGCTACAATCCGTTCTGAGGAAGGGCCACTAACCTAGAAACTTTAATTCTGATTTCTCTGCACAGAGGCAGTTAGACTCGAAACGTCAGCTCTTTTCTCTCGTTACAGATGCTGCCAGACCTGCTGAGATTTTCCAGCATTTTCCCTTTTTGGTTAGAACTTACTCGAGATTCAACTCAGATCGCAGCTTTGCTTATATCATTCAGATCAGTCAATTTGTCACAGTTCGGAAAGAAAAGAAAAAAACGATAGAGGGTAGCTCAGCAGGTCTGGCACCCTCTGAGCAGAGATCCGCAGAATTAACCTTTGATTCCAATATGACTTTTTCAGAACAGGGTTACATCATATTCGATACGTTAACTTTGTTTATCTCTGCAGATACTTCCTCAGCTGTGGCACTTCTTCATCATTTTTTATTTGTTTTTCATGTTTCTGTATCATTATATTTCATGCTTTTGGACAGGGCTACAAGCTGAATTTGGTTATATGTGGACAATGTAGTCCTTTCCTGTTCCTGTTATAGTTGGTGTGTCTGTGACACCTGTGTTACGGCCGAAATCTCTTTCTTCTTTAAGATTCAAAGAAAAAAAATACTTTTCTGAATATCCTGTAAATCTCAGGAACTCCACTTTGTTTGAAAATACATTTTAGAGGCAGCTGAAATTTCATGAGATAACAGGAATAAATTATTGATGGTGGAGCACTCTGTGTCCTTCGTTGAACTAGCTTGTCTACCCCCTCCCAAAGGCTTGGATTACATATCACAGAATTATTTACAGCAAAAGTGGGGGAAACTCAGCCCATTGTCTCTTCCAGTTTGGAACGGCTATATCTCTACTGTTAGTCCCCTGCACTGTCCCCATAGCCCTCCACATTTTGTTATTAGTGTGTGCTTTTAATTTTAAGTATCCTGCCATATATGAACAATATGATCAAGCTCAAACAAAAAAAAACAGAACTTAGAGGGCAAGCTGAGCAGGTCTGGCGGTATCTGTGAAGAGAAATCAAAGTTAATGTTTCTGGCCCAGTGATCCTAATCGAACTGTATTCTCAATGATTAAGTTGTGTGTATATGAAATATAGTTCACTATATCACATTTAAAGTCATCCTGTTAAGTTCATATTGTCATTCAGCATTGCATCTCTCAAATGTTGGCTGTTTCCTTGTTGTGCATTAGATTTAATTCTGTCTGGCAGAATGCGTGATGATGACTGGGGAATATCATTGTACAACACCCCCCCCCCCCCCCCCGCAGTCTCCACAGCCACTATCCCATTCTGTCCTATCTCCCAGCGAATGACATGTTCATTCAAACCTGATTCATTAATTCATAAGTCGAAATGATTAAGTTCATTGTAATTATCACTTTTGGTTTGGACTGAGGCCAAAATGTGCAAAAACGTACAGTTTTACAGCAAATAAAACTGCATTTAGAAGTTTGTCAATTTGTATAAATAAATTACTGAAGCATATTCGCTAGTTGCCTTATGAGAGCAGTGAGAGGAACATTCAGAGAAGTCCACACTTCCTATCTATGTTCAGGGCGACTGTGCCCAGTGACAGTGTGTTGGCTGACGGTTGTTCCCGTGGAGGAGAGATCATCACAGTAACAACATCCTGATTGTGTTTCTTTTGGTGGATGGAGGGATTTGGGGAGAGATGGTAACAGCATAGTAAACGGACAAAAGACAAAAGACATTCTCCCTCACAACTGACTTCACTAGAGCAATTGGTGATGTGAGATTTGACCAATAGCCAGCAATGTCAACATGTCGTCCAGTCCAGTTATATTGTGAACTGAATGTGCTGTATTGAAAGCTGGGACTGGTTGTCAGTGACTATGATTAATGTCAGTCTCCACGCAATGTAACTGTGTCACTGGAGGGTTTCCCTCTCTTATTGGTGAAGGGCTTCATTCACTATGCTATCCCACTGTAGTAGCAGATGCATCAATTTCAACAGTAACAGAGATCCATGGCTGCCTAGACACAGAGAGAACAGATCTGAATCTGAGAATAGCGGACGGGAACATTACAACAATGGAGAGGAGGTTTCCCTTGAATCTTTTCAAGATTTCCCCCAGTTGGGAATTTCTACCATATCGGATATCAGTGCTGATTATTATTGGGCGGGGTGGAGGGTGTGCTACTAACCTATTACTAACCTCTTGTCGGTATTCTCTACCTCTGTCCATTCATTAATCTCACAAGCAAGTTTGAACTTCGTTGCAATTTCTGTTATCTATATTTGTCAGAGAAAGAAACTCTTGTCTTAGTTTCAATTGCAGTCTCCATTCATTACCCATGAATTACAGACCACTCCCTCACCAACATCTGCGAACAAAATTGTGCTCAACCTCGAGATCCCTTTTTGCCCTGAACTGATTTATGTCTTCTGTTCTCTCTGTCACCAAACCTGTCCACTCCCAGCTCCTAGTATCCCCAATCTTCATCTCTGCGTCAGTGCTGTTGCTGAACAAACCATTGGCTGCACGTTGGTAAAATTCAGACTTAATGCTTCAAGCTCTCTTCTGACAATCATTTCAATCATAAAATTGTTCTTGTCTTGGACGTTACTTCATGATTAAGGCAATATATGAACGTAGGAATGTCGCTGGATGTAATTCAGAAGCAATGCTAATTAAACGAAAGATATTGTTTCAAGTGATTTGTTTCAATTCCATCACAGCTGATGACAAGACTTCAATAAAACTGATAAGAATTGGAATAAAAGTGAATTTCACAAAAACAACCATAAAAGCAACTTTTTGTCTGAAAACGTTCCTGTTTCACTGATCAGTAAGATAATCTAATATTATTACTTGGTCTGGGTTAAGTGAGACTTCAGGTCCATAACAATGTGTTTAACTTTATATTGGCTTGTGGAATGGCCTTAGAATCAGGGCAATTAGTGATGGTCACCAAATGCTGCCCTTGGCAGAGATGCCAACATCCCACGAAAGAACAAAATTGAAGGTGAAATCAAATAATGGAAGACGCTGAAAATCTGAAATTATACAAGGCAATGCAAAGAAACGAACAGAAAGTGCTGGGGAGCTTTCCTGAACTGAAAGCACTTGGAAAAGTGTGTGTTTAATACCGTTGACAGGGATGTGTGCTTTGAAGGTTTGAAGGGAAGGAGGAATCAATAGAGAAAGAGGGATACAGAAGAAAAAAAGAGGAAACAAAGAGAATGATGATCAGATCGGCTGGAAATAAAATATGAGATTCACCTCATTTATTTTTCGCCATTCCCATCTTCCTGAATATCATGCACATGTACATATAGGTATTTCCCGCTTTTCAAAAGTTCGCTTTTCGCCACCTCCCTTCCCAAATGACCTACATTAGGCCTTGTTTCGCTAACCAAAAGAAATTCAAAGAGGATTTTCACTTTTACGAAGAAAGGCGATTTTTTTCCCCATATAAATTAGTGCAACTGCACTTTACACCATATCAGCTTGCGAATGGTTTCTTTCAGATAGTGAGGGAAGCCTGTATTTATCTAGGGTTATGTTTTAAGGGATTTGATTCCCCCTGTCAGTATTCTCTGAGTGTGGTCATCTTCTTATATTTGTTAACGGGATATGGGTATCTGACTGGGCCAGCATTAGTTCATTTTCCCAGTTGCCCTTGAGATGAACTTGAGCCACTGCAGTCCACGTGATTGATCTGATTTGATTTGGTTAATTTTAATCAAATGTACAATGGAAAGGTTTGATTTGCGAGGAGTGCAGGCACATGTTAGTAAACAAGAATACAGTGATCGTGGGGTACTTACATACAGTGAGGCAAACATGGTTACAGCTTCACAGGAGGTGAGCAAAGCAAAATCGACATTAGCAAGATTTTTATTATTGGAAAAGTGAGAGATATCAATTTGTCAGTCTAATAATGGTAGGAAAGGAAGTGTCCCTGAGCATACATCGTCCATGTTTTCAAACCTTTGTGTCTCCTCCCTGTTAGAAGAGGTTATAGGAGATCATTATTGTTTTGGGAGAGATCTTTGATGTTGCCAGCCTTTCTGCGACAATGACAAGTATAAATGATGGAAGGTGGTCTTCCGTGATGGTCTGGACTGTGCACACAACCGTCTGTAGGTTTTTTTTTATGGTCCTGGGCAGAGCAGTTACCATGTCAGACCATTCTGCACCCGAATAGAATGTTTTCAGTTGCCAGTGTAAGGAACATTGGGAGATGGGTTGTTCCAAAATAGGTAGATATAATAATTGCTGTTAAATGGATACACATGTTCTGGTTGCTGTTTTGTGAACAATTGAAATTTAACCGATAATTTTAAATTATGTCTTTCATACCAAAACCCAGTTGAGTTTATTGCATTGCCAGCATCGAACAAATGAGCTATCACCCGCTTCAAACGAATAGAGAAGCCATCACCATCACAACGACGTCGAAATAGACAGATACGAAGGGAAGGAGAAAGAGAACACAGCGAGGGAAACAGATGGACAGTCAATCAAAGAGAGAAAGGAAACAAAACAAGGAAACAAACAGTCACATGGACAGGGAGCAGGGAAGATAGTAGGTTCAGCGAAAGAAACAGAAGGCAGGGAAAAGGAAAACAGAGGGAAACAGACAGTGTGAGCGACACAGTGAGAGACAAAGGAAACGGGGAGCTGGGGATGGGGTCACAGGGAGCTGGGGGGTATGGGAGAAGCTGGGGATGAGGACTGGAGAGACCTGGGAGTGAGCACTGGAGGGAGCTAGGGGGGTGGAGGTGAGGACTTATTTTGACCTGTACCAAGATGTCCAGGCAGATCAAAGTAAGCAAGGATGTACAGAACGATGGCTGTAAAACATGTCTGAGAGGGATATCGGTTACGCTGCACAGAGCATGCGCTAGGTGAGATCAGCATGAACAAGATCAGCATTATCTGAGATTAGAGTCCATTCATCAGTCTAATTACAGCCAGGAAGAAGCCGTTACTGAACCAGCTGATCTGTATTTTCAAGCTTCTGTATCTTTTAGCCTGATGGAAGAGGTTGTGGGAGATCTTTACATGGATGTGATGGGTCTTTGGTAATGTTAGAAATAAGAAAATTTCAGTTCAACAGGCCATTTGTCGGTCAAATCCTGCGCTGATCCAGATCCTCTATCTAAATCAGTTCCCAATTTTCTGAGGATCTGTATCCCTTTGCACCCTGCACAATCATGTATCTTTCTGGAAACATCTTAAATGGAGCACAACTGGTCACAGTCCTCCATTTTAAGAATCTGCCTTCCTCTACTACGCTCTGTACCCTGTTGTCCAGCCAGTTCTTTATCCATGTAGCTAGCACACCATGGACACCATGTGACTTCACTTTCTCCATAACCCGACTATGGAAAAACTTACCAAACGTATTCCTGAAGTCCATGTACATGACATCTACAGTCCCTCCCTCATCAATCAACTTTGTCACTTCCTGAAAGAATTCTATTAAATTGGTAAGTCATTACCTTCCCAGCACATAACCATCTTGTCTATCACGCATAAGACCATTTTCATCCAAATGAGGAAAGACCCTATCCCTCAGTATCTTCTCTATCAGCTCCCCTACCTCTGATGACAGGCTCACTGGTCTATAATTAACTGGATTATTCATGCTACCCTTCTTAAGCAACAACTTTCCATTCCTCCGGGACCTCATTTGTGTTCAAGGATGCTACAAAGATATCTATTAATGCCCCAGCTATTTCCTGTTTCCCTTCCCTCAGTAATCTGCGATAGCGGTGGAGCTTCTCATCAAAAGGAAGAAGGTAGCTTACGTAAGGTGGAGGAAGCTAGGGTCAATCTCAGCTCTAGAGGATCACAGGCAGGCGAGGAAGGAGCTCAAAAATGGTCTGAGGAGAGCCAGGAGGGGGCACGAGAAAGGCTTGGCAGAACTGATTAGGGAGAACACAAAGGCATTTTACACTTATGTGAGGAATAAGAGAATGGTCAAAGAAAGAGCAGCGCCGATCAGGGATAGCATTAGGAACTTCTGTGTGAAGTCTGAGGATGGAGGGGAGCCCGAAATGTGTTTTTTTGCTTCTGTACTTACGAAAGAATTCGCCACTTGCGAAGATCTTTGCATCCTCGCTCTCCACTGGTGTCGTACCTGAGGACTGGAGAGAGGCAAATGTAATTCCTCTCTTCAAGATAGGAAATAGGGAAATCCCCGGCAATTATGAACCTGTAAGTCTCACATCTGTCGTCTGTAAGGTGTTAGAAAGAATTCTGAGGGATAGGATTTATGACCATCCGGAAGAGCATGGCTTGATTAAATGCAGTCAACACGGTTTTGTGAGGGGCAGGTCATGCCTCAAAAAATTTATTGAGTTCTTTGAGGATGTGACTAGAAACGTTGATGAGGGTCGAAGTGTGGATGTGGTGTATATGGACTTCAGCAAGGCATTTGATAAGGTTCCCCATGGTAGGCTCATTCAGAAGGTCCGGAGGAATGGGATACAGGGGAACTTACCTGTCTGGATACAGAATTAGGTAGCGAACAGAAGACAGCGAGTGGTAGTATAAGGAAAATATTCTGCCTGGAAGTCAGTGGTGATTGGTGTTCCACAGGGTTTTCTACTTGGGCCTCTACTGTTTGTAATTTTTCTTCATGGCTTAGATGAGGGGATTGAAGGATGGGTCAGCAATTTTGCAGATGACACAAAGGTCGGAGGTGTCGTTGACAGTATAGACGGCTGTTGCAGGCTGCAATGGGACATTGACAGGATGCAGAGATGGGCTGAGAGGTGACAAATGGAATTCAACCGGGATAAATGCGAGGTGATGCATTTTGGAAGGTCGAATTTGAAAGCTGAGTATAGGATTAAGGATAGGATTCTTGGCAGTGTTGGAGGAACAGAGGGATCTTGGTGTGCAGGTATGGCAGTGGCCACCCAAGTCGACAGGGTTGTTGAGAAAGCATATGGTGTTTTGGCTTTCATTAACAGGGAGATTGAGTTTAAGAGTCCTGAGATCTTGTTGCAGCGCTATAAAACTTTGGTTAGACTGCACTTGGAATATTGCGCCCAGTTCTGGTCGCCCTATTTTAGGAAAGATGTTAGTGTTTTGGAGAGGGTTCAGAGGTGGTTTACCAAGATGCTGCCAGGACTGGAGGGCTTATCTTATGAAAAGAAGTTGACTGAGCTTGGACTTTTTTCATTGGAGAAAAGGAGGAGGAGATGGGACCTGACTGATTATACACGATAATGAGAGGCATAGATAGAGTCGATAGCCAGAGACTATTTCCCAGAGCAGAGATGGCTAACACGAGGGGTCATAGTTTTAAGCTGGTAGGAGGAAACTATAGAGGGTATGTCAGAGGCGGGTTCTTTACACAGAGAGTTGTGAGAGCATGGAATGCGTTGCCAGCAGTTGTGGAAGCAAGGTCATTGGGGACATTTAAGAGACAGCTGGACATGCATATAGTCACAGAAATTTGAGGGTCCATACACGAGGATCAATGGTCGGCACAACATCATGGGCTGAAGGGCCTGTTCTGTGCTGTACTGATCTATGTTCTTTGTTCTTTGTTCTAAATGTTGGCAGCCTTTCTGCAGCAATGAGCCGTGTAAGTAGAGTCGATGGTTGGGAGATTGGCTGTGCACCCATCCTTCTGTCGTTTCTTGCGGTCCTGGGCAGAGCATTGCTGTATGAAGCGGTGAAGCATCCAAATAGTATGCTCTCAATGGTGTACCTTTCGAAGTAGTACATGCTGAATTTCCTGGGCCTCCTGAGGAAGAAGAGGCGTTATTGAACCTTCTTGACTGTCACACCTATGCAAGAAGACCAGGGTAGGTTGTCAGTTATCGTCACTCTGAGGGAGTTGATGCTCTGCACTGCCTCAACCATTGATGTCGATGACGGTGGGTTCCTCTCCTTTCTTTCTGAACTCAATGATCAGTTCCTTACTATTGCCGAATTTGAGATAGAGGCTATTATCATTACACCATGCCACGAAGCCCTCAATCTCCTTTCTGTATTCTGACTGAACGTTGTTTCATATCCCTCCAGATTTGGTGATGTCATCAGCGAACTTGTAGCTGGCGTTGTTTGGAATTTGAAAACACAGCCACGTGTGTACAGGGAGTACAGTAGGGGTGAAGACAGAGATATTGGAGTAGAGGGAGTAGGGTATGGGGATGAGGACACAGCCATGGGAGTGCAGGGAGTACAGCAGGGGGCTGAGGACACAACCATGGGAGTACAGTAGGAGGCTGAGGGCACAGCCATGTGTGTACAAGGAGTACAGTAGGGGACGGAGGTCACAGCCGTGGATATACAGGGAGTACAGTAGGGGATGAGGACACTGCTGTGGGTGCACGGAGAGTACAATAGGGGGCTGAGAACACATCCTCCAGTAGTTCCAATGTTCAGTTTTATTTTGGAGAATGTACAGATACCTATCTTCACAGATTGTGGTCTGTGTGTCAGAAACCAGGGTATCCAGTTGCAGAGGGTGGAGCCATGATTTTTGGTCAGTAGTTTTGAGATAAGTCTGGAGGGAATAATGATGTTGAAGGTGGATCTGTAGTCAATGACCAGGAGTCTGATGTATGCATCCTTGTTGTCCAGATGTTCCATGGATGAGGGAAGGGCAGGTATATGGCATCCGTTTTGGGCCCGTTACATCAGTCGGCACATTCTAGGACAGCAGGTCAGGCTGGGAGACTGGAGGTGATGTGGGCCATAACCAGCATCTCAAAGCACTTCATGTTTATTGAGGTCAGAGCCACTGGGCGGTAGTCATTAAGGAATGTTGCACGTGTTTTCTCACTAGGAGAAAATGAGGACTGCAGATGCTGGAGATCAGAGCTGAAAAATGTGTTGCTGGAAAAGCGCAGCAGGTCAGGCAGCATCCAAGGAGCAGCTGAATTGACGTTTTGGGCTTGAGCCTCGGATGTACCTGTGCCGGATGTCACCATGGCAGACATGATCAGTCTTCCTGCAGGTCAAGTCAAGGAGAGCGACAGGCCTGGAGAGTGTTCCCGGCTGAGCACTCAGATCCTGTGAGGACCAACTGACAGAAGTATTTACAAACAACTTCAACCTCTCCGTCCTGAAGCCGAAATCCCAGCCTGCTTCAAGAAAACCACTATCATCCTTGTACATGAGCAAACACAGAGCTGAAAAATGTGTTGCTGGAAAAGTGCAGCAGGTCAGGCAGCATCCAAAGAGCAGGAGAATCGACGTTTTCGGCATGAGTCCTTCTTCAGGAATGAGGAAAGTGAGCTAACCAGGCTAAGATAAAAGGTAGGGAGGAGGGACTTGGGGGAGGGGCGTTGGAAATACGAAAGGTGGAAGGGGAGGGAGAAGTCTGAGGCGGTCCAGGTAAATTCTCAGACTCCTCCCTCTCCTTCCTAGACCTCTCAATTTCTATCTCGGGCGACCAAATCAGCACGGACATTTAATATAAACCGACCGACTCCCACAGGTACCTAGACTACACCTCCTCCCACCCTGCCCCCTGTAAAAACGTCATCCCATATTCCCAATTCCTTCGCCTCCACCGCATCTGCTCCCAGGAGGACCAGTTCCGATAGCAAACAACCCAGATGGCCTCCTTCTTCAAAGACCGCAATTTCCCCTCAGACATGGTCGACGATGCTCTTCACCGCATTTGCTCCACATCCCGCTCCTCCGCCCTTGAACCCCACTCCTCAAATTGCCAACAGAACATAACCCCATTGGTCCTCACCTACCACCCCACCAACCTCCAAATACATTGTATCATCCGTCGTCATTTCGGCCACCTCCAAACGGACCCCACCATCAAGGATATATTCCCCTTTCCTCCACTGTCAGTGTTCTGAAAAGACCACTCCCTCCATGACTCCCTCGTCAGGTCCACACCCTCCCACCAACCCAACCTCCACTCCCGGCACCTTCCCCTGCAAACGCAAGAAATGAAAATGTTGCACCCACACCTCCCCCCTTACTTCCCTCCAAGGCCCCAAGGGATCCTTCCATATTTGCCACAAATTCACCTGCACCTCCATACATATTATTTACTGCATCCGCTGCACCCGATGTGGCCTCCTCTATATTGGGGAGACAGGCCGCCTACATGTGGAACGTTTCAGAAAACACCTCTGGGACACCCAGACCAACCAACCCAACCACCCCGTGGCTCAACACATCAATTCCCTCACCCACTCCGCCAAGGACATGCAGGTCCTTGGTCTCCTCCATCGCCAGACCATGGCAACACGACGGCTGGAGAAAGAGCGCCTCATCTTCCGCCTCGGAATCCTTCAACCACAAGGGATGAATTCAGATTTCTCCAGCTTCCTTCTTTCCCCTCCCCCCACCTTGTCTCAGTCCCAAACCTCGAACTCAGCACCACCTTCCGAACCTGCAATCTTCTTCCTGACTTCTCCGCCCTCACCCCCTGTCCGTCCTATGACACTCACCTTAACCTCCTTCCAACTATCGCATTTCCAATGCCGCTCCCCCAAGTCCCTCCTCAAAACCTTTTATCTCAGCCTTCTGGGCATACTTTCCTCATTCCTGAAGAAGGGATCATGCCCGAAACAACGATCCTCCTGCTCCTTGGATGCTGCCTGAACTGCTGCGCTTTTCCAGCAACACATTTTTCAGCTCTGATCTCCAGCATCTGCTGTCTTCACTTTCCCACAGTCCTTTGGGAGTCATGAAGTGCCATTTACATGAACCACCTGAACAAAAGACTTGAGGGCATTTTTGCTCAGTTTCGAGATGTTACAGTGATGGTTGGATGGGCAGGTGATATTCATGAAGTTGGGAGACTTCAAAAAAGCTTGGACAGTTTAGGACTGTGGGCAAACACGTTGCTGATGGAATATAATATGGGCATGTGTGAGAGTATGCACTTTGGTAGGCGGACTAGAGGCAGACACTATGTTCTAATAGGATCCATTAAACCTGAAGCACAAAAGGATTTTGAAACACTCGTCCTCTGTTATGGTTACTGTGCAGGTTCAATTGGCAGTTAGGAAAGCAAATGCAATGTTCGCATTCATTTCAAGGGATCTAGAATTAAAGAGAGGAGTCATACCGCTGAGAATGTAATGGGCAATGTTCAGACGGCATTTCGAATGTTGGGAGCTATTTTGGGCAATATCTCTGGGAAAAGATCAACTGGTGTTGGAGGTGATCCATCCTGGGGATGGTGGCTTGTCATAAGCGGCAGTGTGTGTACTCGATGGAATTTAGAAGAATGGGAGGCGAGGCATCTGATAGAAACTGATTGTATCAATTTTTGCAGTAATCAGTCAGTGTGTAGAAG
This sequence comes from Chiloscyllium punctatum, assembly GCF_047496795.1. NCBI lineage: Eukaryota > Metazoa > Chordata > Chondrichthyes > Orectolobiformes > Hemiscylliidae > Chiloscyllium > Chiloscyllium punctatum. Next base: position 27,285,043 of record NC_092767.1, read on the forward strand.
ATAAGTCCACTACTCATAGAGACTATGATAAAATGACACAGTTTCACAGAGAAGGAATGGGCTGAATGGACTCAATCTATAGCAATATCTCATGCTGTTATGGTCATGTGGTCTATTTTTTCAGTGCAGAATTGTTTGTCTCTGAGCAGCTCTTGTAACCCTTGTATTTGTATGTTGATTTAACTTCACGTTCTGTTCAATGGTAACCTCTGTGATATGAACAATGGGAGGATTCAGTGTCGGCCAGTATTCCATTAAACGTTGAATATAAACAGCGATATGTGAGTCTCATGTGGCGGGAATACACTGTCTCTCAATTGATTGCCATTTTCAGTTTGGTATTTTCGAAGGATTCATCCTGTTACACCAGTATTGTTGAATTTAACAAAACAGATGCAATTTATCACAGCACAGAGCGACAATAAGTTATCGAACACTGAACATGCTTCTAATAACAGAAACGTCTACAATGTTCTGTATCAGAAACACTGCTTTCCTGTTCATGTTCAAATCAGATAACCTGTCCCATCGAGAAGCTCAATTTGGAACTATTTTTTTAAAATCTTTTTTTGGATGTGACATTGCTGCGTGGGCCCAACATTTCTTGTCCGTCCCTCGTTGCCTCCCTGAGAAAGTGGTGCTGAGCTGCTTTCTTCAACCGCTGCAGTCCACTTGCTGTGTGTTGACCCACAATGCTATTAAGGAGGGAATTCCAGGGTTTTTACCAGTAACAGTGTAGGAACGGCGATATATTTCCACATCAGGATGTTGATTGGTTTGGAAGGGAATTTATAGGTGATGCCATTCCCATCAGTATGCTGGCCTTGTCATTCCAGATGTAAGTGTTCGAGGGATTGGAAAATGCTCTCTGAGGATCTTTGGGGTATTTCTGCATTGTGTCATGTAGATGATACACACTTCTGCTACTGAGCGACGGTGGTGGAGGGAGTGAAAGCTTGTGAATGTGATGCCAATCAAATGGACTATTTTGTTCTGGATGGTTTCAAGCTTCTTTAGTCTTGTTGGGTCTGCACTCATTCAGGCAAGTGGGAGAATTCCATCTCATTCCTAACTTGTGCCTTTTAGATGATTGACAGGCTTTAGGAAGTCAGGAGTTGAGTTACTCGCGCAGTATTCCTAACCTCTGATCTGCTCTTACATTTATGTGGTGAGTGAATTGAGTTTCTAATCAATTCTAACCCCCAGGATATTGATAGTGGGGAACTGAGTGATGATAATGCTGCAAATACTAAGTTGTTATATTGTTTCTTATTGATGATGGTCATTGTCTGGCATCTGTGTAGTGCACATGTTACTTGCCACTTGTCAGTCTAAGATGGAGAGGGACAGATCTTGTGGCATTTTAGCATGGACTGCTTCCGTATCTGAGCATTTGTGAATGGTGCTGAACTTTGTGCAGTCATTGGCGAATATCCCCAGGTCTGACATTATGATGGAGGGAAGGTCATTGATAAAGCAGCTGAAGATGCTTGGATCTAGGATTTATCCGGAGAGTCACTGAAGGTGTTGTCTTGTGTGGTGATGAAGGTGATGACTTTGCAGTATCGAGTGCCTTCAACCGTTTCTTGACATCAGTCAATCGAATTTGCTGAAGACCGCTATCTGTAATGATAGGGACCAAGGGAGGAGACTGAAGTGGATCATCCACTCGAAACTTCTGAGTGAAGAATTCTGTGAAATCTTCTGCCTTATCTTTTACACTGATGTACTGAGCTCCTACATCATTGAAGTTGGGGATATTTGTGGAGCCTCCTCCTCCGGTGAGTTGTTTAGTCGTCCAGCACTATCCACGATCAGTTTCGCAGGACTGAAGAGCTCAGATCTGATGTGTTAGTTCTGGGATCGCTTAGCTCTGCCTGTCCTTAGCATTGTATGCTATTTGGCATGCAAATAGTTCTGTTTGGAAACTTCAGCAGATTAACATTTTATCTTTATGTATGCCTGGGTCTGCTCCTGGCTTGCCCTCCTGCACTCTCTTTTGAACCAGGGTTGATCCACTTGCTTGATGGCAATTGTTAAGTGGGGGATATGAGGTTATAGGTCACAGGGACTCCCAGAGCATCTACCACCCGACTCTATCGCACTGAGCTGCGTCCTGTGCCAGATCGGTCCTGCCTTTGGGACAGGACATATCCAGGGATGGTAATGGTGCTGTCTGGGTTTTATCTGCAATCTAAAATTCCGTGAGTATGCCTATGTCAAGCTGTTGCTTGACTGGTCTGTAAAACAATTGTCCCAATTTTGGTACGAGCCCTCATTGTTAGTAAGGAGGACTTTGCAGGTTTCTAACGTTCACTTTTTCGGTATCCAGGTCAATACATCTGGTTTCATTTCTTTGAGATTTTGTAGCCCATCTGACTGACTCGCTAAACCATTTCAGAGGGCGATTGAGAGTCAATCACATTGCTTTGGCTTTGGAATCAACGGTCGGCCCAACCAGATGGGAAATGGAAGATTCCTTCATTGAAGATTCCTTCAGTGAACCAGATGGATTTTTATGACAATTGGCAACGATTTCATTCTCATAGGCAGAATATTAATTGCAGGGATATTTTAAAATTATTGAATTGAATTGCCACCCTCTGCAATGGCGGGATTCGAACCTCGGTCCACAGAACAGGAGCTGATTTTCTGGATTGATAATTTCGCGGTAATACGGTGAAGCTTAGTTGGAATCACATGTTGTACTCGACTGCTATTCATTGTGTTGTCCTGTTTTTCTATTATTGTTATGTTATTGTGGAACCTCATCCTTCAGTAAATCCTGACTGAAATACACTGTGAAGATCGTCCTCCCCACTGCTCGAATTTCATTCAGTCTGTTTTGTTTGAACAGACATTTCAAGGCAGCTGCACGTCAGAGAACAGGAAGAGATAATTGGTGATTGTGCACTGTAGCTGTCACCGGACCAGCGTGTCTGTCCAGGCACCGAAAGTGTTTATTATGGGTCAGAGAACCGCAGAATTATTATAGCACAAATGGAGGTCAGTCAGCCCATCGTGGGGTCACAATCTCTCCAACTGCACAACTGGATATAGAGAGATTATGTGGAGATAGATTGCATGAGAGAAATAAACAGAGAGAAAGAAAGTGAAGAGAGTTAAAGTAAGAGAGAATAGAAAGGGGAGCGACTAACTGAGAGAGGGATGAAGAGGCGTTAGATGAGGGTGAGGTTAAATAGATCAGAAGACAGCATGAAGGTGGATAGATATGGACAGACAGAATTCAGAAGTTTCATTTAGAAATTCCTTTGGACTGCAAACCCTTTGTCTGGGTGTCATACACAGTAAGCAGTTTGCTGATACTGGCTGTCATCCCAGATCAATTCTTTCCAATAATGTCACAGAGTTAGGTTACTGACAGCTAAACAAAATCCATTCGGCCAATAGATTAGTACATGGAGAAGGTGGATTTTAAAAAATATATATACTATGCCAAGACCAGCAGGAAATGATAACCCCCACTGTGTGAGAGACTGGTCCAGAGAATCTTTGTCAGGTGGATCGCTGACTGTCGTGGAAATTAAACTGACTGGACTCAGATGCGAGCAAGAGCAAAGAAAAAGCTTTATTTTTAACCACTGCATGGAACCATTACACTTCACAAACACGCCTTGTGTAAGGGCCCTGAATATAATTAACGTATTCCTTTTGTATTCTTCTTATCACACGCTCAAGGACAAGGGCTGGGAAACATTCGAGTTCTTATTTTCTCACTCCCTTGCTGTGGACATAACTCTCTTTCTGTTTTCCTTAGCTTTTCTGCTGAATTCGCCTGCTCGCCAGGCCAGGTTGAATGCATATAAAGTTCAGCAAAGACAAGCTGTCTCCTCTACTGCAGAATTCAGCATAGTGTTTGCAACTTTCAGAAAAGTTTTAGAATTAGCATAGCATTCTCTTTCAGGTTTCACAGAAAATGTTAAGTTTGTTTCTTTTCCATTACACTGACAGAGGGGAAATCAGGATCTCGGCTGTGGATCAAATAATGATTGATAAATATCACACACCACTTCCATAGTTTTGTAATCCACATTTCAATTTATATAGTTCCATATCAGGAGTGCATTTTAACAACCTTATGTCTTTGAAGTTTGCATATTTTGGATTGAACAGAAAATCATTTATTTCGCTGTATTTTGTATTGCATAAAGGCATTTCATTAATATTGTCTCTGCTAATTCCTCATTGTAGATATACACTTTAATCTGTTCTTCATATGAGTTATAAAGAGTAACGTTCCAACGCGAGTGTGTGGGGAACATCACTGTCCCGCCGCCGAAACTGAACAGTCATGTCCCCGAATCCTCTCCATCTTCTCTCTTTTCCACAATGTAAATGAAGTCCAGTTAGATACTTCACAACAGTTCCTTAACCTCGATAACATCAACATCATGACCCACACCTGTCCTCTCTGATTCTGGAATAACTATCTGAATTGTCATGATTTGGAGATGCCGGTGTTGGACTGGGGGGTACAAAGTTAAAAATCACACAACGCCAAGTTATAGTCCAACAGGTTTAATTGGAAGCACAGTAGCTTTTGGAGCGACACTCCTTCATCAGTTGATAGTGGAGGGCTCGATCGTAACACAGAATTTATAGCAAAAATTTACAGTGTGATGTAACTGAAATTATACATTGAAAAATTGATTGTCTGTTAAGCCTGTCATCTGTTATAATGTAGTGATAGTTTCACTTCTTTCATGTGTAAATCACAAAACCTTTTTTTAAATGTTGCATTCTCGGGTTAGCTGTGAACAATGGTGATAGCTGGACAGTGTGTTGAAGATGTTAGCCCCCTGTGTTCTCTGTCTATGACCTGATGTTTAGACTGATTCTAATCTAAAAAGTGAGATAGCGGAGTTTTACATAAATTCATGCAGTTTTTGAGCTCAGTACAATGTACCTCTGCAAGTACAAATTCACCCCACAAAATATATATGTGCATGTGCGCCTATGTCTGTCTGCGTGTGTGTGTCTGTCTGGGGTGGGGGATGTGGGTGTGAGAAAGTGTGTTTGTGTGTGTGTAGCGAGTGCAGATTGTCGCAAGTCTGTGACGGGGTGCATGTGTGAGTGTGGGAGTGTGTGTGTCTATAAGGGTGTTTGTGGGTCTCTGTGTGCGCGTCTGTGTGTACATATGTCCGTGTGCATGTGAGAGTGTGTGTGTGTTGGAATATCTGTCTATGCGTGTGTAGTGCAATGGTGTTCACCTGTAATGTGACATGAACCCAAGGTCCCGGTTGAGGCCCTCCCTACGGGTACCAAACTTTGCTATCAGCCTCTGCCCGGCCACTTTTCCCGGCTGCCTGTCCCAAAGTCCACCTTGGAGAATGGTCACCCGAAGGTCCGAGGTTGAATGTCCTGGACCACTGAAGTGTTCCCCAACTGGGAAGGAACACTCCTGTCTGTTAATTGTTGTGCAGTGCCCATTCGTCCGTTGTCGTAGCCTTTGCTCGGTTTCCCCAATGTACCATGGCTCCGGGCATCCTTGCCTGCAACGTATAAGATAGACAACGTTGGCTGAGTCACATGGGTACCTGCCATGTACAAGGTGGGAGGTGTTCCCACACGTAATAGTGGTACCTATGTCCACAATCTGACACGTCTTGCAGCATTCACCGTGACAGGGTTGTACGGAGTTGTCCTGAGAGCCGGGCAGTTTGCTACGAACAATGATCTGTTTGAGGTTTGGCGGTTGTTTAAAGGCAAGTAGTGGAGGTGTGGGGAAGACCTTGGTACCCTGCTCATCCTCACTGATAATGTGTTGCAGGTCACGAAGAACATGGTGTAATTTTTCAGGCCCTGGGATGTACTGAACAACGAAGGGGTAACCTGTCAGTTGCAGCACGTGTCTGTCTCCTGATGAGGTCATTACGGTTCCTTGCTGTGGCACGTCGTAACTGGCGGTCGATGAGTTGAGCATCGTACTCCGTTCTTGTGAGGGCATCCTTGAGCGCGCGTAGGGAACTCTGAAGGACTCTGAACGTGACGGACACCTGGAAGTCAGGGTGAGGAGAGAGCAGAAACTGGTAGCATTAGACTGGAATGTTCCAACAATGGGCGGGAGTTTATTCTGGGGACTTTATTGGCTTTCCCAGCCTTGGATATCATTGGCATCCCGGACTGAAGATGTACTACTGGTTATTCAAACTGGTTACTATCCTAACCTTGCTATATTTGGTGTTACTGGTAAGTCACTCGAGATGTCTAGTGAAACGGTCTGAACTGAATTGATGATCATGTGATGTAAATTTTGGGAAGGTGCAAGTCAATGTTTTCATTTCCAGTCAAAGCATCCATTCCTTAGAAATTATAACGAGCAAATTACTCGGGACAAGTTGCTCACCAATATGCGAGGATGAAACAGACGGTTCTCAACCTCTTTGATTCATTTCCTCCTGCACAGTTTGCATCTCCATATCTTACCCATTCACCAATGCTTTCCAGTACAACCATTGTGACATCAAGTCTCCTCCTCAGCCTCAGTGCAACTCCTGAATAAACCAACATTTGTGCCTTTGTTAATTCCGGATACAGCTGTTTCAAGTCCCTTCTTAACACGAGTCCATTGCAAAGTAATTGCACTTGAGATGTTTAACTTGTTCTCTGCACAGAATCTGAAAGATGGGAAGACAGTGTATGGTGGTCACATCACTGGTTCATAATCTAGAGCAACAGAATAATAATCTGTTGATATAGGCTTGCCTCATGCTCATTAGAGAAAGAAATGGGGCATCCTTCCCGGGTCAGGTCTCTGTGTGACTGCAAACTCACAGCACTGTGTTTTACTCTTTTCAGTCCTGTGGAAAAGCTAAACCAGTCACTCAGTTCAAGACTGGCGTAACATGCTGGCCTGACCAGGTCTGCATACATCCCGTAAGGGCAGTTCAAAAGGAAAGATAACTCCCTTCTTCTGCCTGTATCCCATACTCCTGCAGCTGATTTCCATTCAGGTCGGTAGCTATTCACTGTTTTAGACGTATTCTTCGTGATTGAGTCTCTCTCCGAGAGTGATGTTCACCTCGATAGGCACCTCTGGTGCTTGCTTAAATTGAAGTTGACCTACAGATGTAAGGATGGTTTAAATTCCAAATCAGTGACAGTGCATCGTAAACGAATGGTTTCCTGTGTCACATGAAGAAAATGGAGCCAGCAAAGTGAGGGAAAGGAATTATTGTGATCAACTCTGAGACCATTGTTGAGGCAGTGTTTGGGGTATTGTGGACAGATTTTATCTCCTTTATAAGGAGCAATCTCCTTATCACAGAAAGAATAAACAGGAATTCCACCGGATTAATCCCTGGGATGACGGCACCATGAGGAGTGAGTGAAGGTTGATCTGTCGCGCTGCGAGATAATAAGAGGTGATTGCATTGAACCTTGAGAGGAATGGACAATCACTCCTTCTATTCTAAACAGACAATGGGAAGGTAATAAATTCCGTCACTTTTATTTCACTCAGGATGCATGAATCTGGATAGTTTAAGTGCCACTGAGGACGTTACGCCTACCCACCCCAACCCCCACTCCCCACAGTGATTGAGAGAGACAGAGAGGTCCAGGTTTTGAATAAACTCTCCCCACATTAATACTGTGCATTTGGTGCGTGATCCTGCACTGAATGTCCTATAATCCGGCCATAGCATCCACAGTTCCTTCATTCTAAAACAGTTAACTATTCCCACCAGCTACTGACATTCATGAAGAACATGAATCCATATTCTCAGAGATGCAAGGTGCCTCCTTAAGGTTTAGACCAGAAGACTATAAGATACAGGAGCAGAAATTAGGCCAGTTTGCCGATCTAGTCTACGCCGCCATTCAATCATCACTGATAAGTTTCACAAGCCCATTCTCCGATGTTCTCCCCTTAACCCTTGATCCCCTGGATAATCAAAAAAAAATCATCGTCTCAAATATACTCAATGGCCTGGCCGCACAGCCTTCTCTGGCAATAAATTGCAAAGATTCACCATTCCCTGCTTAAAGAAGTCTCCTTATCAACGTTCAAAAAGGTGTTCGCTTTAAGCTAAGGCTGTGTCCTTGGTTCCTTGTCTCTCCTACCAATGGAAACATCTTATGAAAATCCACTCTGTTCAGGTCATTCAGTATTCTGTATGTTTCAATTACATTTCCCCTCTTCCTTCTAAACTTTATCAAGTATAGACCCAAAGACTCAAACATTCCTCATACAATAAACTTTTCACTCCTATGACTATTCCTGTGAAAATCTTCTGAACAAGCGCCAGGGACAGTACATCCTTCCTGAGATATGGCGCTCAACAGTGCACGCAATACTCCAAATGTAGTCTCACCAAAGCTGTATACAGCCTGTTCTTATATTCAATTTCTCTCGTAATAAATGCCATCAATAATAACTGCAACTGCCCTCCTAACTACTACCTCAACCTGCAAGCTTTCCTTACGAGAACCCTGCTCTAGAACTCCCAAGTCCCTTTGCACTTCAGATTTCTGAATTTTCTACCCATTTAGGAAATAGACCATGTCTCTATTCTTCGTGCTAAAGTGCATGAACTCACACTTTCCGATATTAGAATGCATCTGCCAACCCCTTTCCCTGGCCAATTCCTTCTTCAGCCCCTCCGCCTTCTCTCTCCGACCTGACTCTCGAAGTATCTTTGTTTCGTCTGCAAACTTAGCCAGAGTGCCCCCAGTTCCATCATCGAGATTGTTAACGAATAAGTAAAAAGTCATGGTCCCAACACTGTGCCTTGCTGACCACCACTTGTCACCTGCTGCCATCCTGAGAAGGACCATTTTATCCTCACTCTCTGCTTTCTGCCGGACAGAAAAGCTTCTATTCATGCCCCTACCTTGCCTCTCACACCACGGACACTTATCTTACATTCCTGAAGAAGGGCTTATGCCCGAAACGTCGATTTTCCTGTTCCTTGGATGCTGCCTGACCTGCTGCGCTTTTCCAGCAACACATTTTCAGCTTTGATCTCCAGCATCTGCAGTCCTCACTTTCTCCTCCTTTATTCAGGTTTAATACCGTTACCTCTGATTCTAAATTCTCCACCTGAAATTGCAGAGTAAATTCAATCATATTATGATCACTGCCTCCTATTATTTCCTTCACCTTCAGCTCCCTCATCTAGTCTGCCTGCACAAGCTGCTCCAAAAAGCCATCTTATAGACATTCTACAAATTCCTTTTCTTGTAAACGACCATCAAGGTGAATTCCCAGCTACCTCCATAATGAAATCCCACAAGATTACAGTAACTTTGTATTTCATACACATCTTTCTAGCTCCTGGTGTATCTTGCAACCCAGTCCTGACTACTGTTTGGAGGCCTGAACAGAAATCTAACTACTTTTTTTTAACCTTTGTGATTTCTCAATTCTACCGACACAAATTCTATACCATTTGACCTTACTTCATTTCATATTATTGATTAAATTTCATTTCTTACTAATAAGACAAACCCACTGTTTTGATAGGATGCATATCCTTGAATATTCAGCTCCCAATCCTGATCCTCTTGCAGCGATGTCTCCGTGATGGCGACCTGCCAATTTGTGCATGAGTCACAAGCTTATTTACCTTATTCGTTATGCTGCATGCATTCCGATATAACAGTTCAGCCCTGTATTAGCCTTTCCTCTTATTGTTATTTGTTTGTCCTTTGTGTTTGATTTTTGATTACTAACGCTTTACATGCTCTCTGCGTCTGTGTTGGAGATTTGAATAACTTAGTCATAGAGATTTACAGCATGGAAACAGACTCTTCGGTCCAACCCGTCCATGCCACATATATCCCAACCCAATCTAGTCCCACCTGCCAGCACCCGGCCCATATCCCTCCAAACCCTTTCTATTCATATACCCATCCATATGTCTATTAAATGTTGCAATTTTACCAGCCTCCACCACCTCCTCTGGCTGCTCATTCCATACACGAACCACACTCTGCGTGAAAATGTTGCTCCTTAGGTCACTTTTATTTATTTTCTCTCTCTCACCCTAAAACTATGCCCTCTAGTTCTGGACTCCCCGTCCCCAGGGAAAAGACGTGGTCTATTTGTCCTATCCAGGCCCCTCATAATTTTGTAAACTTCTATGAGGTCACCCCTCAGCCTCCGACGCTCCAGTGAAAACAGTCTCAGTCTTTTCGGCCTTTCCTTGTAGCTCAAATCCTCCAACCCTGGCAACATCCTTGTAAATCTTTTCTGAACCCTTTCAAGTTTCACAACATCTTTCCGATAGGAAGGAGACCAGAATTGCATGCAATATTCCAAAAGTGGCCTAACCAATGTCCTGGACAGCCGCAGCATGACCTCCCAACTTCTGTACTCAATGCTCTCACCAATAAAGAAAAACATACAAAACGCCTTCTTCTTGAGTTCTGCACTCTTACCCCTCCTTTAATTCGGGTTTTCTAATATTCGCTATAACTGACACCACCCCACCCCCATTTAGTTTAAAGTCCAGCCTACAGCCCTAGTTATGCGATTTGCTCAGACTCTCATCCCAACATGGTTCAAATGAAGACCGTCTGATCGGAACAGTGCCCTCCTTCCCCAGTACTGGTATCAATGTCCCATGATACAAACCCATTTCTCTCACATCAAACTTTGAGCCACGCATTTTCCTGCTGACCCTGTGCTAATTAGCTCATGTCTCAGGCCGTAATCCAGAGATTATTTCCTTTTTGGTTCTGTTTTCTAATTTAGCTCTGAGTTCTTCGTATCCCTAAGCAGAACCGCTGCCCTAGTTTTATCACTGTCGTTGGTACCTACACTGACCACGATCAATGGATCTTTACCCTCTCACTCCACGTTCCTCTGCAGCCAAGATGAGATATCCCTTATCCAAACACCAGTACGTAATACAACTTTCAGGACTCTCAATCCCGATCACAGAGAGCAGTGTCTATGCCGCTAACTATACTATCCCCAATTACAGTAACATTTCCCTTTTCTTGCCTCACTTGAAAGCTTCCCTCAACTCGGTGCTGTGGCCATTATACTCACCCTCCCTGCAGTCCCCATTTCCACCCACACAGGGAAGAAAACTCTTGAACACGTTAGACACCGACATGGGCTGAGGCTCCTGCAATTCTACCTCCTGGATCCCTCTATCTGCCTCACTCATAGCCAAATCGTCCGTTTTCTAACCACTGGCTGAATTTGAGTCAGTTGATCTAAGGAGTGTAACTGTCTCCTGAATCACAGCATCCAGGGAACTCTCCCCCTCCTTGATGCCTCACATTGTTTGAAGCTCAAACTCCAGTTCATCGACTCAGAGCCAGAGTTCTTCTAGCTTGCAACGTTTACTCCAGACATGGTCACTGGGATCCACAGTGGGATCCACCACTCCGACATCATAGAGAAACAACACATCACCCGACCCTCCATCCTTATTTTAATTAACTACTATTGAATTGTTCCTTTACAATTTTTAGTTGTTTTTGTACATCTCCTTATGCAAGATGTAACCAATAAATTAACATGTATCAATTTAACACAGATTCAAATGTAACCCACTCCCTATTAACAAATCAGATCACATTCTCCCTTTGTCAAACCTGCTCATTACCTTCTGATAGAATTCTAACAGACTTGTCAGCGGGACCACTCCCTGATAAGGCCATGCTGACTCAGCCCTATTTTACCATGTACCTTCAAGTACTCTGAAATGTCATTGCTAGCAATGCACTCTAAATCCGATTAACGACCGATGCCAGGCTAAACTGCCCTATGATTTCCTGTATGTTGCCTTTCTTCCTTCTTACTCAGAGATTTTACATTATCCATTTTCCAGTTCTCTGCGACTCTGTCTGATGATAGTTATTCCTGAACAGTCGCGACCAATGGTTTCACAATCTCCTCCACTAATTCCTTCATAACATTGGTTGTTATCCTTCCAGTCTGTGTGATTTATCCATTTTCAAACGTTACAGCTTCTCCAGTGCCTTCTACTCAGCGCCAATCATTAGATCCATCCCTCACCCTTGACTCGCTTGAAGTTCTAATGTTCCTAGTGTCTACCATTAGGAGGATTGAATGAAAGTACCTATTCAATTCATTCTCCAATTCTTTGTTCTCCATTTCTATGCAGTCAGCCTCAATTTCTCGTTGTCCAATGTTCACTCTCCCCTTTTATATATCTTAACAAAACTCCTGCAATCTCCTTTCCTAAAGCGAGCTAGCTTACATGTTTCGTGTTCACCACTTTATTGCTTCTAAAATTGTACTCTGCTGCTGTATAAAGGCTTCCCAATCTTAGACAGGCTGAGTGAGAGCATTCCTGTTAACTGACTGTCGAAAATATATTAATGTAACTATACTAATCCATTTGCACATCATTGTGGAGCGTGTTGGCACAACACTGCTGCCTCACAGGGTCAGGGACTCAGGTTCAATTCCAATCTCTGGACCCTTTCTTTGTGGAGTTTTTACAATCTCCCCGTGTCTGCATTGGGAAGATAAATTACTTTCTCTCTTCACAATATGTTCCTGTCTTTGTTTCATGTTTATGCTATCTACAGTATATTTGCTTGTGTTTGATGGAGGATTGCTGCAAATATGACGGCTTTATTGTAAAAGTGGCACGGGTGCTCGGGCTCCCCGAGAGCTTGGGAATCTTGCCCAGCTACTTATGTGAGTGCATGTCCCTGATTACCTACTCCATCTCTCTCAATCCCTGAGTCCATCCGTCACTGCATGCAGCCTTTCATCGAGCCACCCCGGGATTCCCCACACCCCATCGCCTGGTACTGGATGCTCCCTACGCAGGGAGCGCTCAAAGACACTGGGCACGTTCTGAACTGCTAGGGATGCGGGGCAAAGACCCTCCCATTTAAAAGAACAGAATAGCTATAATCCAATTGAACATCAAAGCAGAGTAAACATGCAGAATGGCAGCCAGCTGTTCTCACATTTTCTGGCCTTTTGGGCTAATTCTGTTTATCCTCATCCATCTACAAATAGATGCTCCATATGTATACCTTGTCACACAGGTTTGGTGAAGGTGATAGATATCAGATCCTATGGTCATTGCGACTGATTCTTTTGGCCCCACCTTTCTGGTAAATGAGATCACACTTAAGTTATTATTGCCAAGTCCATCCATTTTAAAGTAAAGGTTCTTGCCAGAGTTGTGCTGAAAGGATATTTGAATATTGAAGAGACTAGATTATGCCACGTGCCAGTGAGGTGAGGAATAGGAAGGCAGTATACTTAAAAACATGTCCAAAGAGCTGGTAGGGTAGGCAGCACTTGCAATATGTGGATCATTGGAATTCCCGGGTCGGTAGGATATACACAACAAGGACGGGATGCATCGGAACTGGCAGCAATCTCCAATATGTGGATCATTGGAATTCCCGATAGGATACACACAAGAAGGACGGGATGCATCTAAACTGGCAGAAATCTCCGTTATGTGGGTAATTGAGATTCCTGGGTCAGTATGAAATACACAAGAAGGACGGGATGGACGTGAACTGTCATCAATCTCCTGGCAGGCAGGTTTGCTATTGTCACTTAGGAGGGTTTAAACTAGTGTGGCAGTGGGGGGAAGTTGGGGGAACTAGAGCAGTACGTCCACAAGCACAGTGACTGAAGAGGAGTTATAGACTCATCCCAGTACAGCTAAAGCCAACAACAACTTAGCAAAGGGGTGTGAACACAATGGGGCTGGCAGTCTGAAGTATGCTGATTTTAATGTGAGCAGTATGACAGGCAAGACAGATGACCTTGGAGCTTGGAGTTTGAATGAGTATATATAACAATGATATAAATATTACAGAGATTTGGTTGAGAGAGGGATCAGAAAACAGTCAATCCAATGGGTCCAGAGAGAGTTGAATAATGTGCAGTGAGAGGCTGGAGACTGTTGTTGGAAGCAAAATAATCATCCAGCAGTTTATTGGAATTGGACAGTGTGTGATGCAATGTACAGATTGAAGGGACAAGGGAGGAAACTGAAATTGTCTGTTTACAATATTTTCCGCTTTACTGACAGTCTTTTGTAATCTCCTGTTACCAAAGAATAGTCGAGGAGAATTTACGTCAGGGAAACTCAAACCAAATATCAGGTCAGGATCTGATGGAGTTGGGCTGAAGGATATTTAGTTCAATGCAAGAATTATTATGGGTAAGACGCATGAACTGACAGCCTGAAACCGTACATGGGACTATGATGTTGTGGGTTTACAGAGATTTGGTTGAGCGGGGGAAAGGACTGGCCATTCAACATTCCAGGATTTCGTTGTTTTATGCGAGATGGAGAGGAAGGTAAAAGAGGTGGACGAGTTGTTTTACACGTGCACTTGAAGAGGACTTACAGGAGGGATCATCCACTGCAGCAATATGGGTAAAGCTCAATTATAAGATGGCTTCAAGCACTGCGTTATTATAATCCCTCCAACAGCCACGGAGCGATGGAGGAACGAATATGTACGTCGATTCAGGAAAGGTGTATTAAAAAGAGAGTGGTCATAGTGAGTGACTTTACCATCCCCAATAATGACTGGGGGTCCCTTGGAGCAAGAGGCTTAGACGGGGCAGAATTTGTTACCTGCAACAGTATGTGGATAGACCAATGAGAGGAAGAGCCATACTGGACCTTGGCTCATGATCCTGGTCAGGTCACTGACGTCTCAGTGGGATATAATATTAGAAAGAGTGATCACAGCTCTTTCAGATTTGATAGTTACGAACATGGATAATTCAGGACCTTGTGTGAAGCTACTGAATTGGCGGAAGGCAAATTACGTCAGTATCAGGCAGAGCTAGGACGTGTCAATTGAGAGGAGCTGCTATCAGGGAAATCCACATTGTATATGTGGGAACTGCTTGTTAAATCCTGACAGCAAAATCATCTGGTGAACGTCCTCCCGCCTGCACGAATTTCAATCTATTCTGTTTGAACAGATATTTCAAGGCTGCTGCATATCAGACAACAGGAAGAGGTAAAGGGTGATTCTGCACTGTGTCCTTCTCAGGATCAGCCTGTCTCGCCAGGCACGTAAAGTCTTTATTGTGGGTCAGAGAGCTTCAGAATTAATAAGAGCACAGAAGGAGGCCATTTAACACATTATACACCGACGAGCTCTCCAATATCACAAGTTGAAAACAGAGAGAACTGCGTGTGTGTGTGTGTGTGTGTGAGAGAGAGAGAGAGAGAGAGAGAGAAATTAACAGAGAAAAAGGAAGTCAAGAGAGATAAAAGGAATGGATAGAAAACGGAACGACAGAGTGAGTGAGAGCAAGGGGTGTCAGGTGAGTGTGAAGTTAGATCAGAAAACAGCATGAGGACAAATACACAGAAATATTATGTAGAACTACCACAGATTGCAAGCCCTTTTTCTGGTCCGTACCCTGTGAGCACTATGCTGCCATCTCAGATCATTTATCGCCAATAATTTCTCTGAGCTGGGTTGCTGACGGCTGAACAAGGTCCAAAATAACAATAGATTGGTTCCAGGGAGAAGGTGAATTAATTTAAATATTCTAGGCTAACAGGAACTTGTAGTCCCTCTCGACACTGTGATAGAGACAGGGCGAGAGAATCTCAGTGAGGGGATCACTGACTGAGGGGAAATCAGCATTTCAGCTGTGGGTCAAATAATGACTGATAAAGCTTGAACACCTCGTCCGTGGTTTTGTAATTCACCTTTCAATTCATATAGCTCCACATTGTAAGTGTATTTTAACAGACTTGTCTCTTTGTAGTTTTCAAGTTTTGGTATGTGCAGAAATGTTTTTTTTTCTTGTCCCTGTATTTTGTGTTAAATAAACACATTTTATTACTGAGGAAGAAAGGACCTGTTCCGATAGGACAGTCTTCGTCTGAACCGTGCTGGGACCAGAGTCCAAGTGAATCTTAACTAAGGCTGTAGACAGAGCTCTAAACTGATCATAGTGTGTGTGCGTTGGCAGGGTAGGGGATTCTGTTATAGGGTTTAATTAGAAAAGAGGAGGTAAGAGTACAGAGCTCAGGAGAGGTTATTACAATCTCCAGCACAGATGCAAATAGGACAGTTGTGTATGGAAAGTGTAAGCAATTAAACTTCAAGCACACTGGACAAACAAATGACAATGAGAGGAGAGACCTTTAATACAAGATTGAAGGGTTTGATCGGAATGCGAGCAGTATAAGGAATAGAGTAAATGAGCTTGTGGCTCAAATTGAAATTGGTAGGTATGACGTGATGGGCATCAGAGAGAGGTGGCTGCAAGGGGATCAGGATATTCAAGGACATATATACTATCGAAAAGTTAGGTGGCAGAGGGAGTGGGTTTACTTTATTATTAAGAAATGAAATTAAATCAATAGTAAGAAAGGAAGTAAAGTCAGATGGTGTAGAATCTGCGTGGTTAGAATTGAGGAACCACAAAGGTAAGACAACCACAGTTGGAGACTTGCACAGGCCTCCAAAGAGTAGTCAGCAGCTGGGGCACAAGATACACCAGGAGATAGAAAAGATCTGTAGGAAAGACAATGTTACAGTGATCATGGGGCATTTCAATATACAAGTGGAATGGGAAACCAAGTTGGTAGTGGATCGCAAGAAAATTAATTTGAGGAATGTCTACAGGATGGCTTTTTGGAGCATCATGTGGTGGAGCCACCTCGGGAACAGATGACACTGGATTTAATGATGAAGGCTAGATAAGGCAGCTTAAGGTGAAGGAAAACTTCAGAAGCAGTGGTCAGAACATTGTTGAATTTATTTTGCAATTTGAGAGAGAAGGTAGAATCAGAGTGAACAATATTTCAGCTGAATAAAGGCAACTGGAGAGGCATAAGGGAGAAGCTGGGTAGAATTGACCAGGACAGGGGTCTAGCAGGAAAGACAGGGGAGCAACAATGGCTGGTGATTCCAAGATTAATCCATGAGTCACTGCAGAGATTCATGCTGAGTAATAGAGTTATGGTACAGGGAGGATGAGGCAACTAAGGCTGACAAGGGAAGTCAGGGATTGCATAATGGCAAAAGAGCAAGCATATAATGCGGTGAAGGGCAGAGGGAAACTGGAGAATTGGGACCAAAAGAAAGCAAGAAAAAATAAATAAGGTGGGCGAAGATTAAATATGGGGGTAAACTAACCAGTAATATAAAGGAAATTGTAAGAGATGCTTTAGATATATAAAATGCAAAAGAGAGGCAAAAGTGAATATGGACCACTGGAAAATAATGCTGGAAAGACAGTAGTGGGAAACAAAGAAATGGCTGAGGAATTTTGCATCTGCCTTCATGGTGGGATACAGGAGTAATTTCCATAAGTATTCAAGATAGTGAGAGGATAGTCCTGAATATGGTGGCTATCACCAAGAAGAACATGCTAGAATACGGAATGGCCTGAATGTGGATAACTCACCTGGACCAGATGGACTACATCCCAGATTTGAACGGGAGATAGCTGAAGAGTTAGTGCAAGTGTAAGTTGTAATCTTTCAGGAATGTCTAAACTCAGGAAAGGGCAAAATGGCTCTATAATTGCGAGCATGACACCCCGTTTATTAAGGGAGTTAGGCACAAGATGGAAAACTGCAGACTGATTAGCAGACTGGTTGGTTGTGGGTAACATCATGGATTCCATCGTGAAGGATGGGGTTTCTGGATATTTGGAGGTCTTTGGTAAAATAGAACAGAGTCAGCATGGTTTCATCAAAGGGAGGACATGTCAGACAAACCGGCTAGAATACTTTGAGAGAGTAATGAGCAGATTAGATCAAGGAGTACCAATAGATGTTATCCATCTGCACCTCAAGAATCCTTTGAAAAGGTGCTATGCTTGATGCTATTGAGAAAGGTATGGGCCCATTGTGTTAGAGGCAAGGAGCTTGCATGGATAGCAGTTTGGCTGTCTGACAGAAAGAGAATGTGGATTAAAGTGTCCTTCTCAGGATGGCAGCCAGTGACAAGTGGTGTTCCACAAGACTCAGGGTTGGGACCACAACTTTTCACTTTGTGCATTCATTATCAAAATGAAGGAACTGAGGGCATTCTGGCTAAGCTTTCAAACAGTGCAAGGATAGATAGAGGGACAGGTAGCATTGAAGAGGTGGTTCGGCTGCAGGAGTGTGCTCGAGCGCATCTCCTTAACTTCCCACATTCCGCCCTTGTACTCCACCCTTCCAACTACAACAAGTTAGAACCTCTCTGATGCTTGCCTTCCATCCCACCAACTTCAGGCTACAACGCATCATGCTCCGCCATTTCTGCCACCAACAGTCAGACCTCACCAACAGAGATGTACTTCCCTCCCCACCCCTATCATCATACTTCTGAGACCATTCCCTCACAAACTCCCTCATTAGGTCCACGCAACCCCATCAAGCCACCTTCCCCCCCACCCCGACACCTTCCCTTCCCACTACAACAGGTATGAAACCTGTGCCAACACCTCCCTTCTTACCTCCACCCAAGGCCCCAAAGCATCCTTCCACATCAGGCAGAGAAAATCCTGTGCATCCAAATATCTCATCTCGTCTGTCCATTGATCCTTGTCTCCTCTACATTGGAGAGACAGGACGTCAACTTGCAGAACGGTTCAGGGAACACTCTCGGACACACAAACCCAACAACCCCACTGCCCTGTGGCTGAATACTTCAACATCCCCTCCCACTCCGCCAAGGTCTTGCAGGTATTTGGCCTCCTCTACTGCCAAGTTCTAGCCACTTGACGTCTGAAGGGAGAACGCATTACCTTCTTCCTTGGGAACTGTTCTACCTGTCCATCTTCCTTTCCATCTATCCACTCCACCTTCAACTCTGACCTATCACTATCACCACCAAAATTCATCTAGCAATTGTCTTCCAAGCTAACTTCCTCCCAGCCCCAGCCCCTCCCATTTATCTCTCTGGCCCGTTCCGCCCACCCCACATTCCTGATGAAGGCATTATGCCTGAAACGTCGAATCTCCTGCTCCTCGGATGCTGCCTGACAGGCTGTACTTTTCTATGCCCACACTGTTTGACTCTGATCTCCAGCATCTGCGGTCCTCACTTTCACCTGCTGAAGGATTTTCACAGGTTTGGAGATTGAGCAAAGAAGTGGCAGATGGAGTACAATGTGGAAAAGTGTGGGAAAGCATTTTGCCAGGATGAATAGAGGCATGGACGTTTTTCTGAAAGCGAGCAATTTCAGAAATCTGAAGTGCAAAAAGACTGCGGAGTTATCGTCCAGGACACTTGAAAGGTAAACTTGCAGGTTGTCAGTAGTTAGGAAGGCAAAGACAATGATGGCATTTATTTCAAAAGCGCTGAAATATAAAAGCAGGAATGTACTTCTAAGACTCTACAAGGCTTTAGTCATGTCACATTTGGATTATTGTGAGCAGTTTTGGGTCCCATATTTCAGGAAAGATGTACAGGTCCTGGAGTGTTTTCAGACGAGATCCACGAGAAGGTGCAAACATGCAAAGCTGGCATGTATATAAAGAATATTTGAGGGCTTTGGGTCTCTATTTGACAGAGTTCAGAAGAATCTTAGGAGGCCTAATTGAAACTTATAGAATACTAAATGACCTGGGACAGAGTGGATGTTGGGAAGATATAAGCAATGGTAGGAGAGACTAGTACCCGAGGGGACAGAGTAAAGTGAAGACCTTTTCGAACAGAGATAAGGAGAAACCTCTTCAGCCAGAGAGTGGTGAATCCATGGAATTCACTGCCACAGAAGTCTGTCGAGTCCAGATCATTGAGTATATGTAAGACTGAGACAGTTAGATTGTTGACTGTAAAGGGGATCAAGGGTTACAGATAGAAAGCGGGAGCATGGTGGAGCAGGCTCAATGGGCCTCATAGCCAAATTTCTGCTCCAATGTCTTCTGGTTGTATGGCTAATATTGGCCCTCCTCATTACTCATTGGAGTTGTATCCTGGAATTTGATCTTCAAATGATTTATAAAGAGTAACATTTCAGTACTGATGATTGGGAATTATCATGTTCCCTCCCTCCAGTCTCAGCAGCCATGCCTCCAATATCATAATCACACTGCAATTGAAATCCAGTGAATGGCACGTAATCTCAGTTGATTGACATCGATAACATTAACAGCAAGACCCTCACCTGCCCTCATATTTTCTGTTAACATATCCATGCCCTGTGTGTGTTATCACTCATGCTGTCGTAGGTACATTTTCCTGTCAGATTATGTATAAGAAAAGTTCTCTCCATATTTTACTGACACTATAAACACTGATCAGTAGTTACAGACTGTATGTTTCCATTTATAAATGGAGAAACTTGTTTATGTTCTGACAATCCTTTGTCATTACTCCCATATACAAGGCAGATTGAATGATTACATGCCTTCAATCTACCACCTCCAATATTCCTTCCCTCAGTCACCCCCACATATTCCATGCCAAACATGTAAATTTTAAACATTCTTTTTAATTTTAATAAAACCAATATTGAATTGAAAGAGGTTAACTGGAGATATTTGTTCAGTGACTGTGATTAATGTCAATCTCCGTGGATCCTAATTATCCCAGTGGAGAGTTTCTATGGTTGAATGATAAATGGGCTCTGTCAATGTGTTATCCCATAGTATGAGTAGGAGCATCACTGACAGCACTAACAGGGATCAACTGTTCGGGAGAAAGGGTGTGGGGGGGGGGAAAGTGATCAGAATCTGAGAACATTACATTGGAACGTTACAATAATGTTTCAGAATGTGAGGACCTTGGATTAGAATGTTCCAACAATGGTTCAGAATCTCAGGTCAGTAAACTGGAATGGTACAACAGTGTATCAGAATCTGAGAACTTTAGACTGGAATGTTACAAGAATTCATCACAATCTGAGATCATTCGACTGGAATGGTTCAACAATGTATCAGAATCTGAGATCATTAGACTGAAACATTGCAATAACAGACAGGAGTTTATCCTCGGGTCTTTACTATCTTTCGCTGCCTTGGATATCATTAGCATCACGGATCCAGGCTATCCTTTGGATTATTCAAGGTGGTTACTATCCCATCCTCTCTATAGTTGGTGTTCCTGGTAAGTCATTATATTTGTCTACTAAACCGGGTTGGACTGAATTTCTGCTCATGATATATAAATTTTGGAAAGTACAAGACAACGTCTTCATTCTAAACAAAAACTCCTTTCCTTCTAAATTATAAGTATCAAACTACTATTTATAAATTACTCACTGATATGTGAGAAGGAACCAGAATATTCTCAAACTCCATAATCCATTTTGTCCTTCACAGATTTACATCTTCAGCTCCTCCCCACTCACCAACCCTCTCCAATACCACCGTCATGATATCCCAGTCTTGTTCTCAGTTTCAGTGCAACTTCTGAATAAACCATGATTTTTGCCTTTGTTTAATCCGGATGCAACAGTTTCAAATTCCTTCTAACCACATGTTCGTTAGTAAATAATTGCTCTTCAGGATGTTTAACTTGTTCTCTGCACAAACGGGACAACAGTTTATGGTGTTCAAGCCGTTGACTAATATTCTAGAGCCACAGAATAATACTCTGTTGATATCCCATGAGGGAGATTGGTGGAATTTAAAAGTAACTATTTTCATTTGCTCTAAAAGCCCATCTGCTTGCCCCAAGTCCTTTAGGGAAGTCAATGTGTCATTCTTCCCTAGTCAGGTTTCAGTGTGACTTCTGTGATGAACATGTGGTGTACTGCACCTTTAAAAGAATTAAAAGCCAACAATAACTACCTGACAGCACCAAGTGTTTTGAAAAATAGATTTAGTGTAACATTTGGTTGAACAACTTGATTAGCTCATTGTCTCAAGACAAAAATAAATTCAGCCAAACAGTTTGAATTATACATAAAAATACCCACCTCCAATCAAGTTTGAATTTAGTATATTGAGAATCTTAAAAGCCAATGATACGATCCAATTGTTTGGAAGACTTTTGGAAGACTTTCCAAGACTTTTGGAAATTGAACAGTTGAGAGGAGAGCTGCCAAGTTACCAGCATGCAACGATTGCCTGAAAAATAGCTCTCCTCTCGGTACCTTTATTGAGTAGTAACTGGTAAAGCTGAATCCCAAAGAAGAAAAGACGACAGGAATATAGAGAAGAACTGAAAGTTTTTTGGTTTTGGGATTGGAAGTTTTGTTTTGTAGGTCTTAATTAGAAGTAGAACTGGACAAGTATCGTGAGGGTGGGGGAGGTAAAAGATAGGTTAGAGGAAGAAGTTGTAAACAGACGTTCGTCTATTATTCCCAGTTATACTTTAAGAAATAAAGTTGATAATTTTTACTTTAAAAATTTTTGGAGTCTAGAATTGTCACAGAATATGCAGTGGATAAAACTTTTCCCTAGCTGGTTTTAAATTAAGCAGGATAATATATCCTATGTTGTAATGCTACAACCCTACACGAATGTGTTTTACTCTTTGCTGTCCTGTGGAACAGCTGAACCAAACACTCAATTCAAGGTCAGCATAACATGCTGCCCTGACTAGGTCTGCATACATCCTGTGAGAGAAGAACAGAAGTAAAGATAGCTCCCTTCCTATATCTGTTTCCCGTATTCTGACAGTTCAGTTCTATTCAGGTCAGTGATCATTCCCTATTTTAGGTGAATTCAATCTCATTGAAATTCTCCCCGAGAGTGATGCACGTCTCCATACACATCTCTGGTGTTGGATTTATTGATGCTAACGTACAGATGTAAGGGAGTAATAAATTCCATATCAGTCGTAGTGCATAGAGAAGGAATTGCTTTTTGTGGCACAGGGAAGAAACTGCGATGTCTAAGTGAGAGAAAAGGTTTATTGCGATCATCCCTGAGAGGGTTGTTGAGGCAGTATTTGGGGTACAGTGGATAGACTTCCTCTCAAGTTTCAACAGACTAATCCTTGGGATGATGGCACCATGAGCAGAGAGTGAAGCTCAGTGAGAGAATAAGAAGTGATTGCATTGAACCTTAAGGGAGATGGACATTCACTCATGATGTTCTAACAAGGCACTGATATGCTGATAACTTCCATGGCTTTGTTTCTTTGGTTCTCAATAGGTAAAGAGCCTCTGAGGACGTCCCCCTCATCCCAACCCCACTCCACATATTGATTGAGAGAAACAGATGGTCAGTCATTGAATAAACTCTCCCCACATTAATACAGTGCATTTAGTGTGTGATCCTGCACTGAACGTCATGTTATCCACAATCCCGACAATAGCCACAATACCGTCATTCTAAAACAGATAACTATTCCCACCAGCTTCTGACATCTATGGAGAACATGGGTCTGCCTTCTCAGAGATGGAAGATGCCTCTCTGAGACTTGACACAAAATATCTGGCTTCCTTCCTCACTGCCAGCTTGAAACCACGTTAAAGTGTCATGTGTCCCACTTGTAATGGAGCCACGAGGAACATCATGGAGCCGTCTCTGAGTGCATTCTCTGTTTTATTGATTTGTCAGTTTGGAGCATCAATGATACCCTCCTGTGTCTCGAGGTGCTGAATGGCCTCCTCCAGGTCCCACGGAACAGGTTCATGGGTCTGACTTGACCCTGCTTGTTCCTGTTTAACAGATTGATGTGCTAACCAGACTCCCCTTCTTCCTGTGGAACAGGCAGGAGGATTGGATGGGCTATCCATCTCTTTGTTCAGTAGCTTATATGGGCTGAATGGCTTCCACATATCCGTTTCTAACGTGCTTGAGATGCTGAATGAGCTTTTCATTTAACTGTGGAAATGTAGAGTGTCTGGCCTTGCTGTTACATGAATGTTACCGACGCCTTTAACGGCACAAGCCTGAATGCTGTTTTGGTCTTACTGCACATAGGCACCGACTGGTTCAGGAGCTGAGGTGTGACACATTGTTCTGAACATTTGGTGATCTTCAGCGACCATCCCCATTTCAGATCTTATGATAAGGAAAGACAGTGATGAAGCAGCTGAAGATGTTTGTTTTAAGGTAGCTTCCCTGAGGATCTCCTGCCGAGTCGTCCCCGGACTGAGAGGATTGTCAGTCACCGACCACAAACATCTTCTTTGTGTTCTGAAAGACCCCAAACCAGTGGGGTGGGTACACCTGATTCCCATTAAGCTCAATTAAGTAGGTGGTCCTGATGCCATCCTCATTCAAATACTGCCTTGTTATCAAGGCCATTCACTCTTTCATGAGCCCCTGTGCTCACCTCTTGTTCATATCAATAGACAATAGTGTATGTGTAGCGAGTATTTTCCTCTCATAGATGGTAATCAATGCCAGGAATATCTGGGCTATATAGTGAGGTGAGTTACATCACGGAAAGTATTCAAAGAGGTGGTACATGAATTTTTTGACCTGTCAGAGAGCTAAGGTGTGTGAAGAATTGGATATTAAAGATGAGTTAATGCCAACAGTGGATCAGCCATGATGGTATACAATGGCTTGATAGTCCGAGTTACCTAATCTTGCGCCTTATGTTCGCATGTTCTCTAATTTCAAAGTTAATGATTGTAATTTTCCTGAACGTTCTGTTATTGAATGTTGCAGTCAGAGAGAGTAAAGTATTTTGTGAGTCATCTCTGGGTGAGGTATGGGGACTGTATTCATAGTGAATATGGGTCTCCAACATGACCAACAAATGAAGCACAAGTTGCAGAGAGGAGACATTCTGTAAAGAGACCAGAGGTGTCTTTCGAAACCAACCTGATTTTCCAAATAACATTTTCCAACCCAAAAAAAACCGTGTGTGACCGTCTTGAGTGATTGAATGATATCCTGTGTTACTGTGGAACCGGCATTTGGAGCAGGTGGCCTCCATCTGGTACTTTAAGGAGCTGTGAGGAGCTGAATGGAACATAGGAACATAGGAATGAGCAGCAGGAGTGGACTATTAGACACTTTGTCACCGCTCCACCACTCAAAAAGTGATGTGATTGTGGTCTCAGCACCACTTTTCTGCCTGTACACCATTTTCCTACATTCACGTGTTTGTCAAATGTTTGAATACAACACAACTTTGGATAAATGTAATCATCCAGGCACCACAAACTTCTGGAGAAGGGAATTTCCATTTGAACAATCCTTTGAGAATTTCTCATTTGTGCTCCAATCAATGTTGGAGGGTCATTGTTTCCTTATCCAGAGCCACTACCCCACTGGTTACAACAAATTTTAAATGCAACCAGTTTAGTTAGGTGGCCAATGACATAGACATCAGAGTAGCTCATTTTCTAGAAAAAAATGTGAGACACAGTACTTTGAACTCATAGCAAATGTTAAATTGGCAGCGTGTCCCAAACGTTATTCTGCCTTTGAAGTTATTTTGCTCACACAAGATGCTGGTAATGGGATTTCTTTCTGCAATAGTTGGATTTAGCTGAATTCCATTTGTTTCAGGCAGTGGAGAGATTCTCATGAAACCTCACCAGGAATTCTTCACAACTGGCAAAGATAACTCAGGGATTTTATGGTCTCACGCTTTGCTATTGGGCGGAACAAAGTAAGAGAGAGGGATCAATCGGTTGCTGCTTCTCAGGCAGGGAACATTTTTCTTCATCTCTGTGTTGGCACATACAATAACATCAACTGATCACCAAACTGGGCCATATGCGAGTTCGTGGAACATTCTCATGAAAACCTGATTATGGACTATATGCAGGTGAATCATTGCTTTTGTTGTACACAGCGCCTTCCGTTCGCAAATTAATGTTCCCACTTTATGAATTATTGACATGCTTTCATGTATCTGTGTAATTTGTAAATATTGGTAGGTGTCTTCATAGTACATATGTTCATATCAATACACCTTTTTCTTAAAATGTATTGTCTAGCTTTCGTCTCCCTGACAAGAGGAAATATGCGTCAAGCTGATGCACTTTACAGAAAGTCATGGATGGTTCAATAATATTTCCCAGGTAAGTTCGAAACTGATAACTCCCCCATAATAAAAGGCCCTCATTCCAGGAATGAGTAAAGGGAAACCTCTGTGAAAATCTTCGAAAAGAACTATATCCTGTTTTTAGTTTCTGGAATCAAAAACGCATGCAGTGTATCAGATATGGTCTCAGCAATGTCCTGTACAGATGCAGTAAAGCATTCCTGATATTAAACCTGATACCCTTTGTTGATAACTGTATCATTGCACTTACTTCCAAATCACTTGCAGCATCTACAGACTGACTTCATGTGCTTCATGTCCCAGGAACATGGAAACCTCCCGAATCAGAGTTCTGCAATCGCTCTCCATTTAAATTGTTTACCATTGTTTTATCCTTCATGTCAAAATAGACAATTCACCCAATGTTCTTGGCGCTGCAGGTTAGTTCACTAACCAGTTACAGCTTTGCAACCTGAAAATCAACATTTATTTCTATTCTCTATTTCCCGTTAACAACAGCTTCCCTGTTCCTGTGTAGCAGTTCGGGCAGGTTGATTGGCCTCCTCCTGGGCTGTGTAATGTACTCAATGAGCTGAATTACTTCATTCTATGTTCCTGTGTAGATCCTTCGAATGGCAGAATGGTCTCCTTCTGTTTCACTGTAACGATTCTGTTTGACAGAATGGGGTGATCCCCTACCCTGTAACGGCATCAAGGGTTGGATTGAGAGAATAGCACATGGAGTAGGGGCAGCAGCATATCACTGTAACAACCTCGAAGGGTGGATTGAGAGAGCAAAACATGGGGTGGGGGAGTAGTGTATCTCTGTATATCTCTGTATCAGCCTCGAGAGGTGGATTGAGGGAGCAACAAATGGGCTAGGGGCAGCAGTATGTCACTATAATAGCTTTGCTGTCCTATTCCAGGCTGCTTCTCCTGCATTGGGAGAAAGGGAGGGAGGGGGGGAGGGAGAGTGGCAGTGGGTGACCCTGCTCTTAGTGCCCGTGTAGGTGGGGGGAATTGTGAGGTATCTGGGAGGAGTCAGTCGACAGTTTGAACCAATATAGTATTATTAGTGTGGAGCTACTAAGAGAGGAAGAAAGACAAAGAGAGGAAGAAAGTTGCTGAATTCAATAGTGAGAGTGGTCGTGCCTGAGCCTTATTTGGAGATAGCTTGTGAACCTTGTTCGGGGGTAGGTTCTATAACAGATGGACAGTGAGTGTGAGGGAGCAAATCGAATGCGGTTGCATTTATCCAGACAGAGCGGGGAGCATATTGTTGCTTGTCTAGAATTGATAGACGTTTCTTAAGATCATCTCAGAGTCGAGGTGAGCCTCCCCGAATATCTTGTTTAAGTCGATCACTAATAACGCCACAGACCCTGTTCCTCAGATTCCACAGAATCAGTTCAAGTGGAGCTTACAAATAGCAAGGAGAAGCCAATATTGGTGTGTCATATATCTAAACCAAAACAGTTGTGAAAAATCTGAGTATCATATGCTCTGGAAATTAGATATGCAAGTATTGTGGATACTGCAGTCTTATTGGATGGTTTCAAGTTGCACCTAAACTGCATTAACTAAGTGACTGCTCATGTTGAAAAATAATTGTATATGAGGTGGTTTGAAGAGTATGTTGTGAAGCAAACTGGAGAGCAGGTTATTTGGGATTTGGTGTCATGTGGTCAGTTGAGCTAATTTATAACCTTGCTCTGAAGCAGCATTTAAGGAATAGTGGCATTAATAAGGTGCCTGGATACAACATACATTCTGGTTAAACATCATGGAAGACTGGAAGCTCGAGGGTCAAGTTAGCTTCAGTGAATTGCGAAAATACAACATAACATTCAGTGGGAGACAAGCAATGATTGTTAGAGTCATAGAGTACTAGAGCACGGAGACAGCTCTTCGGCTCAAACTAGTCTATTCTGACCAAATAGTCCATCCACGCTAACCCCATTTCCCTGCCATTGCTCCATATCCTTCTAATCCTTCCCTAACCGTGTTTTGTCCAAATGCCTCAACCACTTCCGCTGGCAGCTCATTCCATATGTGTACCAGCCTGTGTGTAAAACAGTTGTTCCTCAGGCTCTCTTATAGTCTTTCCCCTCTTTCCCCTCTGTCCTTAAACTGATGCCCTGTAGTCTGTAATTGCCCAACCCTGGGATAAAAGACTGAGTACATTCATTCGGTCCATGCCTGTCATGATCTTATGCACTTCTGTCAGATCCCCCTCAACCTCATACAGGCTAAAGTAAAATATCCCAGCTTGTCCAAACTCTCCCTATAACTCAGACCATTGAGACGGTAACATCCTTGTAAATGTCTTCAGCAGTCTTTCCAATTTAATAACACACTTCCTATTGCAAATTGAAAACAAAAACTGAACATTACGCTCCCAGTATGGCCTCACCAGCATCCAATTAAGTGCAACGTAATTCCCTGATTTCGATACTCAGTTATGTACACTGCTGAAGGCCAGTGTGTCAAAAGCTTTCGTCATTGTCCTGTCTACCTGTGAATCAACTTTTGGAGAACCATGCACCTGAATTCCAAGATCCCTCTGTTCGACTACACTCCTTAGGACCCAACCATTCACCATGAAAGTCCAAACTTGATTTGACTTTCTAAAATGCAGGAACTTATATTCATCTATATTAAAATCCATTTGCCATTTCTCAGCCCACTTCTCCAGCTGATCAAGATACAACTGTAATTTCTGAAATTTCTGATATTCTTCCTCACTCTCCGTGATGCCGCCTGTTTTAGTGCCATCTTCAAACTTACAAATCATGCCTGTACATTCTCATCTAAATCACAGATATATGCAATATGTCGTGGTCCCAGCACCAACGTCTGAGGCATTTCCACTCGTCACAGGCCTCCAGTCTGACCAGCATATTTAGAGATTTACATCCTGCTACGTACCATCAAGGTAATTTTGTGCCTAATTTGCCAGTTCCCCTTCAATTCCATGCGATCTAACCTTCCAGAGCAGCGTACCATGTGGAACCTTATTGAAGACCTTACTAGAATCCACCTAGATTACGTATACCACTCGGATCTCCTCAATGTTGCTGGTCACTTCATTAAAGAACTCCAACAAAATTGTGAATCATGATCTGCCTAGCACAAACTCCCGTGCTGAATTTGATGAAGGGCCTTTGCCTGAAACATCAATTTTCATGCTCCTCGTATACTGCCTGACCTGCTCTGCTTTTCCAGCACCATTCTAATCTTACTCCGAACCACACCCTGTCTTTCCAAATGCATATATATCCAATCTCTCTGAATCTTCTCAAGTAACATACCCACTAGATTACTCGGTTCACTAGGTTCACTGGTCTTAATTTCCCATGTTTATCTTTGTAGCCTTTCTTGAATACAGCTCAGTATTCGCTACCCTCCAGTCGTCTAGGACCTCACTCTTCCGTCAGCGATGATAGAAAAGAGCCAACCAGTGCTCCCGAAATTTCTTCTCTATCCTCCTATCCTCCTGCGGTGTTCCTGAATATAACTGGTCAGGACCAGGAGTTTTTAGAAATACTGCAAAGTCTGAAAAATACATCTATTTATTTCAGGTACAAACACCAAAGAGTGAGAAAGTGACTCAACGGTGGTTAAAATAACAGATTAGAAAATATGTTAATCATAGGAAGTGACTTCAGAAGAATTCCAGATAGTGTGGAAACCTGAGAATTCTCAGAAATTAACGATCCAAAAAAAGGAAAGCCATGAAACTGATAAGGAAATCAAAAAGCGAACATACATGCTAACACACAGGAACACAAAGACTGCATCAATCTGCGATCTTTTTTTCAAAGGAAACAAAATGAAAGCAAGGTCAAATGTGGAAATTTGGAATCGGGAGAGGAGAGGTCATTGTGGGGAACAGGGAAATGGCCAAGAAAACAACCAATTACATTGCATCTGTCTTCACGAAGGAATATCCAGAAAATCCCCCAGTAATACCAAGTGATCATATCGGACTCCTGGAGCTAAAGACATAAAGTCAATTCAAATCAGTAACAAGGTAGTGCAACTGGATTGCAATTGCTCAGATTGCCTGATGAGGAAACTCGGTCTATTTTCTCCAGCGCTTCAAAGAATGAGAGCTGGGTCACCCTGAAATGTAGAACATTCCCACAAAACCTGTGACAAGTTGGAAATTAACAGAATACTTCCCTGGCTCTCTAATCCACATTCAAGGCAAATAATGTCATGAGCTGGGACAGACCAGTTACGACTGCAATAAGGAGGACGTTCTTCTCTTGGAGGGGACTAACAAACACAGGTGCATTGAAACCTGCTGCTGGCAGGGCAAGATTAGGGAGTATCCCCAGATAATCTGCAAGTGTGTCAAGCGAAACAGAATATCCAGGGAGCAGTTAGGACACGTTAGGACTTGCCAAGTTGCATCCAAATCAACTTCAGTGGGAGGAGACAGGAGGTAGAGGTAAAAGGCTGTTTGTGTGACTGAAGGCCAGTGTCAAATGGTGTACCCCGGGGATCAGTGCTGTGACCCTTAATATTTGTGATTCGGAGGTGTTGGTGTTGGACTGGAATGGAAAATTCTAAACATCGCATAACACCAGCTTACATTCTAACAGGTTTATTCAGATGCACGAGCATTCGAAGCGCTGCTTCTTCATCAAAATGCACAAACACCTGAAGAAGAAACATCGCTTCGAATGCTCGTGTCTCTGAATAAACCTGTTAGACTATAAGCCAATGTTGTGTGATTTTTAACCTTATTACTTGTGGTAATCATAAACGATGCAGCTGTTAAAATGGATGAGGGGTGGGGCGGGGTGATAAGTAAGTTTGTGTTTCATACAATGATTGTTCGGGTGGTTGGCAGTGAGAACGAAAGTCTTATATTTCAGCGAGGCACAGATGGAATGGTCAGATGGGTGGATCAATGGCAGATGGAATGTAACCCTGATAAATATGAGGTGATATACTTTGGAAGAAGGAACCAGACGGGGGAGGACTCAATGAATGGCAGCACACTAGGAAGGTCAGAGGGTGCTTCTCCACACATCCCTGAATGTAATGCACAATTTAATACACAATTTGAGAAAACATAGTGGACAGTTAACACAGCCTTTATCCATCAAAGCATAGATTATCAGAGCTATGCGGAAATTGGTTTTGGCCAAGATGGGATACTGTGTGTAGTTCTGGGAACCACATTACAGGATGGATGTGATTGCACTCGAGGGGGTACAGAGGGGACTCAACAGGATGTTCCTTGGGATGGGTCATATCAGCCATGGAGAGAGGCTGGATAAGCTCGGGTTGTTTAGTTTGGAGGAAAGAAGGCTGAGGGGGCCGTGTTTCAGAAGGATAAGATTACAAGGGGCATGGACAGGGTGGATAAATAGCAGCTGTTCCTTTTCGTCAAAGGCCCACAATTTTAAAGTGAAAGGTTTGAGGTTTCGTGCGGATTTGATGACTGTTTCTCACACAGAGTTGTTGGGGTCTGGAATGCGCTTCTTGAGATGGGGGTTGTTATGATAACTTCACAACCATTAGAAAATACACGGTTGTGCACTTGAAATGCCATAAGACTCACGGCTAAACGCCTTGTGTTGGAAAGTAGGGCCAATCTGGACCGTGCTGTATTTCTGATGGTACAGAGTCTGTGCTTCTGTGATTTATGGTTGTGGAAGGTCAATCATTGCGAAGTGTAAGATAGGAATTGATGGGTTTCTGAAGAATATCTTATCAAAACTTATATGAGTGAACTTCTAATATCTTCTGAAAATATATCATTGGCAAAATTAAAAGAAAAAGGTGCTGCTTTCTTACAGTCTGTTACGGGATAATTGAGGACAGGGAAAGAGCAGAACAATGAAAAAAAATACTTCAGTTATGCCTTCACAGAAGAAAGCAAAACAAACAAAAAACTTCCGAGCAATACTATGGAACTTTAGTCTGGTGAGAAAAAGGGAATAGAATGAAATTAGCAACTAACAGTTGTAGAGAAAGTATTGGATTGAAAGTAATGGGAAAAGACAAAGTGAACAGAGATTTATGAAATGGGCATCATATTTGAGAAAGTGGCTTTTAGCAAAAGGTATCTCTTATGGAGAAGGTATCAATGCAATATGAGTGGAATCTCAGAAAGATTTTTGATAAAGCCCCAAGCCTTTCGTGCAAATTCGAATCCTGTGGGACTGGGGCGAATATGTGGTCATGGTTTTAGATTGGGAGAGCTGGCAGGAAACACTGATGAGGAATAAAACCATGATTTTTGAACGGAATGCGTGGATGATATAACAAGGATCAGGATTTGGAATACAGCTATTCCCAGTACAAATCATATCTTTGGTTGAGGGGCTCAAATGCAATATTCCCAAATCCACTGACAGCACTAAATGGTGTCAGCTTGTGAGTGGGTGAGGAAGATGTAAAAAAAAGCTCCAAGTTGATTGAGACATGTGGAGTGACTGGCAAATACCTGGCAGATGGAGATCATTGGGAGAGATGTGATGTTGTGTACATTGATGGGAACAATAGACTGGCAGCCTATCATTTGAAAAGAGATTGGTTGAAAAAGTTTTGCTGTGTAAACGAAATTAAGCTGCATTTTTATTTATTTCTGTGCAGCCCTCTGAGTCCATGTAGGACAGTCAGTTTTGAACACGGAAGTCAATACTGTGAATGGCTTTGGCACGATGACCAGTGCATATAGTGGGGAGCTGTAAAATAGAACATAAACTTGATCTCCCTGTCGACCAGTCAATGAAAGCAATGTTGCAGGAGCAGCAAGCAGTTGGGAATGTAAATAATGTATTGACATTCATTTCAGGGAGATTTGGATGCAGGAGTAAGGGTCATTTACTACAGCTGTACAGAGCCTTGGTGAGACCTCACCTCGAACATTGTGCAGTATTGTGTGCAGTTTTGGTCTCCTTACCTAATAAAGGACAAAACAGACATTGAGGGAGTGCAGTGATCTTTGGGATGACGGGTTTGTTGTCGGAGCAGGGTTTGGGGCAACTGTGCCTGTATTCCATGGGTTTTAGGAAAATGGGTGGGGATCTCAGTGAGATATATAAAACTCTGACAGGGCGAGACAGATTGGAAGCAGGGATGACAGTTCTCCGGGCTAGCATGCCTCAAACATGGGGGCACAGCCATATCATATTTAATAAATGCGTGTTATCAGAGAACTGCCTGTATATTGAATGGTGCCACACAATTGATGGACGGAAGGGATTACAGCAGTTCCAATGTTATATTTCACAATGTTTAAACATATTCAGTGAAATGAACAGTGTCTGGGGAAAACTGCATTGAGGAGACCGTTGGTCATGCATTAGCATGGGGAAAGCTCAATATGTTGAATGACCTCCTCCTTTCCCCATGTTTCTGTGCAGTCTGTGGGAAAGCTCTGTAAATGTTGTCACAAGCTCTCAGATGTTAGGAAGGAGGCCTCTGCAGGGTCAACAGGACTGTTTTTCCCATTCCCTTTTCCGAGACTGAGGCTGGAGCCGAGTGTTCTGTCCGATTATATCCTTTCAGACCTTGGAGCAGTTTCATACAATAGTGTGTCTTGCTTAGCAGATTTAGAGACCATTGAAAAAGTGATCCCATGTCTGTGTGGCTGGAGTCACTTTTAGGCCACACCAGGAAAGCAAGGGAGATTCACTTCCTGGAAGTATATTGGTGAAGATCAATGTTTACAATCAACATTGGACACAAGATCACTATTACTGACACCAGATTTTAATTAATTTTATTAATTACTTTTAACTTCCACCAGCTGCCAGGCCATTAGCCTGGTCTTGATTAGTAATCTATTTACATTTCCACAACAGCACCATCTGCACATGGGGACTATCTGAAACCACACTGGCCTGGTTAGTTTTGTGCTGCTTTAAAGCTCTGTCAAAAAGAATTCCCACTGATTTGACTTTCGTGATGGGACTAAAGGGGAGGTAAATGGTCAGATTGTAGTTATTTCCCTCTTAGGAAATTGGACATAGTTGAGTAATGTTCCAGATTGCCAGGGAGATGTCAGAGTTGGAGCTGGAATGAAACAGCTTCCCCAGGGACACGGCTTGTTGTGCAGCACAAGTCTTCAGTCCTATTGCAGGAATGGTGTCAGGGCCCATTGTCTTTGTCGTATCTACTGTGTTCAGCTGTTTCTTCATGTCACGTGCTGCGAAGCGAATTGATTGAAAACTGTCATTTGTGATTCTGTGGTATCATGAGGAGGGTGAGGTGTTTCATCCACTCAACAACGTTTCATCCGCAATGCCATCTTCTGTGTTCGAAATGAATATGCTTCCCTCTGTTTTTCGCCCTGACCATGATTAAGATGTCCGTAGTGTCAATGATGCCTGTCTTATGCAGTTTCAGAATCATGGAACTTGTCACCATGCATTATCGTTCAGTCTCCATGGTACAGGGCTCCAATTTGGATGGAATGTTTGAGCATCTTTGACATACTTCTTTGGAAATTGTTCAAAAACAGAAATTGCTGAAGAAACTGCAGACGATGTTGCAGCATCTTCTGGAGTGAATGCAGAGTGAAACTTTCGGGTCCAGTGACCCTCTACAAAGCTGTCAGTTTCTCCAGCAATTTTTGTACTTTTATTTGCAGTATCCATAGTTATTTGTTTAACTGAAAATTTATTCTGTAACTATTCATTTCTGGAGAAACTCAGCAGATCTGTCTGCATCTGCAGAGACAGGAACAGAGTTAGCATTTCATGCCCAGTGTGACACTTCTTCAGAACTGAAAGGATTGGAAACTGGGATTTTTAATCGCTTGCCAGAGGTGGGGGATGGGTGACAGGGAAAAGAGAGTGTGGCAAAGATAAGCAGGTTTAAACAGTGGTGAGCAAGAAGATGATAACGAACGGTTTGAAATTAAGACTTGGCTGGGGAAAGGGATTCTCTCTACTGAGTGCAAGATAAATAAGACACAATCACACAACGGAGGCCAGGAGGGAGAATGTTGACTATGTGACATTATACAGATCTGGCCATAATTACGTTTGCACTGTCAGGATCATCACCCCTTTTAATTTAACACGATATTAAACATGGCAGTAAAGCAATACACAGCCCAAAACTTCATATTGTTATTTGTTTTTCTCCATATTACAAAATACTAAGACAGCAAGAAACATTTACTAGTGACAATAAGAAGTCAAACACATGAATTCATGTGTTTGACTTCTTATTGTCACTAGTAAACGTTTCTTGCTGTCTTAGTATTTTGTAATATGGAGAAAAACAAACAACAATGTGAAGTTTGGGCTGTGTATTGTTTTACTGCCATGTTTAATATCGTGTTAAATTTGCAGTGCGTATCTTTAAATGTTTGTTGTTGAAGTTAGTACCGGAATATAGAAGGTTGAGGGGTGACATTGTAGAAGTTTATAAAATCATGAGAGGTATGGATAGGGTGAATCGCCACGGTCTTTTCAACGGGATGGGGGAATTCAAACATACAAGGCAGAGCTTAAGGTGAAAGACGGGAGATTTAAAAGGAACGAAGGAGCAACAGTTTTACACAATGGGTGGTGTGGGTATGGAATGAGCTGCCAGAGGAAGTGTGGTAGATGCATGTACAGCTGCAACATTTAAAACTCATTTGGACAAACATATGAATGGGAAACAGTTCGAGGCATATGGGCCAAATGAAAGCAGATGGGCTGAGCTTAATTTGGAAGACCTGGCCAGCATGGACATTTAGAAAAGCTTCACACAGGGTCAGTGTAGTTTTGTGAAAGGGAAATTATAATTTGCCCTGTAACATCATGCAAGGTACAGCTGGAGATGGAAGAGAATGTAACAAGTGGACTTGATAAAGTGGGTCTGGTAAAAACCAGGCTTTCCAGAGCTTTTCCATAAAGTATTACAAAATAAAAGTTCTTACACAAAACTGAAGTTCGTAGGATGACGGCTAATGTGGTAACATGGGATGATGATTGGTTAACACATAGAAATCGGACAGTCAGGATTAATGGATCTTCATGCTCAAGGTCTTTCTGCTGGAGTATCACAAATATCAGTCGAATGGCATCAGTTATTTACAACGTAAAAACAATGACTGCAGATGCTGGAAACCAGATTCTGGATTAGTGGTGCTGGAAGAGCACAGCAGTTCAGGCAGCATAAGGAGCAGCGAAATCGACGTTTCGGCAAGGGCTTTTGCCTGAAATGTCGATTTCGCTGCTCCTTGGATGCTACCTGATCTAAAGTGCTCTTCCAGCACCACTAATCCAGAATCAGTTATTTACATTCTATATTGATCGCCTGACGGCGGAAGCTAAGTGCAATACACATTCAAGGCTGTGGATGACTCTGAGAATCAAAAGGCAGGCTGTTATTACATGGAGGGGACTTCCAGAAAAGGAGTGTCCCTATGTATGAAACATAAAGTCAGCATGTTGGTGCAGCAAGTAACTAGGTCGGTTCATTAGGCAACTTCCTGGGCTGAAAGGGTTGAGTTGTTGAGAATCTCTAAAATGGTGAGGCGATTATTCATTGGGGTTTAAATGAATGAGGAGTGATACCGCTGAAAAATAGAAGACTCAGAAGGAGCTTGAGAAGGTAGGTATTGGCAAGTTGTTTCCACTCCTGGGTGGAGTCTCAAACTCGAGAATATAGAGACTGAATATGGAACATCGATTTCAATATGAGACACAGAGTGATGTCTTCTCTCAGAAGGTAGTAAATGTCCAGAACTCCATAACCCAGAGAGGTATAGAGGGATACACGGAGTAGGCAAGAAAGTGGAGTTGAGCCCAGGAGTAGATCAGCCATGTTCGTATTAAATGATAGGGCAAATCTAAGGGGCCGAATAGCCTACTCTATTTATTCATTTCACATGTTATGCTCTTGGAAAGTAACTGGTTGTTTTCCTGGAAATTGTGTTGTGCAATGTTGCATTCAGGGAGAGCAGAGGATTTGCTTGGATTAACCCGGGTGGGGTATGTGGGCTGTATCCCAGCGTATCTGGTTCTGTAACGACGCACATCTGGAAACAGGGATTGGGGGTGGGGTCGCTTCCCAACCCAGCCTGCATTTTCCAAATACCTTTCCAAAACTACACCTAACCATCCGACTGACCTCGATCTGTCACTATTTCGCAGGTCTGAATGGGCTGAATGGAACATCAGAACACAGGGCTGAGGGACACAAATGGGCCATTCGGCCCTTTGAAAGTACTCCACCAGTAAATAAAAGAGGAAATGCTGGAAAATCTCAGCAGGTCTGGTAGCATCCGTAAGGTAGCAACCTCTGATTGAGGTTGGAGGGTGTCACTGTTTCCTTTTCTCGTCCCACTGCTCCACTGCTCACAACAAATTTTAAATGTAACCAGGTTGGTGATATGGCCGATGATAAAGGTCTCAGACTGGATCAGGTTCAGTGATAGGAACAAGTCAGGCAGATTTCTTTAGTCAGCCACAAGTAACTACTAGGACTAATGGATGCGCATGGTGATCTGTGGTTAGCACTGCTACCTCTCGTCACCAAGAAGCTGGGTTAACTACCAACATTGGGCTATGCTCTGCATGGAATTTGAGTATTGTCTATGCAGGCATCTGTGTGGGTTTCCTCACGATACTCCAATTCCCTCCCACAGTCCAAAGATATGCAGCTTAGAGTGGATTGGCCATGCTAAATTGTCCATAGTGCTCAGGCATGCGTAGGTTATGTAGGTTAGTGATGGAAAATGCAAGGTTACATGGATAGGGAATGGGGGGGGGGCGGGGGAAGGTTGGGGGGATGCTGTTCAGAGGGTCAGTGTGGACTTGATGGATGGGATGGCCTGCTTCCTCACTGTAGAGATTCTACAAAAATTACAAGAAATTTGGACTATACCCAGTGGGTATATATCTGATCCACTCTCCTCTAGGTCATGTATGTTTCAATAAGATCACCTCTCATTCCACGTGTAACCTGTTAAAGCCTTCATAATATAAGGCACTCATCCCTGGAATCCATGAAGTAAAACATCTACGAACTGCTTCCAATGTAATTATATCTTTTCTCAGATAAGGAGACAAAGAAAAACTAATCTCAAACTCAGGTCTTGCGGTTTATATTTTGTTCATTCAGCATTGTAGGTCTTTCGAACACTCTTCCCCGCAGAGCAATGGAGGCAGAGATATTGAATATTTTTGAGGCACAGACAGAAGTTTCATAAATAACAACGGAGTCGAGGATTATCGGGGATTGGCAGGAATGTGCAGTGTGGGGGGAAATGTAGACAATGGTACCAAATGGCACAGCTCCAGAAAATTCATTAATAAAGTGCAAAACGAAATTAAAATGTTGATAAAATTTTAAGGGGGAATCCAAGATGGCCACGATCCAGAAGGTCTGCTTTGCTGGGCTTTGCATCACAGAACGGGCAAAGTGGTACTCTACCCCACTCCATCCCAGCCATTTAGTTAAAATTCAACAATAAAAGAGCTATAGAATCTTTATTAATCCCGTTTTGTCGAGTGGAAATGACAAAACACGGGAAAGGATCGAGTAAGTCCCAACACACGGTGCACCCATCAGAAGCATCAAGCATGCCTGAGGCTGTAGCTGCAACCCACTCTGCTCATTCCATGGACCCAGTTAGTCACCAGGCCTTGGTCACTCAGTTCACCAACTTATGTGAAATGATTGAAGGCACGACTGAACAGAAGTCCAGCTGTGGCTAGAACCGCTCTCAGACTTTCTCCAAAAACATGAGCAGCAACGAGACAGCCTTGGAAACAGAACATACAATGTCAAGTGACGAACTGCATTGACAGAGACTGTGATCAATTCCTCTCGGGAGAGGATCCTCCCCCTTGAAATACAGGTCCATACCTTAACTGAATAAGATGACCACCTCGAGAACAGGGACAGGACGAAGAATGTTTACATCGTCGATCTGCTGGACCAGACGGCAGGTGGTCAGCTTTGATCTGGCTGCTGTGATTCCTTCACTTCGAAGCTGAAGTTCATTGGGTTACGGCACGGTGGTTAGACTCAGACCAACGCCTTTGCCCTGTCCTTGTGCGGTTACATAGTTACAGGGATAAACAAAGACTGATGGAAGCTCAGTGTGGTTTCCGATGGCTTTAATTCACGAGAGATCCAGCATTATGTTCTTTTATGACTTTTCAGCATCGGTGATTCAGGAAAGAAAATCTTTTGATGATATCAAGAGAAGAGTAAGGGAACTCGGGATTCAGTATTCCTTAAGGTTCCCAGCAGTGCTCTGTATTGCTTTGAATGGATCAATGAACTCGTCTGATTCTCCAGAGAAAGCGAAAACTTTGTGGATATTTTAAGGAAAGCTGGATGTTTAGATAATCATGTTTCTCCCTGAAAGAAATTTTGTTGGATTTTTCTGGTATTAACCAGTGTTAAATTATAGTCGGGGATGGGTAGAGTTCACACTTTTAACTTCTTCATTAGTATTACTACTCGTTTTCTCTTTCTTTGCTTGTGTCGGAGGTGTGGCTCAAGCTGGAGGGAGTTACAAAGGTAGTTGTGATGACAAACTGCCGACGTAAGGACAGTTGAAGCCTGGTTTTTTGTTATTAATTGCCCTGAATGCCATATTGGTAGCGGGCAGAAGATAAAGTTTTGGGATATGTAGGCGCCCCCAATGGGCGGGGTAAATTTCCATATAAAATATCATTGGCACTTGGGATTTTGTTTCGTTCGTTGTTTATTTTTAATGTATTTAGCTTTGGAAAGTTTTGCGAGCTTGTTAGTTGTAGTAGTAATAGTTTGTATCGTTTTTAGGGTCGCTGAGTGTTTTATCATGAATGCTCAGCGATGTGTAATTCGATGTGAAACTCTCTCGAATTCAAATGTTGCTGCAATGTGTTATGGATTGTTATGTGGTTAAATGGTGTACCTGAAACATTAAGGGTAGTGATCTGCCAGTCAAGAGGAAAAATGTAATTGCTCGTCTTAAAATCAAAGAGGGTGCATGTTGCTCTATTGCAGGAGATGAACCGTGATGACAAGGAACATTTGATGTTACAGCAGGGCGGCTATGAACGGGTTTGTTTCGCGTCTTTTAATACTAGGAGTAGGGGAAAAGTCAGAATGGATAGTAAGAATCTTCCATTTAAATTACTAGATTGTATAAAACACTCATGGAAGGATCATGACCCTCAAAGCCTTGAACTATGGGAATTAATACAGTATTTTGAATTGCCACCCAGTGCACCCGCTTAAAATCCTGGTACATACATTTCCCAAATTAAGTTATCTTGCATCGTGGCACATTATTGTACAGCATATTTCAACTCTCTTATGCACCCCAAGGTGGGCAGAATGTCCAAAGGTCCCCAATACACTCGTCATAATGTACGTAATTAGTGGATTTGTGTGCAGGACTAGAGCTGGTGGATGTTTGGAGGCAGTTCTACTTCACAAGTAGAGATTTTATTTTCTTCTTGAACTCGCATAAATAGCACAAGAGGGTTAATCTATTCCCCATCCCTGAATCAATCTTAGGTTCGCTGGCATCCTGCACAACTGGGAATATTACCCCAACATACCTGCCCCAGAAATGGGATAGAAGTCACGTAAGATTATGTTGTTTGTAGATGAAGGTCTTATATTTTTGTCAAATCCCGCAATTTCAGCAGCTCACGTGATGCAATGCATTAATTTGCTCGTCGCCTTTTTGGGCTTTAAGATTAATTTTACAAAGTTGGAGGCCATGCCGATGGGAGGCCTTAGGAAAATACCAGATTTTGAGGGGAAATCCTGTTTTCCTTTCAAATGGACGGGGTGGGTGTGGGGGGGGAGGTTTCTCTATTTCAGTATATTCATTACATCCATTTTTGATCATTTATTTAACGTGAACTATGTCTATTTGCTTGAAAAATTAAACAAGACCTTCAAAGAAGGGAGGCACCTCCAATATCCTGGATAGGTAGGATAGCTGTTCTTAAAATGAATGCCCTTCCTCATTAACTATAACGCGTGTGAAAGCTTCCTTTGATGTTTCCCAGACAGACATTTCGGAAATTTTATGGCTGGTTAACTTTCATTTGGCACTATAAGCGACTCTCTATCAAGCTAACCAAATGTTAACTACCCCACATTGTGGGGAGTAGATCTCCCAGATTAAAAGCGATGAATTCATGTCTTTTTTTATCCTATGTTAGTGCATGGGCCGCTGAGGACTCGGCGTCAATAGGATTAGATATTGAACCCTCTCAGACAAAGTGAACCCTTATTGGTCTGCTGGTCTTAGACAACATGAGAACATTTATGGAGTATTGTCATAACCCAATGACTATCAATACTGTTAAAGCATGAATCACAATGCTTCAGATTGGGCGAAGACCATAGTTTCTCACATCTATAATTGGTATACCGGGTTGTCATCCTGGGATAATGGATTCCAGGTTTAAACTGTGGGCAGCAAGGGGTGTGTCTTACTTGAGTGATTTAGAATTAGTAGAATCCTTATAGTGTCAATAAAAGCCCTTGGGCCCAGCAAGTCCACTTTGACCCTTTGAAGAGTAGCCCACCCAGACCCATTCCCGTACTATCCTATATTTCACCTGATAATGACCCAACCTTCTCATCACTGAATACTATGGGTGATTTATCAATAATCAATTCATCTAACCAACACATCTTTGGACTGTGGGAGGAAACCCACACAGACAGGCCTAGAATATGTTAACTCCATACAGCCAGGCACCCAACGCCAGAACCAAATTCGGAACCCTGGTGCTGTGAGGCAGCAATGCTCACTACTGAGCCACCTCGTGCTATTTGAGGGAGAAACAATGATGTAATTTGATCAAATAACTCGTACACATGGACTGGCTAGTAGAGACCTCTTCTCTTTCTTTTTTAGATCAGAGATTTGATTAAAAAAAAACTTTTACCAGACTCTTACAGATCCGATTGAGTGAAGGTGGTACTTATTGCTTAGAATACACTCTCCCGCAGTACCTTTTATCATTAGATGTAGAGTGTCCCCTCAGACGAGACTCTGCAGCTTTGTGATGTCTGCGAGAGAGAGTTGGGGATTCAGAAGACTTCGGAGCCATTGGAGGATATTTGTGAAAATGCTCGAAGAATTTCATCTGTAATAGGACCCTTTCCATGCAGTTGGACATTCTTCATAGTGCCTATCTGACCATAGATTATCGTCAAAATTCAAAGTGGGATTATCTTCAGAATGTCCTAAATATAGAATGACTACAGACACTCTTACTCATTGCATGTGGTCCTGCTGCAGGCGTCATATATATTGGAGCACTGTATCAGGTGTGATCGAGTGGGTCGAGGGGACTGAATTGGAGATGGACCTGGTTTCTCTTTTCCTGGGCCTGCCCAGGGTACTTTACACAGATGCACAAGTGAAAAAATATCCTTAGTTTCTGTGCAAGGAAAAGCATTCTGTTGTGTTGGATGCCTGAATCACCCCCTCCCCCCAAAACCCCCAACACCCTCCCCCACCCCCCGCCCGGGTCTGTTGGGTCGTCGTAAGCTCTTCATGGAGAATATCCATTTGGCCTTTCTCATCAGCATGGTGCACCAAAAACAGAGATTTATATAAGACCATGGCAGACCTTTCTGAATTACCGTCAT
Organism: Chiloscyllium punctatum; assembly: GCF_047496795.1. Classification (NCBI taxonomy): domain Eukaryota; kingdom Metazoa; phylum Chordata; class Chondrichthyes; order Orectolobiformes; family Hemiscylliidae; genus Chiloscyllium; species Chiloscyllium punctatum. The sequence goes on from NC_092767.1 coordinate 27,327,445, forward strand.
ACAGGCTTATCTGCCATTCTCAGAAGGGCTTTTATACAGCCATGACGATATTATCTAATAAATCTTATATCCAAAGAGGAATAATAATGAACATAAAAAGGGATATCAGCTAATGCTCTTGAAGAACGAGAGCTATCATTTTTTTACACTGAGCAGTATTATTTATTCATTTTTTACTGTTTATTTTTGTTTTTCTTCTGTCCGTTTAGTGTTTTTAACTTGTTTTGTATGTACATGCACATGGGTGCAATTTTGATCAGTTACTTGAGTTGTGTTGTTATTGGTTTATTATACTATTAAAATTCTCTTTTTCAATAAAGATATTTTTAAAAAGTATTAAAATGCTAACATTGATAGAATAGAGTCCCAAAGAACTCTCAGTAGACAGTCTACTCATGGTGGTATATCCTGAGGTTCACCACACCTCGGGTGATGGGGTGAGGTTGAGAGAGCATCCCCTTCTTGGTAACCTCTGTCAGTGTGAGGAACTGAACCTGCGCTGTTGGCCTCCCTCTACATCACAAACCAGCCGTCCAACCAACTGAGTGTGAGACTGTGTAACTGTTATACACAGAAACAGTCGCAGACAAAGGGCAAGAGAAACATTCATAACAAGGAAAGTGGTACAGTTCAGATAACGGATTTAACATTTATGGAGTATTGTCATAACCCAATAATTATCAATACTGTTAAAGCATGAATGACAATGTGTCCGATTGAGGGCAATACAGTCAAAACCATATTTCTTACCCCTATAATTGGTATTCCGGGTTGTCATCCTGGGATAATGGATTCCATGTTTAAACTGTGGGCAGCAGGGGGTGTGTCTTACTTGAGTGATTTAGAATTAGTAGAATCCTTACAGTGTGGATAAAAGCCCTTGGGCCCAGCAAGGGTAAAAACATTCTCTGCTCGAAATTGTATTTTATAACAAGACGTGTTTAGAAGTTGTTTTTGGTTAAATATCATTATGGTGAGTCAACTGAAATAACCAGAGTTACACAGTGTGATTGGAAATCTATAATCATAAAATAAAAGTATGTTTTTGTTTGGTCTGTGTGAAGCATGCTGACCGTTGCATGAAAGTATACAGTTAATGGAATATACTGCTAGGAGAGTGCATTCCATCGGAAATGCCCTCAAACAGGCGCTTGAAGAAAATTGGGGTAAAAGTGCCTGAGTGCCGTCTGGACAGTGACAGGAACGCAGAGGGTTGAATGACTGAAAGCTCCTGTATTTGAGAATAGCATCAGATCAGCTGGGAACTTATTAAATGCTAGAGCAAATTTGAAGGGCTGAATGGCCTCAACATGGTTTGAAATATGTGTGATTTGGAAAACGTGCATCTTTACTCCTTCCTCTTATGTGGTTACACACTGGGGCACTGCCATTTTCCTGAAACTGGGCATTATTTGGAACACTATCTGGAACATTCCATATTCGGTGTTGTCCAGAATATTCTCTAACTGTGTTGGGGGGTATTGCAAAGGCGAGAGAGAGAGCGAAGCTGTTGCATGCGGCAGTGAGAGTGGTGGAGCATGAGCCTTGGTCGTGCTATAACAGATATACAGTGAGTGTGAGTGAGCAGAGAGAACACGGTGACCAATTATCCTGGCAGAGCGGGGAAGGTTATTGATGCTTGTCCTGTTTTGCTGGAAATTTCTTCAGGCCGCAGATGCTGCACTGAATTTGGTGGTGAGCACAGATCATCCTCGGTGGGTCTGGTGGTATGGCCCCCTCTGGGAAGGCAATGGCCCCGCTCTGCAATAGCCCATCCACTATGCACACTATGCACCGTCAACAAACTATCTGCCATGATCGGGGTAAACTGTACAGGGCAGCTCCAAACTGAGAAAGCTCAGCCGCGTGCCCCTTGGCCTTTTAAAGATGGCACCAGTGACAGGGAATACGGAATATCTAGGGAAATCCTGGCGACTGTGAGTACCTTCAATCATGATGGGTGGGAAATCGAGCTGGCATTCAATGAGAGGTGGGTGGGTGGGTGATATTTAGTGAGGTGAGTTCGATTGGATAGCAACAGGAAACTAGCTCAGCTTCGTTCAGACAATCCCTCTGTCACACTCAATGAAAATGACACTGAGACAAATTACTGTTTTATACAGTTCAATGAGCCGAAGACGCTGCTGTCCTCACTCCCAGTCAAAAAGTTGCAGAATAAATGCTCATTCAAAACTCCCCATCGCCTGAACTCACAGCATTATTCCATTCACTCATAATTCTTCATAATTCTGACCCGTGTTGCATGATACTATCGAAATGTCTTCCTATCAGCATTCTAAAACCTGTGAACATATCTTTCCATGACATTTTTTCTCAGTCTGTCCCTCTCTGTCTCTATCCTGAAACACACGTATCTACAGTCATACGTTTCTACATGGAAACAGGCCCTTCGGCCCAGCTGGTAGATGCCGACCAAAATGTGCATCCACACTCACCCCATTTCCCTGCCCCTGCTCATTTCCTATCCATGTATTTTTCAATGTTGTTATTGTACCCACCTCAACCACTTCCACTGGCAGCTCAGACCAAAGGCAAAACACAGTCTGTGTAAAAACGTTGACCCTCAGGTTCCTTTTTATTTTTGTCCTCTCCAAACATTAACAGATGTGCGCTAGTCCTTGGTTTCCCAACCTTGCAAAAAAAATTTGAAATATTCACCCTATGCATGGTTCTCATGGTTCTCATGATTTGATAAGAGGTACACTTCTATATAATCCCCCTCAGTTTTCTACACTGTAAAGAAATATGTTCTAACCTGTCCAACTTCTCCCTATAACGCAGACCCTTTAGCCCAGGAAACATCTTTGTAAATTTCTTGTACATTCTTTCTCGTTCAATAATATCCTTTCCAAGGCAAGGTGAACAAAACTGAGCGCAATACTTCAACTGCAGACTTACCAACATCCTGTACAACGGCAACAGAACGTCCCAACTTCTATACTCAATGCCCTGATGGAGGCCAGTGTGCCAACAGCATTCTTCACTGTCCTGTGTATCTGAGACTCAAATTCAGACAACCATGCACCTGATTTCCAACATCCTTTTGTTCCACTACACTCCTTTAGGCCCTCTCATTTACCATTAAACTCCCACCTGAATTTGACTTTCCAAAATGAAAGATGTTGCATTTATCTAAATTAAACTCCATTTGCTATTTCTCAGCCCACTTCCCCAGCTAATCAACGTAGTGCTGCAATTTCTGATAATGTTCCTCACTGTAAACAATACCTCCTATTTTAGTGCCATCTGCAAACTTACTAACCTGCAATGTTCACGCTCGTCTAAATCATTGATCTAGATAACACACAGCAATGGGGACAGTACCGACCCCTGAGGCACTCCACCCGTCACAGGCCTCCAGTCCAACAAGCATATTTCCACCATAGCCATTTGCTTTATAATGTCAAAAAAACTGTGTCACCAAATTGCCAGCTTACATTAGAGTCTGTGCGATCTAACCTTCTAGAGCGGCCTTTCATGTGGAATCTTACGAAAGGCCTTACTGAAATCCATATAGATTATGTTGACCGCCCTACCCTCGACAACTTTCCTGGTCACTTCCTCAAAAAACCCTAATAAAATTTGTAAGGCATGATCTGACACGCACAAAGCTATGCTGACTGCTCCAAGTCAAACTCTGTCTTTCCAAATGCATGCATATCTTATACCTCAGAACCTTCTCAAGGGGTTTACTGCAAACAGATGTGAAGCTTACTGGTCTGTATTTCCCAGGCAATTATTTGCAGCCCTTCTTGAAGAAGGGCACTATATTTGTTACCGCCCAGTCTTCCAGGACCATGGCCCCTGTCTTCTCTCACCTCTTGCAGTGCTCTTGGATTTATCTTGTCAGGACCAAGAGATTTATCTGACTTTGTGCATTCTAATATGTCCAGCAGCACCTCTATTGTGATTTCGACAGTGCCAAGATATGACAATTAACCTCCCAAAGGTCACAGGACTTCATGTCTTTCTTCTTGGTAAACACAGAGGGGAAATTGCGGACCTCAACCATCTCTTGTAGTTTTACACATGCGTGCCTCTTTTGGTTTTTAAGGCGTCCTATTCTGTCTCTAGTTGTTCTTTTTCTTTACTATAGTGAATTTGGGTTCACTTTAATCGTCTCAGCCAAGGCTATCTCATACTCTCTTTTCGCCTTCCTGATTTCCTTCTTCAGTAAACTCCAGTATCCCCTGTGTACCTCCAGGGATGCCCTTGATCCCAGCTGCCTGTAACTGAACCACGCCTCCTTTTTGCTGGCTAGAGACTCAATATCTCTTGTCATCCAGGGTTTTCTCTTCCAGCCTCACTTTCCCTTCACCCTCACAGGAACATGTCAACCTTGAACTCGAGCTATCTCACTTTTACAGCCCTCCCTCGTGCCCGACATCCTTTTACCTGAAAACAAACTACTCCAATTAACACTGCAATCCTCTGTCTAATTCCAACAAAATATGCCTTGCCCCAATTTAGAACGTGAATCTGTGGACCAATTTTTTCCCTCCCATAACTATTTTAAAATTAATACAACGCCAGTCACTTTTCCCAAAATACTCCCCCACTTTACCACCGTCACCTATTTCACAACAGTAGGTCGAGTTTGTCCCTTCCCGTGTCGGACCCTTTATATACGGCTTGGGAAACTTTCTTGAACAAACTTAAGAAATTACGTTCCATCGAATTTCTTAACCATCTGGATGTCCCAGTCTATGTTAGGAAAATTTAAATCACCTATTATGACAATCCTAACGCTCCTGCTACTCTCACCAGTTTCCCTGCATATTTGTTCCTCTAATTCCCATTGATGAGTTGGAGGCAACTAACCCCCTCCTCCTTCCTTGTACCATTCACAGAACCTCATCAGATAATATCTCAGTTATTTCATCTTTAAATACTTGTGGTATACTCGCCTTAATCAGAACTATTGGTGTTTCAACTGTTTTCATTTACATCTCTCCCTTGCAATGATTTTCACATCTGCATCAAAACTTGACAAGGTACAGTGGAGATATGGCGCTGTAACTGGATGGGAGCTGCACAACCTGTCACTTCCAACAAGTTTCCCCACACTGGGCAGTGATCTAACACAGTGTTACCGAAAACTGGAACAACCTGTGTTCATATATGAATAAACCAGTGAGGTCTGCACATCTCCCCACGCTGGACATTTATCCCAGGAATATAGATCAAGTATTGATGTGGGCTGCACAGAGTTCCATTCTGGATATTGTTGGGTTGCATTCAGCAGTACGCTAGCCATATCTACACAGTGCTCCATCCCGAATGTATTATGGATGGGCTGTTTATGTGAGTTTGATTGCGAATGTGAGAGAACTAAATATCTGGCTATACCTTTATTTTATGTTTTCATTCTTGTTATTGGACCCTTCAAATCCTGACTCATCCTTAGACCGGACCATCTGGATGAGTGATGGTGACTGTTGTTAAAGCATCTGGGTCTGCAACATGACCAACAAATAGAGCAGAAGCTGCAGAGAGGACAGTCTCCGTAAAATGGAATGAGGAAATCACAGTCTGATCAGCCGTGGTCTTAGTTAATGGTGGGGCAGGATTGAATGGACCACTAACGCAACTTGTTCATGTATTTATGCTTGTTCCAAGCAAACTCCCCTTCTCTCCCAATGTCCCATACTGGTGGGGAGTGAGTCACCTCCTCCTGTTCCTGCGTAACAGGTTCCTGGGGCGTCACGAGCCTACAGATTTCCCTGTGGCCCAGTCTCAAGCAGTTGAGTGACTCCCTCCTGTTCCTGTGTCCCAGCATCGAGCAGTTGAATGACTCCCTCCTCTTCCTGTGTTCCAGTCTCGAGCAGTTGAATGACTCCCTCCTGTTCCTGTGTCCCAGCCTCGAGCAGTTGAGTGACTCCCTCCTGTTCCTGTGTCCCAGCATCGAGCAGTTGAGTGACTCCCTCCTGTTCCTGTGTTCCAGCCTCGAGCAGTTGAATGACTCCCTCCTGTTCCTGTGTCCCAGTCTCAAGCAGTTGAGTGACTCCCTCCTGTTCCTGTGTTCCAGCCTCGAGCAGTTGAATGACTCCCTCCTGTTCCTGTGTCCCAGCCTCGAGCAGTTGAATGACTTCCTCCTGTTCCTGTGTCCCAGCCTCGAGCAGTTGAGTGACTTCCTCCTGTTCCTGTGTCCCAGTCTCGAGCAGTTGAGTGACTCCCTCCTGTTCCTGTGTTCCAGCCTCGAGCAGTTGAATGACTGCCTCCTGTTCCTGTGTCCCAGTCTCAAGCAGTTGAATGACTGCTTCCTGATCCCAAGTCTGTGAATATGGATGTCCTCCTCCTGTTCCTGTGTAACAGCCTCCAATAGTTCTGTGCTCACCTCCTGCTCCTGTGGAATGGAACTGAGGGGCTGAAGAGCCTCTTCACATTCCTTACAGCTTCTGTTGACTAAAAGTAATTCTCCTGATTCTGTAAATCACCATCAAAATCTGAATGATGTATTTTTGTATTTTGCTCTCAGTAATTGAGCAAACAATCTCACTGACAGAATTCAGAAGCTGATTAGCCTCCTCCTGTTCCTGTGTTATACACTCAAAAGGCAATAGAGTCTCAGAGATGTACAGTACAGAAAACGATCCTTCAGTCCGGTCGTCTATGCCAAACCAAATATCCAAAATAAATCTCGTTCCCCTTGCCAGCATTTCGCCCATTTCCGTCTGAACATCTCTCATGCATGTATCCATCCAAATGCCTTTTAAATGGTGTAACTGTACCTGCCTCCACCACCTCTTTTGGATGTTCAATCCAAACACGTAGCAGTCTCTGTGTGAAAATGTTGTCCCTATTTAAATCTTTCCCCTCTCACTTAAACCTTTGTCTTCTAATTTTGGACTCGCCTATCTGGGAAAAGACGTTGACTGTTTACCTTATCTTTGCCCCTCATGATTTTATAAACCTCTTTAAGGTCACCCCTCAGCCTCAACACTTGAAAATAGCCCCAGCCTATCCAAACGCTCCCTGTAGCTCAAACTCTCCAACACCTGCAACATTCTTTTAAATCTCTTCTGTACCCTTTCAAGTTTGACAACATCTTTCCGACGGCAGGGAAACTGGAATTAAAGGCAATATTACAAAAGTGGCCAAACCAATGTCCTGTACAGATGCAACGCGTCGTCGATCTGTGACAGCACTTTCAAGGAACGGAGAACCTGCACCACCAGGTGACACAGTACCTCAGTGACTAGCATTGCTGCTTCAGAGCGGAGCGATCTGGATTTAATTCCATCCTTGAATGACTGCCTGTGTGGAGTTTGCACATTCTCCCCGTGTCTGCATGAGTTTCCTCCAGATGTTATGTTTTCCTCCGACAGTATAAAGATATACAGATAAGGGTAGATCGGCCATGCTAAATTGAGTAAAGTACCCAGGGATGTGCAGGCGAGGTGGATTAGCCATGGGAAATGCAGGCTCAGAGGGATAGAGTAGGGGTTTGTCTAGTGGGATACTGTTTAGAGGGTCGGTGTAGCCTCGATGGACCGAAAAGCCTGTTTCCTCACTGTAGGAATTCGATAACTTCTATGGAATTCTCCTTGATTGGCAGCTTTCGACAGGACCCTACCTATATGTCTAGCCTTGATATGTCTTGCCAAAATGCTACACCTCACATTTAACTAAAATAAACTCCATCTGCCACTCCTCGGTTCACCTAAACAAAGTCCCATTGTGGTCTGAGAGATCCTTCATCACTGTCAACGACGCCAACAAATTTGTTATTATCTACAAACTTACTGACCATACTTCATATACTCAAATGTAAATGATTTGTATCAGTGACAAAAGGCAGTGGACCCACGATTGATCTTTGCGTCACGCCACTGATCACAGGTCTCCAAGTTTCATGAACAAATGTCACTGTCAAGCCCTGTCTCCAATATTCAAGAAAAGTTTGCACCTAAATGGCGAGTTCTCCCTGGATCCCAGCCAGTCTAACCTTGCTAACCAGTCTACCATGTAGAATATTTTGGTTTTCTTACTGACTTCCATAAAGACAACATCCACTCTCCTGCCTTCATCAATCATCTTCATCACTTCCTCAAAAAAATCCACCGAGTCAGTGGGATGTGATCTCCAATGTACAAAGCTCTCTTCAGTCCTTGTCTTTCCAAATACATATCGATCTTTTTCCTCGAAATCCCCTCCAATAATTTAATCACCATTGACGTCAGGCTCACCGATCTATAGTTACCTGTTTTTTCCTTAATTTCTTAAATAATTGCACTATGTTAGCAGCCCTCCAGTCTTTTGACACCTCATCTGTGAAAATCAATGTTACAAATATATCAGCAAAATGCATAAGCAATCTATTTCCTAGCTTCCCACAAACATCTGGGATACAACTGATCAAGTCCCAGGGATTAGTTCACCTTTATGTGTTTTAAATGTCCAACACCTCCTTGTAATATAGTCATTTTGCAAGGTATCATTGCATATTTCTTCATTCTCTCGCTCTTGTAACCTCCTCCACATTAAATACTGAGGAGAAATACTTGTTTAGTATCCCTCAAATTTGTTGTGGTTCCATAAATACGTAGCCTTACTGATCTTTAAGGGGCCCTATTCTCTCCCTAGTTAATCTTTTGCCATTAAAGGATTTGTAGAATTTCTTCAATGCCTCATTATCCCAATTTCTAAAGCAATCTCTTGTCCACATTTTTCTGGCCCGATTTCCCGAATGATGATACACTTGCTGCTCTTATACACCTCTCGGGATTCACTTGATCTCAGCTCTGTTTACCTGACATATGCCTCCTTCCTCACCTTGACCAGAGCATCAATATATCTAGCCATCCAGCACTCCCTGCACCCACCAGCCTTGCCCATCTCACTAATAGGAACACGTTTGCTCTGGACTCTCTGAAACCACGTTTTGATGACCTTGCATTTTCCAACCATCCCTTAACCTGTGAATAGGATATCCCAATCTGCCTTTCACAGGGCTCGCCTAACACTTTCAAAATTCGCCTTGCTCAAAGGTTGAACTTTAATGTTGACATCAGGTATTTCCGATTCCATAATTAATTTAAAACTAATATTTATGAGTAACAAACTTGAAAGTCAAATAAACACTTCCTGTGCCTCTATAACGGGCTCAAGAGACTGGATAGGCTCCTCCTGTCCCTCTGTATTACACTGAAAATGCTGTCCCTCAGTAATAGACCCAAGAGACTTAATGGCCTCCTCCAGTTCTTCTAAACACACTTGAGAGGCTGCATGGCCTCCTCCTGTCCCTGTGTAACAGATCCGAGACACAGCAACCTGTGGATTATGAGCAGCTGGTAAACTGTATCTAATGGAGACCCATTCCTTTTCAGTTACAGAAACACAAATAACACAATGTACTCCAGGTGCCCTCTCAGTGACACCTCATACAGCTGCAGCGACAAATCGCTTTGTTTTGAATGATTCTGTTGGCAAAATGTGCCAATATTCAAACTTTCCACCTCTTCAAGTCGCAACAGGTTAATGTGGGCTGGATGGCCTTCTCCTATCCCTCTGTAAGGGGCCCATAGGGACAGAATTGCTTTGGCCTGTTACTGAGCAGCAGTCTCAATGTTCTGTCTCAAGGTAAGAAAGGATTTGGAAACAGGGCATTAAAACCAGGAGTAGCCTCACACTGGTCAATAAGTACCGTACTTGGTTTCAGGTACCTAGAAACTTGCCCACCCGACGTTTTTTTTTTACGCAGCAGATCTGTCATTTTATAACTGCCTATTTTCATAAACAAGGTGGAACATATATAGACCGCTGCAGTGTTCTGTTAATACTCTCATATACAAGGGAAAAAAAGATTTACAATATTGAAAGATTTATTGTCCATCCCTCAGCAACCCTTATCCATTCCATCCAAAACCAGTAAATGAAAAGTGATGTTTCAATTGGTTAACTGAGCCTATTTGTTCAGTGACTGCCATTAATGCCAATCTCCATAGATTCGAATTATCACAGTGGAGGGTTTCCATCTTTTGATGATAAATGGGCTCCGTTCAATGTGTCAACCCATAACATGAGTGGGAGCATCACTGACAGCACTGATAGGGATCAGCAGATCCAGAGAGAGGGGGAGGAGAGATCAGAATCTGAGAACATTAGACTGGAATATTCCAACAATGGATCAGAATCTGAGAACATTAGACTGAAATATTCCAACAATGGATCAGAATCTGAGAACATTAGACAGGAATATTCCAACAATATACAGGAGCTTATCCGATTATGTTTGGTATCTTTCTGAATTTGATTGGTTGTCATTATCATTGCGGATCTATTTCGCTCTTCTCATTATTCAATACTTTTATTATCCCTTCCTGGCTATTGTTGGTGTTCCTGGTGAGTATCACTATCCAGATTTTGTTTTATATAAATCAGTTATGAGTGTATTATTATTATTATTTCATATTGTCTACACTTCCTGCCACTGTTATTGTTCCTGTTGAATCTCACAATCCAGATATTCACTCTACAGACCACTACTAACTGCATCAATGAAGGTGTTCAATTACTGTCTCGCTCTCTGCTCTGGCAGTGTTACTCACGGGTCTCCATGTTGAACTATTCAGTTTCAGGGGAGAACCACAATGCATTGTCTCATTGCCTTTACTGTTAAGAGCATGGAGGTCACTTTCTACTCTTCTGGTTACAAACTCCACTTCCTTCCTCTGTTTCCATCCCATTCCTGGCCGATATCTGCAGCTGAAACAGTCAGGACACAACTGTGGGAGATCCCTTTGACTATGAGCTAATTCTTGACACCATACCCTGAACATTTCTAATTTGAAATACTCACCACTCCAGAATATATCTCACTGGTTTATTCCATCTGTTGTTTGAACCTTGAGCTATGAAATACAATCTTAATGAAGCCAATAATCTGCTGCTGACACTCCCGGCTTCAAACCTGCTGAAGCAAATCTGATTCGACCTCACACCAAACTCCCATCCATCTGTCATTCATGTGCACGCAGATGGATATTGCTATTGTGTCTGGCAATGCCTTTATTTTAACATTCTCAAACACTTTAGCTCATCTGTCCATGAAACTTCTCTCGTTCTCTCTTCTGATTAACAAAAGGCTTGCCTGTTGTTCGTATTTAAAATAATTTCCTCCATGTGCGTTCCTTCTCAAACAATGAGTTTTGCATGCAGCCACGCCAATCACGCGCACACACACACACACACTCTCTCTCAGTCTCTGATGAACACACACACACAAACACACACGCGCGCGCACAGAGAGAGCAAACCTTCCCACTGTAAGCAGTAAATCTGTTGCGAGTATAGTTAGCATTTGATAGTAAAGTTTACAATACTATCATGCTGTGCAGATAGTGCAGTTTACTGAGCAACACACTAGCATGCTCTGCACAGTTCTCCATGATGGGCTGTCATCTTATCCCAGTTTATGTTGTTTGTGGTGTTCTGTGAAGCAGATTGAGAACTTGATATAACAAACCATTTCAGCTGATCAGACAATGTCTTTATTCAATTCTCATTCTTGTAATTTTACTCTCGAAGATCTCACTTCGCCATGACGTTTACCACATATTTCCACAACATATTTTCAGTTAATTAACTGTCTGTTTCTGTCTTTAATGTGAATCTCTTGTCCCTTTCTTTCTTTCCCTGGCCTTGGGTTTTGGCCTCCCTAGTGTATCGACTGCTGGCATTGTGTAGCTCAGAAATAATGAAATGGGGTGTGTCAAGCTGTTGTTCACTTCCTGGTATGTCCCATGTGGTGGTCCATGGACAGGCGTGTTTCAGAAGTTATGAGAAACATCCTTGTAACTTGGTCTGTACCTGTGGCTGTCACTCTCAGGTGACCATGCGATCAGTAACAAAAGGAAGCCCACTGAGTAAAGGACCACGCATATAAATTGCCTGACAATGCTGTCACTTTTTAAATAAAAGGTTATTTTCTCCCTTTTTTTAGTAAGAGGCCTTAAAGGCAAAACTTCCTACTGAAAACGGCTCAAGAAAATAACTTATGGGGCTTTTAAGGTTTTTAAATAAATAGCAGTAACAATGGCGAGCTGGCACAGACCAGGATTTCTAGTTTTTTTATATTGTAGCTATAACAATCACTAGGTGCTTGGGGTCCCAAAAAGGTTGTAAGTTTCAGTAAATTTTCCACAGCTGCTATTCTCTCTGGAACCTCACTTGATGGTGTTTCCTCCTGGATTGGAGAACTGTATGCAAGAATGCATGTTTGAATGTTCCTTTTTGTCAAGGGATGTGTTTATGGGATGATGATATATTGGAACAGTTCATTAGTAGAAGGTACTGTATCCATTATTCGGTTAAGATTGCCAATAGAAAAATTATTCTAAATTCATCTTCATTTCTAATTGGATTTTCATTAGAGTGTTTAAATATATTGTGATTTGCTTAATGGTGAGACCCTTAGGAACTAATGGCACAGATAACAGTGAATGATTATGATGTAGTAGGCATCACAGAGACTTGGTTACAGGGGGGTCAGGACTGGCAGTTAATCCTCCATGGTTTTTCAACTTATCGAAAAGACAGAGAGGTGGGCAGAGGGGGTGGGGTTGCCTTGTTAGTTAAGAACAAAATTAAATCTATGGTATTGAATGACATAGCGTCGGATGATGTGGAGTCTGTGTGGGTGGAATTGAGAAACCACAAAGGCAAAAAAACCATAATTGGAGTTGTGTACAGACCTCCTAACAGTGGTCAGGACCAGGGACGCAACATGTACCGGGAAATAGAGAAGGCATGTCAGAAAGGCAAGGTTACATTGATCATGGGTGACTTCAATATGCAGGTGGACTGGGTAAATAATGTTGCTAGTGGATCTAAAGAAAGGGAATTCATGGAATGCATACAGGATGGCTTTTTGGAACAGCTTGTCATGGAGCCCACAAGAGAGCAGGCTATTCTGGACCTAGTGCTTTGCAATGAACCAGACTCTATAAAAGATCTTAAAGTAAGGGAACCCTTCAGAAGTAGCGACCATAATATGGTAGAGTTCAGTCTGGAGTTTGAAAGGGAGAAGGCAAAATCTGATGTGATGGTGTTACAGTTGAATAAAGGTAATTATGAAGGCATGAGAGAGGAACTGACTAAAATAGACTGGAAGCAGAGGCTAACCGGGAAGACACTAGAGCAAAGATGGCAGGAGTTTGTAGGTATAATTGAGGATACTGTACAGAGGTTCATTCCCAAGAAAAGAAAGATTAACCGGGGAGGGATTAGACAACCTTGGCTGACAAAGGAAGTCAGGAAATATATTAAAGAAAAAGAGAGATCCTATAAAGTGGCTAAGAACAGCGGGAAATCAGAAGATTGGGAAGGATACACAAGCCAACAGAGGATAACAAAGAGTGTAATAAGAAATGAGAGGATCAAATATGAAGGTAGGCTAGCCAGTAATATTAGAAATAATAGTAAAAGTTTCTTTCAGTACATAAGAAACAAACGACAGGCAAAAGTAGACACTGGGCCACTTCAAACTGATGCAGGGAGCCTAGTGATGGGAGATAAGGAAATAGCAGGAGAACTTAACAAGTACTTTGCGTCACTTTTCACAGTGGAAGACATGAGTAATATCCCAAAAATTAAAGGGTGTCACGGGGCTGAGTTGAGTATGGTTGCCATTACGAAAGAGATAGTGCTAGAAAAGTTAAAAAGTCTTAAAATTGATAAATCTCCTGGCCCTGATGGTATACACCCTACAGTTCTGAGAGAGGTTGCTGAGGAAATAGCAGAGGCATTGGTTGAGATCTTTCAAGAGTCACTGGAGTCAGGAAAGTTCCCGGATGATTGGAAGATGGCTGTAGTAACCCCCTTGTTCAAGAAAGGATCAAGGCAAAAGATAGAAAATTATAGGCCAATCAGCTTAACCTCGGTTGTTGGTAAAATTCTAGAATCTGTCATTAAGGATGAGGTTTCTAAATCCTTGGAAGAGCAGAGTCTGATTAGAACAAGTCAACATGGATTTAGTAAAGGGAGGTCATGCCCGACAAACCTGTTGGAATTTTTTGAAGAGGTAACAAGTAGGTTAGACCAGGGAAACCCAGTGGATGTGGTCTATCTGGACTTTCAAAAGGCCGTTGATAAGGTGCCACACGGGAGGCTGCTGAGCAAGGTGAGGGCCCATGGTGTTCGAGGTGAGCTGCTGGGATGGATTGAGGATTGGCTATCTCACAGAAGGCAGAGAGTTGGGATAAAAGGTTCTTTTTCCGAAAGGCAGCCGGTGACGAGCGGTGTCCCGCAGGGTTCGGTGCTGGGGCCACAGCTGTTCGCAAAATATATTAATGATTTGGATGAGGGAACCGGGGGCATTCTAGCGAAGTTTGCCGATGATACGAAGTTAGGTGGACAGGCAGGTAGTACTGAGGAAGTGGGGAGGCTACAGAAGGATCTAGACAGGTTGGGAGAGTGGTCCAGGAAATGGCTGATGGAATTTAACGTGAGCAAGTGCGAGGTCTTGCACTTTGGCAAAAAGAATAAAAGCATGGACTACTTTCTAAATGGTGAGAAAATAAATAAAGCCAAAGCACAAAGGGATCTGGGAGTGCTCGTCGAGGATTCTCTAAAGGTAAACATGCAGGTTGAGTCTGTGATTAAGAAAGCGAATGCAATGTTGTCTCTTATCTCAAGAGGGTTGGAATATAAAAGCAGAGATGTACTACTAAGAATTTATAAAGCTCTGGTTAGGCCCCATTTGGAGTACTGTGTCCAGTTTTGGTCCCCACACCTCAGGAAGGACATACTGGCACTGGAACATGTCCAGCGGAGATTCACACGGATGATCCCTGGAATGACAGGTCTAGCATATCAGGAACGGCTGAGGATACTGGGATTGTATTCGTTGGAGTTTAGAAGATTAAGGTGAGATCTAATAGAGACGTACAAAATAATACATGGCTTTGAAAAGGTGGATGCTAGAAACTTGTTTCTGTTAGGCGAGGAGACTAGGACCCGTGGACACAGCCTTAGAATTAGAGGGGGTCATTTCAGAACAGAAATGCGGAAACATTTCTTCAGCCAGAGAGTGGTGGGCCTGTGGAATTCATTGCCACGGAGTGCAGTGGAAGCCGGGACGCTAAATGTCTTCAAGGCCGAGATTGATAGGTTCTTGTTGTCTAGAGGGATTCAGGGCTACGGGGAGAATGCGGGCAAGTGGAGCTGAAATGCGCATCAGCCATGATTGAATGGCGGAGTGGACTCGATGGGCCGAATGGCCTTACTTCCACTCCTATGTCTTATGTTCTTATGGTCTTATGGTTCGAATAGTTTGACATCTGGAACATCCAACTCACATCTATCTTTAAAATAAGGAAAGGTTGGCATCCAACCTACCTTCTTAAAATAGTTTGAGGCAGTCTGGTTGGTCGATAGCAAACTGGGGACTCTTGTCCGGTTCTAAATCGATAATACCAAATTGGGTTTAGAATTTGCAAACAGGCCATTCTCTCCAACAAGTCCACACCAATCCTCCGAGGAGTAACCTACCCAGACCCATTCCTCTACCCTATTATTACACATTTACCCGACGAAGACAACTAACCCACACATCCCTGAAAACTATGAACAATTTATCATGGCCAATACACCTGACATGCACATCTTTGGATTGTGGGAGGAAACCAAATCATACAGAATAAGCTCACACAGGCACGGGAGAGTATGCACCAGAAGGCTATTGGGTCAAAGGTCGCGTATTGTAGTTGATCGTGTCTTTTTTCTGGATGTTGAATTTGGTTAGTTCAAACAGTATTTTGTGTAAAAAGATTCAGTCTTTAAGAATTCTCTGGGTGTGGAAAAGTGAAGTTGGCGGTTTTACAAAAGGTAATGATGGTAAAGCTTGAGGAATTGACAGACAACCTGGAGTTGGGGTTGCGATTGTCTGTGAGAAAATGAGAGATAATTACAGCTATAGATCGGCAATAACGTTTAGTGGAACCGCCATCAGACTCTTTGGAAATGGCTGGAATTCAATTTCAAATGATGGTCTTCGAACCTGAGAAGGAATTGAAAGAGTTTGAATTATGATGAAAAGTAGAAATTAAAGAAAGGGAAACGAAGAAGAAAGAGAGAAAAGGACAGAAGAAAAGCAGAGAGTTTCAACTTAAAAAGTTAGCAATTAGAGACGAAAGTTGATATAGAAGGCGAAGATGAAGGTAGAATGTCGGTGGGATGAGGAGTATAGTGCGGTTGAGCAACCCTATTGTAACCAATGTCCTAACGAGGTTCTGTTTAAATGCATCCAGGCATTCTCTAAATTTGATGAGAAGGATGGGGAAGCCTTTTGAATTTCATTTGAGAAAGTGGCTAAACAAATGCAGACACCAATGACCATGTGGATTTATTTGATCCAAAGCTGATAGGTATTTGCATCCCTATCGGAAGAGGTATCTGGGGAGTATGGAGTGGTGAAGAAAGCCATCTGAAGTGTATATGAGCTTGGGCCAGACACTGACAGACAGCGTTACAGGAATCTAAAAGAGGGTCCCTGGTTAAACGCACATTGAGTTTGAAAGGATCAAACAAAGTAATTTTGAAAGGTGGTAAGGGTATTAAAAACAGAGCAAACCTACGACACTCTTAGAAAGATTCTTATTTTAGAGAAGTTCAACAATTCACTTCCTGCAGTCGTGAGAACTCACGTGGAAGAGCAGAGTTAAAACGGCAAGATTAGAAGCTGAAATGGCTGATGATGATGATTGAGTTCAGAAATCAAAGTTTGGTTTCTGTGAGAGATGGAGAAGAATGTGCGAGGTCTTGTTAAGGTTTAGTGGCATAGGCCAGGACTAGCAGGTAAAGAGGTTAGAGCAGTAAGAGGTACAGAAGCATGTAATTATGTTATGCTGAGACATGAGGAGCTATGTCATTCAAAAGGACTATTGGAAAGATTAGAAGCACTCCATTATGTAACGTGTGATTGGCGTGTCCACTGGAAACTCAACAGATTTATTCCACAATGGGGAAGGAGGCCTTGAGCTTGGTGTTGGCGTTGCAACATTTCAGATTTACATTTCCAATAACATACCTGAGACAAATCTTTATCACTGATCATAACCCCTTCAAGGTTTTGGAGAAGTTTAGAGAGAAAAATACCAGTCTGTTTCGATTAAGCTTATGATTGCTGCCATTCAGTTTGAAACTCTACAGGCGACAGGGCGATAAAACCTAAGTGTGGAGACTTGGATGAAGAAAGACAAAGGCATTCTGTGGCAGGAGTAAAATGACTGAAATCGAAATAGATGTGAATATTTGTATGCTCAGAGTCAATGTAATATATATGCATTTCAGTCTACTAATAGAGGAAGATTAGGAGGTCTAAAATGAATCCACCTTTGTGTATTGATAGATTATTTTATTAAAGATGGAGTTGTGAGGATACTATCACTGTAGAAAGGTTATTTTCTCTTGGGTTTTTTTTAAGAGAGGTGTTAAAGGCAGAGGTGCAGAACTGCTGTCTGAAAACAGTTTAAATAAATTACTGAGATTTTCGGTTTCATTAAAACGGTGGTAACAATGGAAGGGCAGTGGCCAGCTCTCCCAGACCAGATTTCCTCATTTTACTTTTAGCTGCAGCATTCAGAAGCTGCTGGGGATCCCAGAAGTGTTGGACGTTTCAATACATGATCCCCAGCTGCTTTTCTCTCTGAGATCTCTGTTGATGTTGTTTCCTCCTGGATTGGAAAGCTGCTGTAAGGATCTGTATTTGAATATATCTTTGTGCCAAGCGGTGTAAACCAAGAAGGTATCTGTATCTATTGTTTGTGTAAGTGTTCCAACATATAAGCTATCCCAAAACGTTCTTTTCTTTGATTGTATTTTAACTAAAGCATTTGAATAGATTATATTGTGCTCAATGTCGAGTGGTTTGACAAGTCACAACATAACTGGAACACACACTTCACATCTATATTTAAAATAAGGAAAGGTTTGAGTCTAAACGGCCTTCTGGAAATATTTTGAGGGAATCTGGTCTGGTCGAAAACACCTGTAGCGAGGGGCTTCTGACTGGCTTCTGCAATTGAAAATTTAGTGGAGAGGCAGGGGATGTTTTGCTGGAGGTTGTGCTGTAAGTTGCCTCAACATTCAGGGTGATCTGAGGATTTGGTGACCCAACTCGGGATGGAGCATGGGGACTGCAGCTACAGCATCTGAGCCTGCAACATGAACAACAAATGGAGCAGAGGCTGCAGAGAGGGGAAGCTCTGAAATCACACAGTGAGTGTTTGTGGGGAAAGGGATCTGCTGTATCCACCCCGGATTTTCCAGGAACAATTTCCAAAACTCCAATTAACCCAGGATCAAAGTATGAGGGGACCCTGACTGAACAAGGAGCTGGTCACAGAGCGGTGTCACCTCCTTCAACACGACCTGCAGCTTCACACCAGGGGGAGGATGGAGCTGCCAGTGGCTGTGAGGGTCACTGTTTCATTCAGCTTCTATGATCCAGAACTTTTCAGGCAGGACTAGGTGACATATCCATCATCTCCCAGTATCTCAACATCAATGTCACCATTCGGTGAGTGAGGATATATATGGTGGATGATGTAAATAGATTGTTTCTCCCTCAGCAGGGAACTGCCGGGTGTATCCAGTATAGTGGGATTCCCGATGGTGTACATGGCATCTGCAGAGTATCCATGTCAATGCGGAGATGTAGAGGAACTGAAGGAGCTCTCTCTCTCTCCATTAATGTCACAGTGTGCCCATCACAGTACATCATGTCGGTGAATACCCATTGTCCTGGCAGCAGTCATGGTCTCTTCATTCAGAAGCAGTCAGCCATTCCCATCGTCATAGGGGTGTCCACGTAGAAAGGAATGAATATATCTTGGATAAAGGCCGTCCCCTTGATGCACGTTTCAAAACACCATCTCCACCACCAATCAACCAGATCAAAGTATTCCATGTGTCCGGAGAGCAATGGGGTCACTTGGGGTGTCTGGGAGTAGACGATCAGGGATGGAGCAAAACCTCCCCTGTCTGAACGCATCTGAGTGAAACCCCCAGTACACAGTTTCATTAAGTCCTGTAATCCCTCTCCATTTCAGTAACATATTGCTTTCTATTATTCCTGTAAATGAAATGACAGGTTATATCATGTTAGATTCCACCTGCTAAACTACTATCTATTGCCTTTACATTTCTGAATCTATCTGCAGACTCTCCACCCTCTCTTGATAATTTATTCTCTTGCTTACCACAGCGACATCACCAAGCTCAGCATCTGTATATCTGTTCCATCCACCTGATCATTAATATCGATTGTAAATAGTTGAGAACCCAGCGCTGGTCACTGTGTGACCCTACTGGTTACGTTCTGTCTAACTGATTGAGACTGATTTATCCTGAGTGCCTGCTTCGTGTATGATACCCAGTCCTCCCCCATTCCAGTGAAACACTGTTGAAGGGTTGAAAAATAACAAGGAGCATCTGTGAAGAATCCAACCCCTCGATGACACTGATGTCAACACGGCCTCTGTTGCACTTTCCTGCCATCTCTCCATCCTAAAACTCTAGTCTCTTGTTGTAGATTGCGCCACATGAAAAAAAAATCCACTCCATATCTACACATTCAATTACTTTTAGAATGTTACAGACCTCAATGAGATCTCCTATCATTCTTATAAACTCGAGAGTATATGACTAAACTGCTCAATTACTCTTCATAAGACAAACACTTCAAATATGGAATCAATCTAATGAAGCTCTTCTGAATTGCCTCCAATGGAAATGCCTCATTCTGCAGGACACCCAAACTGTACTCCAGTTGCAGCCTCATTAATGCCTTGCATAGCTACACCAACACACCCTACATTTCTACTCTATCCTTTTATAAATAAACACTGAAATTATGCTTGCATTTCTCATTGCTTGCAGTACCTGCAGGCAGGTTTTCTGTGACGTGCAAGCAGACACCCAGATCCCTCTGCACATAAACACTTTGAACCTTCTCTCCATTTAGATAATAATTTGTCTTTCTATTATACTGGCCAACTTGAATAGCCCCATATTTATTCCCTTTAATTTTCCTTGCTAAATATTGGCCTATTCACGCAACCTATCCATATAGTTTTAAAATCTCTTGCATCATCATTCCAAAGTAATTTCCCACCGATGTGAGAGTCATCTGAAAATGAGGCATTGTATTTTTTCTCCCGTCAACCGAGTACAGTAATCCAATCAATGCAAATGGTCGAGCCATGAGTGCTGAAATCAATGGCACCCCACAAATTGCATTTGCCAAAATAAAATTACACATTTATTCCATCTGTCTCCATTTTGTTGGTTAACCAATCCTCCATCCAAGCGAATAAATTACTCCTAAACCCATGTTGTCTGATCTTACCACTTACTCTTTGGAGAAGCGACACATCCAATGCCTTCAGGAAGACCAGATATGTTCCATCTCCCACGATCCACCTTTTTTGTGACATCTTCACATAACTCAAGCAAACACTTCAAACTTGATTGTCCTTTGTAAAACCATGTTCACTCTGATGGATTGTGGTTTAACTTTGCAAATGTCCTGATCAATGGACTCTAACAATTTGCCTTAAATTACAATGGTTGATTGTTACACTTTAGTCCTGAATGTATACCATTATTATAAGCTCTTCCCTTTCGAAAGCCGTTACGTTTTCTTTGAATTCCTATTTAATGGGCAAACGTTTTTAAGAGATCTGCTCCAGTTGCTGTATAAGAGCAACTGGACTCATCATCCTGCTGGTGTACAAACTCGATGGGCTGATGTCTTTCTGGTGTTCCCATGTTGTCGTCTACAAGGCCAGAATGATCTGCACCTGTTGATCCTTTAGAGGATTGGGAGATTATGGAATCTTACTGTTGCTCTCTAACATTTTGATGGGCTGATGGGTCTTCTCATACTTCTCCATGGAAATATTGAACGGTCTCCTCATGTATCCGGGAGATGGTTCCGAGGGATTGATTGGTCTTATCTTGTTCCCATACAACTGACACGTGTCGAAATTACTTCTTCCTTTCTCATTAAAGAAGTCTCAGATAGTTTTTATCCTTATCCAATTCCCTTGCAATAGGCTCGGTGGGTCTGAATGGTCTCCTGTTATCCCAATGTAACAAACTCCAGTCATTGTGTGACCTCTTCCAGTTCCTATGTTACAGACTTGAGGATTCTGAATGGACTGATCCTGTTGCTGTTTAACAGGCTAATGGTGCAGCATGACCTACTGTTACAGGGTTGAATGGCTGATTGGTCTCCTTCTGTAAATGTATATCAGGCTCCAGGGGCTGAATAGCCTCATCCTGTTTTGGTGTAACAGGGTCGAAGGTTTGAATATCCTCCTGTTGTTCCTGTGTAACACACTGGAGAACGGAATGGTTCCTCCACCATCTGTGTAATTCGCCTCACTCGTTGACTTCATCTGTCATCTATGTTGAGATAAGGTCATCCTTATTTTTTGTAAACTCCAATGGCTACTGGGTCAACCTGATCATCCTTTCGTTATAAGCGAGCACCTTCATTGCAGGAATCAGTTGAGGGAACCATCTCTGAGCTGCTTCCAATATAACAACATCATTTCTTCACTGAAGAGATTAAATCTGTACACACTACTCCAGATGTGATCTCACTAAGACCCTGTACAGCAGCAGCAACATTTTACCAGCCTGTTGTAAGGTTCCCACCCAGGTTAGAGCTGTCTCAGCTCTCTGGGGGAATATAGAGCATTGTTGGAAAATCATTGTCCTTTTCTACTCCAACAGCATAACGGGAGATCTGGAGAAATTAAAGTTTGAGAAGTTCATGAATGATGTGGCGAAATGATCTCTGCCATTAATCTCTCCAGAGCCCACATCGCTCAGATTCCACAGAATCTAGGAAGGTGGAGCGCAAAAACAGCAAGGAGGAGCAAACATTGATGGGAGTTATATATCAAAGTGAAAGCTGCAATACAAATGCTGAACATGTTATAAAACAGGAAATGAGATATACACATTTGTGGGTACTGCAGTAATAATATACTGCTTACATTATATCTAAACTGTGTTAACCCAATTGAATGCTAATGCTGGGAAAATGGATTTCATTACCGCGTGTGAGATGGTTTACATGAACATTATGTCGAGCACTGAGCTGGAGATCAGGTTATTTAGGAATTGGTGTTGAGTGATCAGAAGAGCTAATTGAAAATTTTGCTGGAAAGGACATTTTGGGAACAGTGACCACAATGTATTGGTTTTCTTTTATGCTGTTTGAGTACACGACAGTTTTCGTTTTATTTGAAGTAACCATTTGAAATCTGAGTCATGCAGACCATGAAGGTGTGAGGAGAAAGTGGGGACTACAGATGCTGAAGATCAGAGTCGAAGAGTGTGGTGCTGGAAAAGCACAGCCAGGCAGCATACTAAGAGCAGATAAATCGATGTTTCGGGCATAAGCCTTTCATCAGGAATGAAGCTTATGGGCCTTGGGGGCTGAGAGATAAATGGGAAGAGGGTGCGGCAGGGGGAAAGTAGCTGGGATTATGATAGGAGGATGAAGTTGGTGTTGAAAGTGATAGGTGATGAAGGGAGACAGAACGCCTCATCTACTGCATCCATTAAAGACAATGTGGTCTTCTCTTCATTGGTGAGGCAGGAGGTCAACTTGTAGATCATTACAGGGAACATCTCTCGGACAACCACATTGAACGACACCATCGCCTAGTGGCTGAGCACTTTAACTCCCCTTCCCACTCTACCAAGGACATGAGAGTCCTGGGCCTGCTCCATCGCCAAACCCGAGCCACCAGAAGCCTGGAGTAAGAAAGCCTCCCCTTCTGCCTTGGGACCCTCCAACCACAGGGGCTCATAGTTGATTTCCCCATTTCCCCATTTCCCCTAATCCCACCTTATCCTACTCCAACCTTCCAAGTAGGCACCGCCCTTTTGAATGTTCCTTTTTGTCCACCTTCCTTCATATCAATCTGGGCTACCCTCCTCTCCGACTATCACTTTCAACCCCACCTTCATCTACCTATTAGATGAAAGGAGGCAGCTTAGAAAAATGCTAAGTGTTGCAGTAAGCCAGTGGATTCAGAGAAATGTAGGACCCAGCAAAGAATGACCAAAATCAGAAAGAGAAGGAAGGAAAATATGAAGACAGCTAAAAAGCGTCTATCAATGTATGAAAAAAATAAAAACAAGGTCAAATGTGGAACAGTTGGTGTGCGTTCAGGATAATTTATTACAGATTACAGAGAGATCGCAGGGAAAAGAAACAGTGTCTTTGTGTCTATCTCCATGGAAGAATGTCCAGAAATTCTCCCAGAAATACCAAGTGACCATGGGACTTGTGTAAGTAAAGTCTAAGATCATTCTTATCAGTGTTGGGGTTATCTTTGAAAAGAAAGCTGGATTGAGTATTTATTAATCTGACAGACTAGATGTACGTCATACAAGAATTTCAGAGGAAGCAGCAATAGACATGTTGATTACATCGCGGATTTTCACTTTATTTTCCGACACCTTCCCGAAAGGCATTTAGCCAATCCGGATAAGGAAAAGGTTATAAATATTATCCAACAGTTGAAGAAAGGATTAATTTGGAGAACGGTAGACTACAGACCAGTTAACCTGTCATCCGCTGTCAGGTATCTCTTGGACTCGATTACAAAGAACATGCTACTAGATATTTAGAAGGTAAAAACATAACTGGGGAGTGTGAGAATGTACCGATGAACGGAAACGAGAAGTGGCAAACATTTTTTTGGAATGGTTTGAAGATGATTCTTGTGGACACAGGCAATGAAGAACCAATGGATAATGCATAGTTGCATATTCATGAGCTTTTTTAATGAACTCACACACTGAGCTCACAAGAAAAGTTAAACCGAGAGGTATTAGGAAGAACATATGCAAATGGGAAAGTAAAAATTAGGTTTACATTCATGTGAATGTAATTGCAAGATAGAGGATATCGTGCATCTAGCGTTGGTGAGACTAAACTTAGACTATTGTGTATCGCTCAGAGTCCCAATCTAAGAAAGAATATACTGACTACAGAGGAACTTCAAAAAGTATTCTCCAAGTTAAACCCTAAGTTGGCAAGGTTGTCTGACGGGGTAACTCAGCCTGTAATCTCGAGTTTCGAAACAGGAGAGGTGATCGTAGTGAATCTTAGAAACATCGAAAGGACTGAATAACAGAGGGACATGAGGAAGTACAAGTCGGCGAGATCTGGGAGAATCCCACGATATTCTCCACGAACACGTCGAACAGAATAATCAGCAAACAGTTAGTATCCATCACAAACCAAAGGGGCAATCTGTGTGTCAAGCTGGAGAACATTGATGGATTGTAACAGGAGACCTTCACATCTATTTTACTTGGGAGAAGGAGGATGCAGGTACAGAATTCAAGAAGATGGACTGGACAACTCTTGAACAGATTGATGTAAAATACGAGCAGGGATTTGAGGTTTTGTTCTGTATAAAGTTGGACCAATCTCCATGTCTGAAAGAGTTGTATCACAAGCGGCTGTTGGGGTCAAGGGAGGAAAGACCCTGACTGAATATTTTAATTAGAGTCTGACCATAGGGGAGGTGCCAGAGAACTGGAGAACTGCTCATCCGATTACACTTCACAGTAAGAGTGGGAGAAATAGTCTAGGTGACTATAGATGAGCGAGTATTAGATCACTGTTAAGGAAACTACTGAAGAAAATAGGGAAGGAGAAAATCGAACTCCAATCAGAGTCACAAGGTTTGATCAGGGATAATTATCATGACTTGATCAGAAGGGGAGTCGCATCTAATGGATTTGATTGAATTAGTTTGAGGAGGTCGATTGTTTAGTTTTGTAGGAAAGCCTTTGACAAATTTCCAGCTGGGATACTGAGAAATAATGTAAAATCTCACAATATGAAGGATACCTTGACAGGTTACAAGGAGAATTGTCTTAATGGCAGCAGGCAGACGGTGGTGGGAGAAGGCTGTTTGAGCGACTGGAGACCAGTGTCCCCTGGTGTACCACAGGGATCAGTGCTGTGTCCCTTATTGTTTGTGCTATTCATAAAAAAAGATGTGAATGTGGAGGGGGCGAGGTGAAGAGTGGGGGAGGTGTGATAAGTAAGTGTATGTTTGACATAAAGATTGACCGGATGGTTAGCAGTGAGGAGGAAGGCCTTAAGTTACAGGAAGATGCAGATGGAAAGTTCAGATGGGCAAATCAATGGCAGATGGAATGTAACCCTGATAAATATGAGGTGATGCACTTTGCGAGAAGGAACCAGGCAGGGGAGGACTCAATGAATGGCAGCACACTGGGAAACTCAGGGTGTGCTTCTCCACACATCCTTGAATGTGACTGGACAGGTTAATGGACTAGTTAGGAACTGGACCTTGGGTGTAGCATTTCCTAATCAGGAGTAGATTATAAGAGTATTACAGGGCTTTGGTTCGGCCAAAATGGAGTACTGTATTTAGCTCTGGGAGCCACATTCCAGGAAGGATGTGATTGTACTGGAGGGGGTTGCATAGTAGATTCACCAGGATGTTCCCTGGAATGGAGCATATCAGCTATGGAGAGAGGCTGGATAAGCTCAGGTTGTTTACTTTGGAGCAGAGAAGGCTGAGGGGGATGTGATTCAGGAGGATAAGATTATGAGGGACATGGACAGGGTGGATAGACAGCAGCTGTTGCTTTTAGTCAGAGGGTCAAGAACAAATGAGCACACTTTTAAAGTGAAAAGTTTGAGGTTTAGAGAGGATTTAAATATTTTTTCACCTCGAGGATGTGGGGTTCTGGGATTACTTGCTGAGAAGGGGGATTATCATGGGTAACCTCACAATGATTAAAAAGTACTTGGACGAGCACGTGGAAGTGTCATAACATTCCAGGCTATGGGCCTGGTGTAGGAAAGTGTGACTAATATAGATCGTGCTGTATTTCTGTTGGCACAGAGCCTATGCTCCTGTGAGTGTATGGTGTGGAAGGTCAATTATTGAGCAGTTTAAGGCAGAAATTGATGGCTTTCTGAAGGGTATATTCACAAGGTTTAAAAGAGTGAACTGTAATAGCTTGTTAAATTATGTCAATGTGAGAAATATGAGAAAACAAGTGCAGTTTCCTGACAGTTTGATACCAGAGAATAGAGAATGGACAATAGGGAAATGGCAGAACTATGAAGCCACTACTTCAGTTCTGTCTTCACAGAACTTTCAAACAATACTATGAAAACCATGTCTGGTGTGGAAAAATGATAGAGTACATTGAACATAGAACATAGTAAGTAAATGGTTTAGGAGAAATTATTGTGGCTGAAAGTATTGGTCATAGGCAACACTAACGTAGATTTATGAAATGGGAATTATGTTTGAGAAACAGAATGGGAGACAAATGAAAGAGAAGCAATGGATGTAAAACATGTCGATTTTTAGAAATATTTTGGTAAAGCTCCAAGCCCAATTTGCAAAATCAAATCTGAATCGATTGGGGCTAATATATGGCTGTGTTTCCAGAATGGGACAGCTGTCAGGAAACGGTGATTAGAAATAAACAGACTCGTCAAGCAACAGCCTGAAATTGTCTGTGAAGTATGATTCTGTGAGTATGACGATACCGCAGACACCCCATTACCTACCCATAATATCTCCTGTCTTATCAGCAGGACGGACACAGCAGAAGTGGTGGCACAGTGGGATACAGTTGGAAGGGAATTGCTCTTGGAGTCCTCAACTGTGACTCCGTGTCCCATGAAGTCTCATGGCATTAGTTTGCACATGGGAAAGGAAGACTCCTGCTGATTAACATGTACCAGCCTCTCTCAGCTGATGAATCAGTACTCCTCCATGCTGACCAACACTTGGAGGAAGCACTGAGGGTAGCACGGACGCAAGATCTACTCTGGGTGGGGGATTTCAATGTTCACCACCAAGAGTATCTCAGCAACAGCATTGCTGATCGAGCTGGCCAGGCCCCAAAGGATATAACTGCTCGACTGGTTCTGCAGCAGGTGGGGAAAGAACCAACAAGAGGAAAATACATACTTGAACACAGCCTTACGAATCTGTCAGTCGCAGAAGTATCTGTCCATTACAGTATCGGTAAGAAAAACCATTGTGGAGACAAAATCACACCTGCACATTGAGAATAACCTCCACCATTTTTGGTGGTACTATCACGTTGCTAAACAGGGCAGACTTCGAACAGATCTAGCAGCTCAAATCTGGATGTCCATAAGGTGTTGTGGGTCATCAATAGCAGCCAGGTTGTACTCCCGCATAACCTCATGGCCTGGCATATCCCCCTCGCAACAACTGCCATCAATCTAGAGGATCAACATTGGTTCAGTGGAGTCTGCAGGGTGGCAGGAGCAGCACCAGGCATACCTGACAATGAGGTGTCAGCCTGGTGAAGCCACCAATCAGGACTACCTGTGCACCAAACAGCATAAGCAGTAAGTGATAGACACAGCTCAGTGATCCCACAAGCAAAGGAACAGAGCTAAGCTCTGCAGTTGTTCCACATCTAGCCGAGAAACGTTGGGGACAATTAAACAATTCACTGGAGGAAGAGATTCCACAAATAACCCCTTCCTCCATGATGGAAGAGCCCAACACTTCAGTGTATAAGATAAGGCTGATGCATTCGCAACAATCTTCAGTCAGAAATGCTGAGTGGATGATCCATTTCAGCCCCCTCCAGTGGTCCTCAGCAATTCAGTTACCAGTCATCAGCCAATTCGAGTCAGTCCACTCGATATCCAGAAACGATTGGAGATACTGGATTTTCCAAAAGGTGCATAATCTGACACCATTATGGCAATAGTACTGAAAACTTGTGCTCCATAACTTGCCACTCCCCCAGCCAAACTATTTCAATACAGTATGGCTTTTCCTCATTATGTGGAAAATTATCCCAAGTATCTCCTGTATATAAAAAGCAGAACAAATCCAATCCGGCCAATTTCCACCCCATCAGTCTACTCTCGATCATCAGTAAAGTGGTGGATGGTCTCAGTGTTTTAAAGCAGCACCTGCTCAGCAATACCCTTGTCAATGACGCCCAGTTTGGGATCCACCAGGGCCCCTCAGCTCCTGACCTCATTACCGTGGTTCACACATGGACAACAGAGCTGAATTACAGTGGTGGGGTGAGAGTGACAGCCCTTTGAGTCAAGGCTGCATTCGACTATATGTGGTATCAAGGGGCCGTGGCAACACTGGAATCAATGGGAATCAGGGGCTAACTCCCTGCTGGTTAGAATCATACCTGACACGTAGGAAGGCGGTCATGGTTGATAAAGGTCAGTCAACTCAGCTCCAAGTCTGTCGGAGGCCCTCGAGCAGTGGCCGAAAACGTCTTCAGGGCTACTTCATCAATGACCTTCCCTCCATTTTAAGGTCAGAAGTGGGGATGTTCGCCAATGATTGTACAATGTTCTGCAACATTTGTGGCTCCTCAGATACTGAAGCAGACCATGTTCAAATGCGACAAGATCTGGACAGTATCCAGGCTGACAAGTGGCAAGTAATATTCAGGCCACACGAATGCCAGACCGTGACCATCACCAATAAAATACAATCTAACCTGCCCCTTGGCATTCAATGGTGTTACTGTCACTGAATTACCCAGTGTCAAATTCCTGGTGGGTAATCATTGCTCAGAAACTCACTGGTCTCGCCACATGAACACAGTCACTATAAGAGCAGGTCCGAAGCTAGGAATACTGCGGCGAGTAACTCAAATCCTGAATTCCAAACGTCTGTCCATCATCTACAATGCATAAGTCAGAAGTGTGATGGAAGTCTCCCAATTTGCCTGGTTGAGTGCAGCCCCAACAACACTCAAGAAGCTTTATACCATCCAGGACAAAGCAGCCAGTCTGACTGTCCCTTCATCCACAATGTTCCACCATCAACGCTCAGCAGCAGCAGCAGTGTTTTACTATCTACATGCTGCAATGAAGTGATTCACCAAAGATCCTCAGCGACCATATTCCCAACTCCCATATCTATCTAGAAGGACAAGGGCTGCAGATGTATGGGAACACTATCATCTTCAGGTTCCCCTCCAAGCCATTCACCATCCTGACTTGGAAATTTATCACTGCTCCTTCACAGTCGCTGGGTCAGAATCCTGGGATTCCCTTCCTAATGGTATTGGAAGTCAACCAAGGCAGGTGGACTGCAGCGTTCAACAAAGCAGCTCACCACCACCTTCTCAAGGGCAACTAGGTGCAAGGAATAAATGCTGGCCCAGCCAGTGACACCCAGATTCACGAAATAAATAAATATAAATTAACAGAGGAATTTTGCGGAGGTGTCGCAGGGATCAGTGCTTGGGGCCTAGCTGTTCACAATGCCCTTTAAACATTTGGTTGCTGAAATAAGATCCAATATATCCCAGCCTGCTGACAGCTCTAACGGATGTGGGATTGTGAGTGGGTGAGGAGGATGTAAAAAAGCATCGAGAAGTCTAAGATAAGTGGAGAGAATGGGTAAATACGTGACAGATGGAGAACAATGTGGACAGAGGTGACGGTGTGCCCTTTGATGGAAACGATAAATTGGCAGCCTACCATTTGAAAGGGATTGTTTGAAACATGTTGATCGACATAAACCTTCTGCATAAACCTCTGAGGTCCCTGCAGCGCAGTGAGTTCTGCAACCAGAAGTCAATACTGGGCATGGCATTGGCACGCTGCCCAGTGTACACAGACCCACCAAGTGGGGAGCTGCAACACTGAAAAGGATCTGCATCTCCTTGGACACCAGTCGCTGAAAGGAATATTGCAGAAACAGAAAGCAGTGAGGAAGATAAATGAAGTGTTGACCTTTATTTCAGGGGGATGTGAGTCCAGGAGAAAAGGTGTCTTACTGCAGCTGTACAGGGCCTTGGTGAGGCATCATCTTGAACATTGTGCAGTATTGGTCTCTTTAACTAATAAAGGACAAACCTGACATTGATGGAGAGCAGTGAAGGATGACCAGACTGATCTCTGGGATGACGGGCTTGTTGAGGGGCCACATTATTAGCTACAGGCAGTCACTCTGCATTGAGATGATAATAAATGTTTGCTCACAGACTGGGGAACCTGGAGAATTCGCTCGCAACTGGAAACCGAGACACTGATTATAAATAAGGATTTAGAGACAGTAAAGGGATGGTGGGAGAGCAGGAGTACGGTGTGGAAATGAAGGGCCAACCATCATTCTATTGAATTGGGTAGCAAACTCGATGGACCAAACGTACTACTGCACCACCTATTTTATAGCTTCCCAAGGTTACGCACATTAACGGATATGTATATCGTGTGGGGTAAGTGCATTGAAGAGATTTTCTCCATGAACTAGAATGAGCACGCTAAATGTGTTTTCCATTCCCGCTGTTTGTGTGCAGTCTGTGGGAAAGCTTTGTAAATGTTGTCACAAGCTCTCAGATATTAGGAAGGAGTTTTCTGCAGGGTCGACAGGACTGTGTTCCCATTCCCTTTTCCGACACTGATGCTGAGGCCGGGTGTTCTGTCCGGTTTCTTCCTTTCAGACCTCGGAGTAGTTTGATACAAATGAGTGCCCTTGCTTGGGGTTCAGAGACCATTGAAATGTTTATCACATGTCAGCGTCTTTGGAGTCACTTTTAGGTCAGCCCAGGAAATCATGGGAGATTCACTTCCTAACAGTATATTGGAGAAGGAAATTCTGTTTACAATCGATATTGGCTTCAAGGTCACTGTCACTGACCCCAGATTTTAGATCACGATATTTTATTAATTGTCTTTAACTTCCACCCGCTGCCAGATCATTAGCCTGGTCTGGATTCGTAATCCAGTAATATTTCCACAACAGTACCATCTCCACATGGGGACCTATCGGAAACCACACTGAGCAGGTATTTTCTGTGCTGCTTCACAGCTCTGTCAAAAAGAACTCCCACCAATTTGACTGTCGTGATGGGACTGAGGGGGTGGTAAATGGTCAGACTGTAATTATTCCCGTTTTAGGCGAAGGGACTTAGCTGAATAATTTTCCACATTCCCAGGGAGATGTGAGAGTTGAAGCTGGAATGAAAAACCTTCTCCAGGGACAGAGCTTGTTGTGCAGCACAAGTCTTCAGTTCTATTGCAGGAATTGGGTCAGGGCTCATTGCCTTTGTCGTATCTACTGTGTTCACCTGTTTCTTCATGTCACGTACAGCGAATGGAATTGGTTGAAGATTGGCATCTGTGATTTTGTGGGCATCATGATGAGGGTAGGTGCATCATCGACTCACCACTTCTGGCAGAAGATGGTGCAGATAAAGCATCCTTCTCTTTTACACTGATGTGCAGGTCTGTTACATTATTTAGGATGGGAATGTTTGTGGAACCATCTCCTCCAGTCATTTGTTTAATCGTCCATCATCATTTATGATTGACTGTGGCAGAACTGCAGGGCTTCGATCAGATCTGTTGGTCAAGTCTGGTAGCTTTAACGAGTTAGCATCAGGTTAAAGTTCATGTGATTCTGACTCTGACATGTTCACCCACACTCGTCACTGAGCCATAGATGGTGCTGATGGCAATGACAGACTGAGGTGTTATCCTGGTAAAAAGTTCCAGGTTGTGGTTGAATGCATGTCTGCCTCTCCTGCTGCTGTGGCCTACAGCACTACATGAATATGCAGTTTCGAGCTGCAATCTCTGCAATGCAATTCTGCTGTTTGTTCCCGAATTCTCACTGAGACCCATTCACCCATCAGCCCTGCACTCAGTGAGCTAACCTGGTTTCTGATGTGGAAATACTTCAATTTTCAAACTCTCATTCTACTGAGAGTCTGTCTCCCCGGGTCTTGCTTCCAATCTGACACATTCCGCGAAAGCATTTAACTGATCATAATTCAAATGTTTACTTCACCTGAATGTTTTTCCTTGAGAAATACGATCTTCTGTGATAAAAGTGAATGTGTTTCCTCTGTTTCTCTCCCTGACCACGATTAAGAGCTCTGTAGTGTCAGAAATGCAAAGCCTTATTTAGTTGCAGAGCCAATAAATTCTCTGGATTCCCATTCATCTTCACCACATTGTATATTTTCTCTTTTGGTTTGATGCCTTCTCACCCATGGCTGCCTTGTTCTCCCATGAGTATGTTTCAAGTTCTTGGGGTTGCATTTCTGGTATTATCTTCTGAATTATCCCCAGAACCTCCACCCATTGCTGCTCCATGGTCTTTCCTGCTCAGCTCCCCTTCCAATTAACTCTGGCCAGCTACGCCCGCATGTCTTTGTAGTTACATTGCTCAATTATAACCACATTACATCTTGAAGAGAGCATTAGATATAAACTGAAAGAAGGAGTTTTGGGAGATGGGACACGAA
This sequence comes from Chiloscyllium punctatum, assembly GCF_047496795.1. Classification (NCBI taxonomy): domain Eukaryota; kingdom Metazoa; phylum Chordata; class Chondrichthyes; order Orectolobiformes; family Hemiscylliidae; genus Chiloscyllium; species Chiloscyllium punctatum. Next base: position 27,359,782 of record NC_092767.1, read on the forward strand.
GAATAATTGATGGATTTCTTAACTTGATACAAAGGGAGAACGAGAGACAGGATATAGATATGGAGATGTGGGAAATGAGAAAACTACGTTATCGAAAGAAGTAGATGAACATCCCCCAATGTTTTGGCAATGCCTGTGTGCTGTGGTACTTTGTACAGTGCATGTACAACAGAGTAATATGTTCAAATGCTGAGTCTGATGCCAGAATATTTATCTCCAATAATATGACTGACACTAGCTTTGGAAAGAACCCAGCAGGCCAATATATTGAAGTCCCAGTAAAAAGGGGATTAACTGAAATAAGTTGGGACACCAGAATCAAGAATTTGGAGCACACATCCTGTTAAGAATGAGAGATTAGAGTTGGGAATCCCAGAAAAGGAGGGAACATTGAGAGGATCAAATCATGTTTTAATGTTTTAACAATTTTATACAACATCTGCATTATTTTACGTTAACTGTGTCTCTGTTATTCATTTACAATGTGCTGTGCACATGTGAAAAATGCGAATTATCTGAACACACACACATTGATTAAATAGTGTATACAACATCATTGTTCCACGATTGAAACTGTCCTGTTGTCGTGTTACGAGGATACATGAACACCGACTAGCCACCAAAAGACATGACGCACTATCACTATTTTCCATAGATACAGACAAAGAAGAGCACCACTTTGACTGGGACAAAACACACACACATACTAAGACACACAAGGACCTTCTTAGAGGAATGGTATTCTGACCAGAAGTCCATCAATAAACGCATCAATTTAGATCCTGTCTACATTATCTTGTTAAAATAGCCGGAAATGATATCACCCACTTTAAGAAACCAAGACCTATAAATAGAGAGGAGGACATACCACCAGCACTTCAGCAGATACTTTCACTGATGATGTCACCTAGTCATGGTGACGAAACTTCTGAAAACATACCTTCAAGCTCAGTGAGCTAACTTGCTTACATATAAATTGTTATTTTTTGTTTATTAGTGGAATTTAGGAGTTCTCTGTCGCTCACGTTTTGACAGATTATGATGTGAGGTGAGCTTTTCTAGGTGTGTGGTTTTAATTAACAGAGGGGTTCGACATTGATGTCATAACATCAATGTGGCACTTGGACCGACTTGAACAGAATTGAGATACGACAGGTCCCAGCAAATTCCAACTCTTTGCAATTAGTGATTTTGATCTTCAAATAATACCAGTGGAAAAATTCGTTTAATTTTGTTACTTGTGATTGGTTAAATGAAAAGTGAGGGAAATGGCTTTTAACATTACTAAAGGGGTTCCCAAATTTTCCAAGGAAGTTTAGAAAGACAGAAGGAGGACATTTTTTCAGAATTAGTAAATAGGTTGGAATTGGGTTTAACCAGGGAGAAAAGAGCAGCTGAAATTGTAATGGAATTAGTTAAGCACTTTGATGTATCAGAGAAATAGGCAACTGCAGTAGAGTTATAAAAAACTTAAATTCCAAATGTGGCAACTGGAGTTAGATGATAAATAAAGGGACGGAAACAGAGAGACGAAAGAGAAAGAGAGGAAAAAGAAAGAGAGAGGGGATTTGAAATTCAGAAGTTGGGAATTAGACAAGAAATTTAAATTAACAGGATGGGGATGAAGGGAGAACGTAGGGTGTATACAACTGGGTTAGTATCTTGCAATATTATGGTGAGAAAATCGTCAAAACCTTTTTTGTTTCATTTGAAACAATAGCTCGGCAGATGACGTCTCCAGTGAACTTGTGGGTAATGCTCGTTCAGACTAAGTTGGTAGGCACTGCTGGTGAGGCATGTGCAGCGCTGTCAGATGAGGGATCAAGAGATTATCAAGATGTTAAATTGGCTATTTTGATTAGTTATGAATTGGTACTAGACGCATGTAGACAGAAGTTCAGAAAAAAGGAGACGGAACCAGGTCAGACTTACATTGAGTTTGAAAGAATTAACCACAGTAATTTTGATAGATGGGTACTGGCCATAAAAATTGATAAGACCTGTGAGGCTAGAAGGGAGATTAATCTGCTGGAGAAGTTAACAGACTCACTTCCAGAGATAGTAAGAATTCATGTGAATGAATAGACAGTTCAAGAAGTGAGAAGCGCAGCAGAAATGGCAGGTAAATATGCATTGTGGCATGTGATGAAATTTAGCTTCTGGCAGGAATTTCATCCTGTGAGGGATAGAAATTGGGAGAAGGGACAATAACACATTACAAAGCGAACAGTAGCTCACAATAGTTTAACTCAAGTGAAGAAAGAAGCCCAAGGGGGTTGAAAGGTGGTGGAAGGCCTCAGGTGCTCTCACTATAAGGGAGTGGAACACATAAAATTACAATGCTGGTGGTTTAAGAAGGGCACAGGGAAAAAGTTGTTTTCACTGCAGTAAGCTGGTACACACCGTGCTGGGCGTTAAAGTAAGAGACTTTGGGGAAAGATGTGGTAGAAGAGGCTAAGCCTAGTGAAACTGGTAAAGGAGTCCCCAAGTGGAGTCAAGGAGCTGCAGGAAATTGCACAGCCTAGACCAGGGCTGGGTATGGAGGCAGTGCCTGATCTCTCTAAAGAATTCGTCTCTGTAGATAAAGTTTACTCAGAAAGAACAGGGGGAGAAGGACACGAAGTTATAATTTTGTGAGATATGGGATCTGCACAGTCTCTAATAGTTGAGGAGTGAGGCGCCGGAAAAGCACTACAGATCAGGCAGCATCCAGACAGCAGGACAATCGAATATCAGGCAGAACCCCATCATCATGAACATGGTGGCGGGACAAGGGGGCTGAAAGATAAATACGAGGGGAGTAGCTGAGCTGGTGGGAGGGTCACTGGGAAGGCAATAAGAAGATGTAGATGGGAGTGATAGTGATATGTCGTAGGGTAGGGTGGAGTGGGTAGGTGGGAAGGAAGATGGTTAGTTCGGGCAGTCCAAGAGGGCAGTGCTAGGTTGTACGGTTGGATCTGGGAGAGGTTGGTGGAGAGGAGATTTGGAATTTGGTGAAGTCAACGTTGATGCTATACAGTTTGAGGATTCCAGCTGTCCTACCACCGATAGGAGTCCTATCACCCTCCTCTCCGACCTATCACCATCACACCCCACTTGCATCTAACTATTGCCTTCTAAGTTCCCTTCCACCCCAGCTCCACCCCCATCCTCCCATTTATTTCGCAACCTCCTTCCCCCTCCCTTACCTCCCACTTTCCTGATGAAGGAGTTATGCCTGAAACGTCAACACTCCTGCCCCTCGGATGCTGCCGACGTGCTGTGCTTTTCCAGCCCCACACTTTTCAACTCTTATCTCCAGCATCTGCAGCCCTCACTTTCTCTCGGCCGCTAATAGGAAGAGATGAAAGATTTTTTCACACTTTCTGGCATGTTAATCAAGAGCGTGTTAGTTTGTGGAATTGGGAAAGAAATTAAGCAATCCCTTGTGTAACATCAGGATGGAATGCCAAAAAAAGTTTGGGGAAGTAACAGTGACAGTGAGTAACAGAGTGTCAGTTCCAGGAATACAGTTTGTTCTTGGGAACGATTTAGCAGGAGGCGAGGTGGGAGAGGCACCCCTTGTGTTGGAGAAGCCAAAGGAAGACTAGGGAATTGGTGCGTTAAAAGAAAATAACCCAGGAATTTTTCCAGACCGTTTAGTAACAAGATCCCACTTTCATAAGTTACAGCAGGAAGTAAAAACGAACGAAAAAGACAAATGGGTTGATGCTCAGTGAACTGACCCCCTGTTTGATGTAACGGTGCAGGAAAACCCTGAACAGGCAGAGGATCAGGCAGAGGGGTTTAGTCCAGAAAGGCTAATGGACTTACAACAGATATATACACACACATTCACACACACATACACATGCACACACACAGAAAAGGAATCAGAATATATTGTCGAACGTTATTAACTTCAAGATAGAATCATAAAATTAAAATGGAGACCCCGATAGGTTAGTGCAGAAGGGAAATGGTCCGAAGTGCACCAGATTCTGATAGCAGTAACGTACAGCGTTACGGGTAGCTCATTAACTAACTGCAGGCGGTCACTTAGGTGGACAGAAGACTCAGGCTAAGGTACAGAAACATTTCCACTGGCCTGGAATGCACAAGCACGCTGTTAATTTTTGTTTTCCGTGACATACATACCAAATGGTAGGTAAGTAACAGGCAGTAATAAAACCAGTACCTTTCTTGCCAATTCCTGAATTCGAAGAACCTTGCACGAGGGTTATGATTAATTGTGTAGCTCCCCTTCCTAAAGTAAAAGTGAAAACCAATATTTGCTGACCATATTGGATGTGTCTACCAGATTTCCAGAGGCAATTCCATTATTGGAGTGTCAAGGCAAAAAGGGAGGTGGAGGAGTTGGTCGCTTTCTTTACTCACTGTGGACTGCCCAGAGAGATTCAGTCAGACCTCATCAGATCTCATCAAATGAGATCCTCAGAAAGGATCTCATTTTACCGCTCAGCTGTTTAAGGAAGTCATGGATGGCTTAGGCATACAGCACTTCAAATCAAGTGCATCCCATCCTGAATCCCAGGGAGACTTGGAAAGTTAGCATCAGATGCTGAAGACTATGTTAACAGCGTACTGTCAGGGTTGGCCAAATGATTGGGATAAAGGTGCCCCATTAAATTGTTTGCCATTAGAGATGCCGCAAATAAATCTACTCACTTTACTTCCTTTGAGTTAATGTTCGTACATGAAGTGAGAGGTTTTTTGAAATTAATTGCATATAAATTGACAGAACCCAAGTCGGAATTCTCACACCTGGATTATGTGTATGAGGTGAAGGAGAGTGTAGATGGAGTAGGTGAGTTTGCTAAACAGTATCTGAAGAGTACAGCATAGAGTGAAGCAGGTGGCAGATAAAAACACTGAAACTTTGAAAATTTCCCGAGGGGATGACGTATTAGTATTGCCACCAGTGGTAAGAAATTTCTTCAAAGCCAGGTTTAGTGGCCCCTTTCAAAGTAAAAAAAAATGTGGAGTCAGTTAAACTATCTAGTAAAGATACCAAAGATGACAAAAAACTTTAACAAGTTTTTCATCCATTATCCATATGAATGAATAATGCACCACACAATTTAAGACTCAGAAACAAAGTTGTGGCCATATGAACAAATGGTGCATTTTATCTGTATGATGTAGTGATCTTTAGCAAGTGATTGAAAGCTCACGTGTTACAGTTGGCAGAGCATGTTGAACGTTTACAAGAAGGAAACTTGGTAAAAAACTTAAAGAAAACATAATTCGCGAAGGCAGTGGTGACGTACTTGGGACATTACATTGGACATGGAAGGTTGACCCCATGGAACACAAAGACGAAGGGCTTTGAGGAATTTCCACGAACATGCTCGAAGAAAGAGATGCTTCGATTTTTGGAACTGAGTGGATTCTATCGGAAGTTTGTTACAAACTTCAGCAGCGTATGGGCACCACTGATGGATTTATTAAAGAGGAACACAGAATTGTGATGGACAGAACAATGCCAGGAGGCATTTGAGGATTTTAAATCAGGATTAATCAACACACCAGCTTTAGCTACACCAAATATTCTGAAACCCTTTGAAAATTGTGTTTGATGCTCGGGATATCGGGGTCGGAGATGTATTGATACAGAAGGATGATGATGGAATTGAATGGCTAATTGGCTACTTCGAAAAAACTCAATATCCACCAGAAATAAAATACAAAATCTCCATTATTGAACAAGAATGATTAAGTTTCACACTGGCCTGACAATATTTTAATGTAAATATGACAAACAAATTGTCGGAGATTTTGGAATATTTAAAGACCAGAATATGAGACTATTTAATTGGAGTCTTACCTTACTGACTTTAAACTCACAAAATGTACACGCTGTGGCTCCTACAATGTGATAGCAGATGGGTTTTAGGGGATTTAAAGGAAAGCAGTGTAGATAAGATTTGACTTATTACAGTGTTGTATTGGTGTGCAGAATTAATATGAATGATATAACCGAGATTACTGCTTTTGTATTTCATATAATTGGGATTAAGAATTAGAGGAAAAGAAATGTAGCCATCTTTTCATTCTACTGGTTAATTTTATTTTTTGAAGTGGGAAGATGTTATGAGCCAAAAACATGTATGCACATTTTAAGACAGATCGGGTTTTGTTGAATAGAAATTAAAGCCACAGATGCCACCGAAAGGTCACACTGTTCCACATGTCACCATTAGCTGAGAAATGGATACCTGAGTTTTCGTTGCTTGTTTGACAGCCATTCAAATGCAATCAAAGAGTTTAAATAATGCTCAGGATACCGGAAACCAACAGAATTTGAATATTATTTGTTGGACACCTGGACAGCAATCAAATTATGAGAACTATTATATCATTGGGAGTATACAAACCCAGCATTTTGAACACTGGAGGGAGAGCTGCTGCCATCCAACAGCAGAGTAACTGCTGTAGAGCAGGAGTGCTAACTGGCCATCTCAAACACTCTCTATCAAAGACACATGTTCATCTAAACCTACTTGCAATAAAAAAAAAGACCCAGGAGATCAGCAGCTGAAAGAGTGAACACAGCGGGGAAGATAGAGACTGTGTTGTCTTGAGATTTTAATGTTTCATATGTGGGTTGTTGGAACAGCATATTTTTACAGAGTTGGAGTCAGATAGTAAGTAGCTAAGAAAAGAGGGGCTTGTATTTGTGAATAGTTGTTGTTTAGTGTTCACTATTAAAGTTAAGAAACTAACTTGATAATTTTTGCTTAAATAGTGGAATATAGGAGATCTGTGTGGCTCATATTTTAACAGATTACGAGGTGAGGCGAGCTTTTCTGGGTGTTTGGTATTAATTAATAGAGGGGTACGAGTCCACCTTATAAATATCCATCATGCTAACCCCATTTCCCTGCAGTTGGCCCATATGCTTCCAGTCCTTTCCTATCTACATATTTATCCAAATGTTTTTGAAATGTTGTTAATGTACCCCCCTCAACCACATCTGCTGGCAACTCATCCACGTACCAGCCCTCTGTATAAAGAAGTGGCCCCTCAGGTTCCCTTTTATTCCTTCCCCTTTAATCTTAAACTGATCCCCTCTAATCCTCGAATCTCTACATCTTGGAAAAAGACTGAGAACATTAACCCTATCATACCCCTCGTGATATTATACAGCTCTATAAGGACTCCCTCAGTCTCTTACACGCTAAAGAAAAGGTCCGAGCTTGTCCAACCACTCCCTATAACTCAGACCATTGGGTCCTGGCAACATCTTTGTAAATTTCTTCTGCACTCTTTCTCATTTAATAACATCCTCCCCATAACAAGGTGACAAAGCTGAACACAATAGTCCAAGTGCGGCCTGACCAAACTTGTGTAACTGCAACATAAAGTCCCAACTTCTATAATCAATATCCTGCCTGATGAAGGCGAATGTGCCAAAAGCTTCTTCACTGCCCTATCTACCTGTGTCTCCACTCTTAGAGAACCGTGCACCTGAACACCAAGTTCCCTCTGCCAACCGCACTCCTTAAGACCCTCCCATTCACCATGAACCTCCTACCTTGATTTGAGTTTCCAAAATGCAAGACCTCAGGCTTCTATATTAAATTCCATTTGCCGTTTCTCTGTCAATTTCCCACATGATTAAGGTCCTGATGCAATTTCTGATAAACTTTCTCACTGATCATGCTCCCAATTACTTTAGTGTCATCTGCAAACTTACTAATCATACCTTGTACATTCTCAACCAAATCAAAGATAACAAACAGCTATGGACCAAGCCTCTGGTCTGACAAATATCCTTCCACTCAACCCTCTGCTTCAGACCATAAACCCAACTGTGTATCCAATTGGCCAGTTCCCCCCGCATTCTACGAAATGTAACCTTCCTGAGCAGCCTGCCGTGTGGAACCTAATCAAAGGCGTTACTGAAATCCATAGAGACTACGTCTATCACTCTGCCCTCATCAAACCTCCTGGTAACTTCATCAAAGGACACTAAGAAATTTGGGAAGCATGATCTCCCACTCACAAGTCTATGCTGACTGCTCCGAATCAAACCCTCTGTACGTCATAGGTGCATTCAATGCTATGCTGTACTTCATTGTAAGATGATTCGAGTACATAAGTAAAGCCATCTTCCTACTGTTGTAGAGCCTTGCTAAGAGAGCATTTGGGCACTCTTTCCAGATTTGATGTCCTTTGTAAGGAATGATTCCCTTACGACAGACACGGATGATGGTAACATGAGGATAGAGTGAATAAGCTGAAATGTTTAATCTGTAGAGCTGTGAGAGACGAAGAAATTGTGATGCTGAAACACGAGGAGTGGCAGCGATCACTTATTTCCAAAACAGACATTGACAGGGTGAGAAATTCCATACTTTACCCAGGATTGATTGGTTTGATTTATTGTCACGTGTACCCCAGTCCAGGGAAACACTTTGTTTTTGAGCAGTGGAGGCAGATCATAGTAAGCATGGCCAGACAGATCATAGGGTGGAAATAGACTTGGACAGAGTAAGGCATACGGTTACACTGAACAGTACATGCACTAGACAAGGTCAACATGAAGAAGATCATCATTATTTGAACTTACAGAGTCCATTCTTCAATCTAACATGACTTTCCTAATAGTTTATATGCCTTAATTAACTCTCCCCACGTTATTGTGCAGTCGGCAAGTGAACCCTGTACTGAACGTCAGGTTGCTCACAATCCCCAACAGCAGCCACAATACCTTCCATCTGAAACAGGTAGCCATTCCCACCAGCTTCCGCCCTACATAGAGAACAACAGGCTGTCTTCGTGGAGATGGAAGATGCCTTCTTGAGACTTTACACAAGACATATGGCTTCCCTGCTCACCACTAGAAAACCACGTTAAAGTCCCACATGTGTATCAGAAGCAACAGTGCCAAGAGGAACAACGTGGAGCAGTCTGTCTGTGCAGCTTCTGCCCCACTTGTTCATCATGATGGAGCATCAATTAGGAGACAATTAAGACTGCCGATGCAGGAGATCAGAGGAGAGCATCAATTGCTGGAAAGGCACAGCGGATCAGGCAACATCCCAGGAGCAGGATAATCGAAGATTGGGGCATAAGACATTCATCACGAATCAGCAAAAAATACCTCATTCTGCCCCCCTGTAAGTGCATTGAGTTGGGAATGGCCTCCTGCTGTTCCTGTGTAAGTGACTCAAGGGAGTGATTGGCTTCAACCGCATCCAATTGGACAGGGCCAAGGGCCTCAGTGGTTAACCCTGGTTCCTGTTTGACTGCTCATTGTGCTGACTAGTGTGACAATGCTGCAGCTTTAAGTGGTTATTTTGACCGGGTTTCATTTAAGAGAGAGATTGAACGATCGTTACCGAGCTGGCTAGTTAAGACCACCTGAGTAAACAGCTCGCGAGGCCTTGTGTTTATTTTAATGCAGCCTGAATGGGTGTGGCCAGCTCTCACAGATTAGGATCTCTGGGTTTTCGTTTCTCAGCAACATCAGAAACTATTGGGGTCTCCACAGAGTTGGAAGCTTCAGTGAATGTTTCCCGGTTGCTACCCTCTCTGAAGTTTTTCTTGATGTTGTTTTTAATTCCTGGGTTGGAGAAATGTTTGTGACAGTCTGTGTCTTAATATTTATTTTTGCCAGGGGCTGTGTTTATAGGAGTTCCCTATATTGGAACAGTTCATTAGTAATAGTTCCTAGATCTATTATTCTGCTAACTTCGCCAATAGAATTACGTTATTCTAAATTCCTCTTTGTTTGGTTTCATTTTCTCTTTCGTGTTTAAGTAGATGGTGTTTTGCTTCACACCGAGTAGTTTGATCAATCACATTGCATCTGGAACAGACGGTTTACATTTCCTTTAAAATATGAAAACATTAGAGTCAAGGCTACCTCCTTCAAATATTTTCGACGGGCTCTACTGTGGTCCATCACACAGGAATCCTTCTCTTCCTGAGTAATAGGCTGGAGGCAATGAATGGGCTGTCCCTGTTCTACTCTAATCCTGTCAATGGGCTGAATGACTTCCCCATATTCCTGTGAAACCAGCGTGAGCTGCTGAATGAACTCTTGTTTTACTTTGGCAATGTGCAGTGCCAGGCAGTGCTGTTACATGAATGTTATGGACACTTTAACAGCACAAGCCTCAATGGAGTCTGGATCCTGCTAGACATGGACAAAGACCAGTTCAGGAGCTGACGGGGGACAAAATGTTCTGAACGTTGTGGAATCTTCAGTGACCATCCCCACTTCTGTTCTTATGGTGGGGAGGGTGGGGGCGTGGAGACATTGATGAAGCAGCTGAAGATTTTTGTGAAGGGGAAGCTACCCAGAGGATGTCCCACAGAGGTGACCCAGGACCGAGATGGTGAACATCTTCCTTTGTGCCATGTTTGACACCAAACACTGGAGAGGTTACTCTGATTCCCATTAAGTCCAGTTTTGTTAAGCTCCTTTAACAGAAGTCAACCACTGCCTTGATATCAGGGCCAGTCATTTTTACCTGAACCCTTGTCTCAACCTCTTTTGTTCACATCAATACTCCTTGACATAGGAGCAGCAAGTGTTTTCTTCAAACAGGTGGGATTCAATGTCAGGATTTCTCTCCTCAAGGGTGTTCGGGGAGCTAGATGACTGAACGTATTTGAAGAGGAGGTAGATGGAATTTGAATGTCAAAGAGGTCAGGGCTATGAAGAATTGGATTTCAAAGAGGATTTAAGACGAAGAGCAGATCAGTCATGATATTAGTGAAGGGCAAGGCAGGCTTGGGGGTGAACAACATACCCCTGTTTGCGATGTTCTCCCATTCTGTTATTGGAAAGTTAGTGGGTGTTATTTTCATGAATGTTCTGTTATTGAATGTTGATGACACGGAGACCAGAGGATTTTGTGAGTAATCCCTGAGTGAGGTATGGGAGCTGTATTCACACTGAATCTGGGTGTACAACATGACCAACAAATGAAGTACAAGTTGCAGTGAGGGGAAGCTCTGTGAAGCGAGATGAGGGGCCTCTTTCCTACCCAGCCTGGGTTTTCTAATGACATTCCTAATTCACTTCAAACCGTGTGGGACAGTACTGAGGGGCTGAATGGTCTCCTGTGTTTCTGTGCAACAGGTTATAGGAGTAAGTAGGCTCCAACTTCTCCTGACTAGCAGGTTTGAGGGGCTGAATGGAACACAGGAACATGGGACTGAGGAGCAGGAGTGGGTCATTAGATACGTTGAGCCTTCTCCACCAGGCACTAAAATTGTAGCTGATCAGATTGTAGTCTTAGCCCCACTTTCCTGTCTGCGTCCCATTGTGCATGACTCACTTCTTTGTCATATATATAACTAACGCAGCTTTCAATCAATGTGAACATAGAGACACGATAACATTCCACTGAAGAGAATTCTGACTTGAAATGTCCTTTCAGAATTATTCATCATCCCTCTTTTAGAATCTGACAGTCATGCAGAATGGAAATACACCCATTAGTCCAATCTGTTCACTCCGATCAGATATCAAATCTGATTTAGTCGCACTTGCCAGCATTTGGCCAATGTTCCTCCTGTGATTGTACCCGCCTTGACCACTTCCTCTGACTGCACTTTCTGTCCACACACCACTCTCTGTGTGAAATATTTACCTTCAGGTCCCTTCTAAATCATTCGCCCTCTCCCCTCCAATCGATGCTGTCTTGTTCTGGACTCCCCTATCCTTGGGAGCCGAACATGGCTGTTCAGAATATCCATGCCCCTGATGATTTTACAAACCTCTATAATGTTGCCTCTCAACCTCTGACACTCCAGGGGGAAATACCTCAACGTAATTAGACTCTCCCTATAGCTCAAGCCTCCAGTCCTGGAACATCCGTGTAAGTCATTTCTGCAGAAAACCGAGTTGTACGCAGTATTCTTTAAGTGGCCTCACCAACATCCTGTACAGATACAACATGCCATCACAAGTCCTATACTCAATGATTAAGGCAAATGTGCCAAATGTGTTCAGCACCACTCTGTCTACCGGCAACTCACTGCTACAGGTAATCATGTACGTAAACATCAGAAAGTTGACATGATGGTAGTGCCAGCAGATAGGAGGACCAGTGATATATTGATCATTATTAAGATTAGATTGTGTTGTCGAACATGAGCTTAACATGTCAGGAAGTGAAATCAAATCAATGGGTTCACGGTGGTTAATGTACAGAATAACAGATTGAGAATAACGGAGTGAGTTGCAGCCTGGAATCTAATCGAAGGGTTCGGTGGTTAATATATAGAATACCACATACCCCGGAGTGAGTTACAATCTGGAATCTAATCAAGGGGTTCGGGGTGGTTTATATACGAATAACAGATACCCCGGAGTGAGTTACAGCCTAGAATCTAATCGAGAGTTTCAGGGTGGTTTATACACAGAATAACAGGAAGCCCGCACTGAGTTACAGCCTGGAATCTAATTGCAGGGTTCAGGGTGGTTTATTTACAGAATAACAGATAGCCCAGAGTGAGTTACAGCCTGGAATCTAATCGAGGGGTTCAGGGTGGTTTATTTACAGAATAACAGATAGCCTGGAATGTGTTACAGGTTGGAAAATAATCGAGGGGTTTAGCATAGTTTATGTACAGAATAACAGATACCCCGGAGTGAGTTACAGCCTGGAATCTAATCGAGGAGTTCAGGGTAGTTTATATAGAGAATAACAGATACGCCGGAGTGAGTTACAGCCTGGAATCTAATCGAGGGGTTCAGGGTGGTTTATATACAGAATAACAGATAGCCCGGAGTGAGTTACAGCCTGGAATCTAATCGAGGGATATGTTAACCTTTTTATGTGAAATAACTTGTAACTGAGAGTGAATCACAAAGTGTATTATTGGCCAAGTGGTTTCAAATCTTGACTCACATAAACACAATGCAGTCACAAACTACACAACTTTACTGACTCCCAATTTTCCTAGTTTGAGGACTATTCTCTTGTATTCCCCTTTCACTGAAAGTATTAAAATACCTTTTATACTGCACTGCCATTCTGGTTACAGTGCTGCCTATCTCTCACTGTCTAATTTATCTTCAGTCCTGTTGAACGATACTTAAACCAACAGATGCACAAAGTTCCAGAAAGAGTTTTGTTCAATTGCAGGTGCAGTATTTTCTTTTATTTGCAGACAACACACAAGTTGAACACTCAGAAGGTCAGTGTGGGATTTGAGAAAACCTTCAATTTGGGATAGACCTAGCCAGGCAGGATTCTGATCCAACTCTGTAAATCTACAATTCAGTGGCTGAGCTCTATCAGGTTTTGTATATTATGTTTCTCTCATATATTAGGAGCTTGGAAAGTAAGGCAGACCTTACTGGAAATATCACATTGTCTCTCCGCATTCACTGTAAGCAGGTTCTGGGATTTATATTTTAATCACCTTCAAAGAGCTGTCTCCATTTCCTATCTCACTTAGCATCAATGAATGGAAATGGCTTTTGACACATTGCCCCCTCTCCCTTGCTGAAAGTATTCCTGACACAAATCAGTGAGGCAGACATTTTAGATTTGTCCACAGCCACCATTTTACATCAGCAAAACGATGACATTGAGTTTATAAATAAGGAAAAGCAAGAGAGACTGGCAACCTCAATACAGTTTGAAAATATATGAAACATTGAACACGCACACAGAATCACACAAACAGACATACACAGACACACAGAATGACACACACAGAGATACAGACACCTTCCAGGAGCTGTCTCCATTTCCTATCTTGCAAGGGAATTCATGTTATGATGATGCATTTATGCAGGACAGTAAACAGCTTTTGAGACTTTCCCCATTGTGACAGAAATTCAGCCCCAGTCTGAAACTTGGAGATATGTAACATGACAGAAATGAACCAGCAGCTTTCTGTGTTCCTGCTCCCAATGCAACATTTGACCATTTAGTTTATCTTGTCTTCGGTCTAACATCCAACAAGGATCATTTCACAGATCCAATAACAAATCCCCAGGAGTGAGTTCCAGACTGGAATCTAAATGAGGGGTTTAGGGTTTACATACAGCATAAGAGAGACCCAGGAGTGAGGGACAGAGTGGAATCTAACCGAGAGGTTTGAGGTGGTTTACATACAGAATAACAGATAACGAGTAGTGAGTCACAAAATCGCGGAGTCATACAGTCCTAGAGATGTACAGCATGGAAACAGACCCTTTCGTCCAACCCGTCTATGCCGACCAGATACCCAAACCTGGTCTAGTCTCTTTTTCAAGCACTTGGCCCATCTCCCTCCAAATCTTCCCATTCATATACCCATTGAGCTGCATTTTAAATGTTGCAATTGCACCAGCTTCCACTACTTCCTCTGACAGTTCATTCCATTCATGTACCACACTCTGACTGAACAAGTTGCCCTTTAGGTCTCTTTCATATTACCTCTCACACTCAACCTCTGTCCTCTAGTTCTGGACTCCCCACCCCAAGGAAAAGACTTTGTCTATTTATCCTATCCATGCCCGTCATGGTTTTATAAACCTCAATAAAGTCAGCCCTCAGCCTCTGATGCTCCAGGAAAAACAACCCCAGCCTATTCAGCCTCTCCCTGTAGCTCAAATCCTCTAACCCTGGCAACCTCCTTGAAAATCTTTTCTGAACCCTTCCAAGTTGCACAACATCCTTCCGATAGGAAGGAGACCAGAATTGCATGCCATATTCCAACAGTGGCCTAACCCATGTCCAGTCCAGCCACAACATGACCTCTCAATGCCTATACTCAAAACTCTGACCAAAAAAGGAAAGCATACGAAACGCTGCCTTCATTATCTTATCCACCTGCCACTCTACTCTCACGGAGCTACGAACCTGCACTTCAAAGTCTCTTTGTTCAGCAACTCTCCCTCGGACCAGAACATTAAGTGTATACATCCTGCTCAAATTTGCTTTCCCAAAATGCAGCGCGTCGTGTTTATCGAAGTGGAATAGAATTGAAGGTTTTGGGGTGTTTTTGAAACATGCCAGTCACATATACATGGAAGTGAGTTACACGTTGGAATCTAATCGAGAGGGTTCCGGGTGATTCATATAATCCCGACCGTGGGGAAACAAGCCCTTCAGCCCAACATGACCACACTGACCCTCAGAAGAATAACCCATCCAGATCCATTTCCCCACATTTACCCCTGACTAATGCAACTCACCTACACATCCCTAAATACCATGGGCAATTTTAACAGGGTTTGGATTGGATGGTTAATATACAGACCAACAGATACCCAGGAGTGTGATACAGACTGGAATCTAATCAAACGATTGAAGTGGCTAATGTACAGAGTCTCTTAAAATTGGAAGTCAGTTACACATTGGAATTTTAAAAGGGGATTCGGGACGATTGTGTGTACAATAACAGACACCCCAGAGTGAGTTACAGACTGGAATCTAATCGAGGGTTTCAGGGTGGTTTAGATGCAGAATAACAGGTAGCCCGGAGTTAGTTGTAGAGTCAGAGAATCAGAGAGATGTCCAGCATGGAAACAGACCTTTCGGTCCAACCTGCCAATGCCGACCAGGTATCCCAACCCAATCTAGTTCGACCTGCCAGCACCTGGCCCATGTCCGTCGAAACCCTTCCTCTTCATATACCCATCCAAATTCCTCTTATATATTGCAATTGTACCAGCCTCCACCACTTCCTCTGGCAAGTCACTCCATACACATACCATCTTCTGCGTGAAAAGGTTGTCCCTTAGGTCTCTTTCATATCTTTCCCCTCTCAAACTAAACCTATGCCCTCTAGTTCTGGACTCCCTTACCCCAGGGTAAACCTCGATAAGTTCACCCCTCAGCCTCCGACACTCCAGGGAAAACAGCCCCAGACTGTTCAGCCTCTCCCCATTGCTCAAATC
Organism: Chiloscyllium punctatum; assembly: GCF_047496795.1. NCBI lineage: Eukaryota > Metazoa > Chordata > Chondrichthyes > Orectolobiformes > Hemiscylliidae > Chiloscyllium > Chiloscyllium punctatum. The sequence continues at coordinate 27,375,644 of NC_092767.1, forward strand.
CTCCAACCCTGGCAACATCCTTGTAATTTTTTTCTGAACGTTTTCACGTTTCACAACATCTTTCCGATAGGAAGGAGACCGGAATTGCACGCAATATTCCAAGAGTGAACTAACCAATGTCCTGTATCGCTGCAACATGACCTCCCAACTCCTGTACTCCTGACCAATAAAGGAAAGCATACCAAACGCCTTCTTCACTATCCTTTCTACCCGCAACTCCACTTTCAAGGAACTATGAACCTGCGCTCCAAGGTCTCTTTGTTCAGCAACACACCCTAGGACCTCACCATTAAATGTAGAAGTCCTGCTCAGATTTGCTTTCCCAAAATGCAGCACCTCGCATTTATCTGAATTAAACTCCACCTGCCACTTCTCAGCCCATTGGCCCATCTGGTCCAGATCCTGTTGTAATCTGAGGAAACCCTCTTTGCTGTCCACTACACCTGCAATTTTTGTGTCACCTGCAAACTTACTAACTGTACCTCTTATGCTCGCATCCAAATCATTTATATAAATGACAAGAAGTAGAGGTCCCAACACTGATCCTTGTGGCATTCCACTGGTCACAGTCCTCCAGTCTGAAAAACAACCCTCCACCACCACCCTCTGTCTTCTACCTTTGAGCCAGTTCTGTATCTAAATGGCTACTTCTCCCTGTATTCCATGACATCTAACCTTGCTAATTAGTCTCCCATGGTGAACCTTGTCGAACGCCTCACTGAAATCCATATGGATCACATCCACTACTCTGCCCTCATGAATCTTCTTTGTTAATTCTTCAAAAAACTCAAACAAGTTTGTGAGTCATGATTTCCCACGCACAAATCCATGTTGACTATCCCGAATCAGTCCTTGCATTTCCAAATTCATGTACATCCTGTCCCTCAGGATTCCCTCCAACAACTTGCCCACCGCCGAGGTCAGGCTCACCGGTCTATAGTTCCCTGGCTTGTCTTGACCGCCCTTCTTAACCATTGGCACCACGTTTGCCAACCTCCAGTCTTCCAGCATCTCACCTGTGATTATCGATGATACAAATATCTCAGCAAGAGGCCCAGCAATCACTTCTCTAGCTTCCCACAGAGTTCTCAGGTACACCTGATCAGATCCTGGGGATTTATCCACCTTTAACCGTTTCAAGACATCCAGCACTTCCTCCTCTGTATATCTGCAACATTTTGCAAGATGTCACCATCGATTTCCCTGCAGTCAATATCATCCATATCCTTTTCCCCAGTAAATACTGATGCAAAATATTCTTTTAATATCTCCCCCTTTTTCTGTGGCTACACACAAATGCCGCCTTGCTGATCTTTGTTTGGCCCTATTCTCTCCCTAGTTACCCTTTGTCCTTAATATATTTGTAAAAGCACTTTGGAATTTCCTTAATTATATTTGCCAAAGCTATCTCATGTCCGCGTTTTGTCTCTTGATTTCTCTCTTAAGTATACTCCAACTTCCTTTATACTCATCTAAGGATTCACTCGATCTATCCTGTCTATTCCTGACATATGCTTCCTTCTTTTTCTGAACGAAACCCTCAATTTCTTTCGTCAGCCAGCATTCCCAATAACTACCAGCCTTCCCTTTCAACCCTGACAGGAAGTTACAGTCTGGAATCTAATCGCGGGGTTCAGCGTGGTTTATATACAGAATAACAGATAGCCCGGAGTGAGTTACAGCCTGGAATCGAATCGAGGTGTTCAGGGTGCGTTATATACAGAATAACAGATAGCCCGGAGTGAGTTACAGCCTGGATTCGAATCGAGGTGTTCAGGGTGGTTTATACACAGAATAACAGATAGCCCGGAGTGAGTTACAGTGTGGAATATAATTGAGGGGTTCAGGATGGTTTATATACAGAATAACAGATATTCTGGGGTGTATTACAGTCTGGAATCTAATTAAGGTGTTCAGGGTGGTTTATATGCAGTATAACAGATACCCCGGTCTGCGTTACAGCCTAGAATATAATCAAGGGGATTAGGGTTGTTTATATACAGAATAACGATACCCCTGAGTGAGTTACAGCCTGGAATCGAATTGACATGTTCAGGGTGGATTATATACAGAATAACAGATAGTCCAGAGTGAGTTGCAGCCTGGAATCTAATCGAGGGGTTCAAGGAGGTTAGTATACAGAATAACAGATAGCCCGGGGTGTGTAACTGCCTGGAATCTAATCAATGTCTGTTCACTTTAAGTTAGGACGGGTTTTGCTGAATCGAAAGTACAGCCACAGATGCCAGCTAAAGGTCAGACTGTTACAAATGTAACAATTAGTTGGGAAATAGAAGCCTGAGTTTTGGTTGCTGTTTTGACAGCAATTCAAATGCAATCAAAGACTTTAAATAGTGCTCAGAATATCCGAAGCCAATGGAATTTGAATATTATTGTTTGTACAGCTGGAAAGCAATCAGATTATGAGAATTATTGTTTTATGTGAAGCATATAATCCCAGAATTTTGAAAATATTGGGAGAGCCACTGCCATCCAACAGCAGATTAACTGCTGAGAGAGTCAACATAGCAGGGAAGATAGAGACTGTGTGGTCTTGAGATGGTAACATTTAATATGTGGGTTGTTGTAACAGCAAATGTTTTACAGAGTTGGAGTCAGATAGTAAGTAGCGAAGAAAAGAGGCACTTGTATTTGCGAATAGTTTTTGTTAAGTGTTCACTATTAAAGTTAAGAAAGTAACTTGCTAATTTTTGTTCAAATAGTGGAACGTAGGAGATCTGTGTCACTCATATGTTAACAGATCACGATGTGAGGCGAGCTTTTCTGGGTGTTTGGTTTTAATTAGCAAACTGGTTCAACTCCACCTTGTAAATGTCCATTCACACCAACCCCATTTCCATGCAGTTGGCCCATATCCTTCTAGTCCTTTCCTATCCATATATTTATCCAAATGCTTTTGAAATGTTGTTAATGTACCCCCCTCAGCTACATCTTCTGGCAGCTCATCCACGTACCAGCCAATTATGTAAATAAGTCGTCTCTCAGGCTCCCTTTTATTCATTCCCCTTTAACCTTCAACTGGTCCCCTCTCGTCCTTGATTCTCTAAACTTTGGAAGAGACTGAGAGCATTCGCCCTCTCCATATCCCTCATGATCTTATACAGCTCTATATGGTCCCCCCTCAGACTCCTACACTCTAAAGAAAAGGTCCTAGCTTGTCCAACCTCTCCCTATAACTCAGACCATTGGGTCCTGGCAACGTCCTTGTAAATTTCTTCTCCACTCTTTCTCATTTCATTATATCCTCCCTATAACAAGGTGTCAAAACTGAACACAATACTCCAAGTGCGGCCTTACCAAAGTCCTGTGTAACTGCAACATAAATTCCCAACTTCTAGACTCAATGTCCTGCCTGACAAAGGCCAGTGTGCCAAATAACTTCTTCACTGCCCTGTCTACCTGTGACTCCTCTCTCAGGGAACCGTGCACCTGAATTCCAAGGTCTCTCTGCCCACGACGCACCTTAAGGCCCGCCCATTCACCGTGAAACTCCTACCTTGATTTTAGATTCCAAAATGCAAGACCTCACGCTTCTATATTAAATTCCATTTGCCATTTCTCGGTCCATTTCCCACCTGATTAATGTCCTGCTGCAATTTCTGATAAACTTCCTCACTGATCATGCTCCCAATTACTTTAGTGATATCTGCAAACTTACTAATCATATCTTGTACATTCTCAATCAAATCATAGATAACAAACAGCTATGGACGCAACCTCCAGTCGAACAAGCAACCCTCCACGAAATCCTCTGCTTCCTATCAACAAGCAAACTGTGTATCCAATTGGCCAGTTCCCCCGGTATTCTACGTGATGGAACCTTCCAGACCAGCCTGCCATGTGGAACCTTATCAAAGGCCTTACTGAAATCCACAGATACCACGTTTACCGCTCTGCCCTCATCAACATTCTTGGTCACTTCACCAGAGGACTCGAAGAAATTTGGGAAGCATGATCTCCCAATCACAAGTCTATGCTGACTGCTCCGAATCAAACCTTCTGTACGTCATGGGTGCAGTCAATAGTATGCTGTCCTTCATTGTAAGATGATCCGAGTACATAAATAAAGCCATCTTCCTTCTGTTGTAGAGCCATGCTGAGAGAGCATTTGGGGCACTCTCTACAGAATTGATGTCCTTTGTAAGGAATGATCTCCTTACCCAAAGACACGGGTGATGGTAACATGAAGATAGAGTGAATAAGCTGAGTGTTTAATCTGTAGAGCTGTGAGAGACAAAGAAATTGTGATGCTGAAACACGAGGAGTGGCAGCGATCACTTATTTCCAAAACAGACATTGACAGGGTGTGAAATTCCTTACTTTACCCAGGATTGATTGGTTTGATTTATTGTCACGTGTACCTCAGTACAGGGAAACACTTTATTTATGAGCAGTGGAGGAAGATCATAGTAAGCATGGCCAGACAGATCATCGGGTGGAAATAGACTTGGACAGAGTAAGGCATACAGGTTACATTGAACAGGACGTGCAACTAGACAAGATCGACATGAACAAGACCACCATTATTTGAAATCATCATTCATCAGTCTAATGTGACTTTCCTCATAGGTTATTTGCCTAAATTAACTCTCCCCACGTTATTGTGCAGTCGGCAAGTGAACCCTGTACTGAACGTCAGGTTGCTCACAATCCCCAACAGCAGCCACAATACCTTCCATCTGAAACAGGTCGCCATTCCCACCAGCTTCCGCCCTACATAGAGAACAACAGGCTGTCTTCGTGGAGATGGAAGATGCCTTCTTGAGACTTTACACAAGACATATGGCTTCCCTGCTCACCACTAGAAAACCACGTTAAAGTCCCACATGTGTATCATAAGCAACAGAGCCAAGAGGGACAACGTGGAGCAGTCTGTCTGTACAGCCTCTGCCCCACTTGTTCATCATGTTGGAGCATCAATTAGGAGATACTTAAGACTGCCGATGGTGGAGATCAGAGTAGAGCATCAATTGCTGGAAAAGCACAGCGGGTCAGGCAGCATCCGAGAAGCAGGAGAATCGATGTTTTCGGCGTGAGACATTCATCAGGAATCAGCAAATAATACCTCATTCTGCCACCGTGTAATTGCATTGAGTTGGGAATGGCCTCCTGTTGTTCCTGTGTAAGTGACTCAAGGGAGTGATTGGCTTCTTCCTTGTCCAATTGGACAGGGCCAAGGGCCTGACTGGTAACCCCTGGTTCCTGTTTGACAGCTCGTTGTACTGACTAGTGTGACAATGCTGCAGCTTTAAGAGGTTATTTTGACCGGGTTTCTTTTAAGAGAGAGATTGAACGATTGTTACCGAGCTGGCTGGTTAAGACCACTTGAGTAAACAGCTAGCGCGGCCTTGTGTTTATTTTAGTGCAACCTGAATGGGTGTGGCCAGCTCTCACAGATTAGGATCTCTGGGTTTTCGTTTCTCAGCAACTTCAGACACTATTGGGGTCTCCACAGAGTTGGAAGCTTCAGTGAATGTTTCCTGGTTGCAACTCTCTCTGAAATTTCCCTTGCTGCTGTTTTAAATTCCTGGATTGGAGAAATGTTTGTGATAATCTGTGTCTGAATATATCTTTTTGCCAAGGGGCTTTGTTTATGGGAGTTTCCTATCTTGGAACAGTTCATTTGTAATAGTTCCTAGATCTATTATTCTGCTAACTTGTCCAATAGAATTACGTTTTTCTAAATTCCTCTTTCTTTGGTTTCATTTTCTCTTTCGTGTTTAAGTAGATAGTGTTTTGCTTCACACCGAGTAGTTTGACCAGTCACATGGCATCTAGAACAGACACTTTACATTTCCTTTAAAATAAGAAAGCATTAGAATCTACGCTACCGCCTTCAAATATTTTCGAGGGGCTCTGGTGTGGTCCATCACACTAGTCTACTTCCCTTCCTGAGTAATAGGCTGGAGCCACTGAATGGGCTGTCCCTTTTCTTCTCCAATAATGTCAATAGGGTGAATGACTTCCTCATATTCCTGTGAAACCAGCGTGAAGTGCTGAATGAACTCTTGTTTTACTGGGGCAATTTGGAGTGCCCACCAGTGCTGTTACATGAATGTTACCGACACTTTAACAGCACAAGCCTCAATGGAGTCTGGGACTTACTGCACATGGACACAGACCAGTTCAGGAGCTGACGGGGGACAAAACGTTCTGAACATTGTGGAACCTTCAGTGGCCATCCCCACTTCTGATGTTATGGTGGGGAGGGTAGGGACGGGGAGACATTGATGAAGCAGCTGGAGATGTTTGTGAAGGGGAAGCTACCCAGAGGATGTCCCACAGAGGCGACCCAGGACTGAAATGGTGAACATCTTCCTTTGTGCCATGTTTGGCTCCAAACACTGGAGAGGTTACTGTGATTCCCATTAAGTCCAGTTTAGTTAAGGTCCTTGATGTCAACAGACGTCAACCACTGCCTTGATATCGGGGTCGGTCATTTTTACCTGAACCCTTGTCTCAACCTCTTTTGTTCACATCAATAGGCCATGATATAGGAGCAGCAAGTGTTTTCTTCAAACAGGTGGGATTGAATGTCAGGATTTCTCTTCTCAAGAGTATTCGGGGAGCTAGATGACTGAACGTATTTGAAGGGGAGATGTATGGACATTGACCTGTCAGAGAGTTGAGGGCTATGAAGAATTGGGTATAAAAGAGGATTTGAGGTCAGGAGCAGATCGGCCATGATCTTAGTGAAGGGCAAGGCAGGTTTGGGGAGTGAATGACATGCCCCTGTTTCTGATGTTCTCACATTCTGTTATTGAAAAGTTCGTGGGTGTTATTTTCATGAATGATCTGGTATTGCATATTGCAGTCAGCGAGACCAGATGATTTTGTGAGCCATCACTGGGTGAGGTATGTAGGCTGTATTCAGGGTGAAGCAACATGACCAACAAATGGAGCACAAGCTGCAGATAAGGGAAGCTTTCTAAATAGAGATGAGGGGCCTCTTTCGTACCCAGCCTGAGTTTTCCAATTACATTTCCCAAATCACCTCAAAGCGTGTGGGACAGTCTTAAGAGACTGAATGGTCTCCTCTGTTTCTGTGCACCAGGTTATAGGAGTAAGTGGACTCCAACCGTCCCTGTCTAGCAGGTATGAGGGGCTGAATGGAACACAATAACATGGCAATAAGATTGTGGCTTATCAGGTTGGGGTCTCAGCCCCACTTTCCTGTTTGTATCCCATTATCCGTGACTCAATTCTTTGTCAAATATTTAACTAATGCAGATTTCAATCAATGTGAACGTAGAGTCAACGATAAACTTCCAGAGAAGAGAAGTACGACTTGAAAGGACCTTACAGAATGTTTCATCATCCTCTTGTAGAACCAGAGAGTCATGCAGAACCAAAGAAGACCCGTTAGTCCAATCTGTTCACTCTGATCAGATATCAAATCCTGATCTCGTCCCATTTGCCAGTATTTGGCCAATATCCCTCCTCTTTCACATACATTTTAAATGTGCGATTGTTACCGCCTTCAGCACTTCCTCTGACAGCACGTTCTGTACACACACCACTCTCTGTGTGTAACATTTACCTTCAGGTCCTTTCTAAATCAATCACCCTCACCTTCAACCTATGCCCTCTTTTTCTGGACTCCCCTACCCTGGGGAGCAGAACGTGGCTATTCAGAATATCCATGCTCCTGCTGATTTTATAAATCTCTATAATATCACCCTTCAGACTCTGACACTCCAGGGGGAAACACCTCAACCTAATCAACCTCTCCCTAAAGCTCAAACCTCCAGTCCTGGGACATCCATGTAAGTCATTTCTGCAGAAAACCAAATTGTACGCAGTATTCTTAAAGTGGCCTCACCAACATCCTGTACAGATGCGACATACCACCACAACTCCTGTACTCAATGCTCTGACTGATTAAGGCAAATGTGCCAAATGTTTTCAGCACCACTCTGTCGACCTGCGAATCCACTTTCAAGGAACAATGCAACTGTTGCCCTATGCCCCTTTGTTTCACAACATGCCCCAGGACCTGACCATGAAGTACATAATGTCTGCCCTGATTTGCCTTCCTAAAATGCAAAGCTTCATATTTATCTAAATTCAACTTCATCTGTTACTCCTTGCCTCTTTGTCCCATCTAATTGCGGTCTTGTTGTACTCTGAGATAATCTACTGCACCACCTTTCTGATGTCAACAGTAACCTTACTAACTATTGCCCCGATGTTCACATCTAAATCCTATACATAAATGATGAAATGCAGTGAACTCAGTACTGATTCTTACAGCACACTGCGGCTCACAAGCCTCCAGGCTGAAAAATATCCCTCTTCCTTCAAGCCATTTGTGACGATCTTCTTCTGTATCTTATGTGACTGAAACTTACTAATGTGTCTACCAATCAGAATGAAATACTAGCTATGAAGAGAGGCTGAGTAGGTTAGGTTTATTTTCACTAGATAAAAGGAGATTGAGGGGGTGACCTGATTAAGGTTTGCAAAATCATGAAGAGTATAGACAGGGTGGACAGAGACAAGCTTTTTCCCAGGTTGAAGGATTCAATAACGAGAGGTCGTGCTTTCAAAGTGAGAGGTGGAAAGTATAAGGGGGATACACGCGGTAAGTACTTCACACAGAGGGTGGTGGACATTTGGAACGTGTTGCTAGCAGAGGTGGTAGAGACAGGCACGGTCGATTCATTTAAGATGCGTCTGGACAGATGTATGAGTAGGTGGGGAGCAGAGGAAGACAGATGCTTAGGAATTGGCCAACAGATCATTTGGATCAGCTTAGGCTTGAAGAGCGAAGGGCCTTTTCCTGGGCTGTAAATTTTCTTTGGTCTTTGTTCTTTAAAAGAACACCTTACTGAGGTCCATATAGACAATGTCCACCAAACTGCCTTCATCAATCTTCTTTGTCACCTCTTCAAATACTCAAACAAATTAATGAGACATGATTTCCCATGCATAAAGACATGTTGTCTACTCCGATCAGCCCCTGCCTTCCCAAATGTATGTAAATCATGTCCCTCTGAATCCCCTCCAACAACTTACCCACCACTGACATCAGGCTCACCGGTCTATAGTTCCCCGACTTTTTGGGGTCACTGTTTCCTTTTCTAGTCCCACTCCTCCACTGCTCACAACAAATGTTGAATGTAATCAGATTGGTTATATGGCCGATGATAAAGGTCTCAGACTGGGTCAGGGTCAGTTTTAGGAACAAGTCAGGCTAGTTTCTTTAATCTGCTAAAACAACATGTTTATGATCCAGAGCAATGTTACTCAAACTCTGATGAAAAGATGAATGGCAAACTGTTTGGGTATTGCAATTATATAATCAATATTTCCCTTTCTAAAAACACTGACACACACACACGCAGACACACACACACAGACACACACATACACACAGACACACACACACAACACACACACACACACACACACACACACACACACACACACACACACACACACACACACACACACACACACACACACACACACACACACACACACACAATCTCTGCAATTTTAACTTGAAATAACTTGGTCCAAATATTATTGGAACTCATAACAAAGGAACAATTGTGAGATTGTCCAAAACGTTGTTCTGCTTCTGAAGATATTGTACTCACACAAGCTGCTAGCAATGGGATTTCATCCTGGGAGAGTTTGGATTTGGCTGAATTCCCTTTGCTTTAGGCAGTGATTAGATTCCAGTGAATTCTGGTTCGGCATCATCCAAAGGGTAGCACGGAGGTTAGCACTTGCTGCCTCACAGCACCAGGGACTTGGGTTCGATTCCACCCTTGGGTGACTGTCTGTGTGGAGTTTGCACATTCTCCCCTTGTCTGTATGAGCTTCTCATGGGTGATCCAGTTTCCTACCACAAACTGTACAGGATCAGTGGATTGGTCACGGTAAATTGTCTGTAGTGTTCAGGGATTTCTCGGTTATGTGCAATAGTCAGGGGTAAATATAGGGAAATGGGTTGGGAAGGTTGGCATGGACTTGTTGGGTCGAAGGGCCTGTGTCAACACTGCAGGGATTCCATTAAAAATAAGAATGGCAACGATGACTGTAGAGTTGCTTTTTTTAGCTCACATACATTGCTGTGATGAGGAACAATGAAGGAGTGAGAGTGCAATGGGCCATTCCTTCTCAGGCAGATTACATTTTCTCCCTCTCTGAGTTGAATCACACAGTAATGACATCCTCTCCCAAACTAGACCATGTGAGGTCTCCTTATAAATTGTCCAAACTATGTCTCCATCACAATCCCTGTTCCATGTAGGTGCATCATTGCTGCTGTCATACACAGAGCCATACCCTTCGCAGAAAATGGTCTCGGTCAATTTGATGATATGTTTATATGTCCCTGCGTCATTAAAAAATAAAAATGTTTAATTTATTCAGTATACCTGTGTTAAACTGAATGCACTTTTTAAAGAAATACAGAAATTGCTGGAAAAGCTCACCAGGTCTCTCAGTACCCAGATGCTGTAGTTGTACCAGCCTCCACCACTTCCTCTGGCAGCTCATTCCATACGCACACCACCCTCTGTGAGATGGTGCCCTTTAGGCCTCCTCAAAACCTTTCCCTTCTCACTTTCCACCAATGCCATCTAGTTTTGAACGCCCCTAACCTGGGGAAAAACCCCTGACTACTCACCCTATCCATGGCCATTTTGATCTTATAAACCTTTACTGCTTCAAAATGTGACTCCAATCAACACGAATGACTGTACTTTAAGTCAACCTGGGCCTAAATTCTGAAATGCAATACTGATACCTCTTCCTTCTCTATCAAGTCACAATACTAAATCCATTTTAATCAGTTTGTTCAGATGAATCCTGAGACAATTCTGTGGGCTTTACACCTAGACCTTTGTGCCCAGAGGTAAGGATACTAGCATCACTCAGCAATACCCATAAAGCTGTTACAGTATTCTCCTGTGTGTTTGTTCATCAGCCTGTTCTGACATGATGTGACATACCTCTGCAACAGGCAGGACTTGAATCCTGGCCTTCTAGTCCAGAGCTAGGAAGACACAAGTTCAGGAATTGGAATCAACTCCAGTGCTCTGGCTCAGAGACAGGGACACTACCCACTACACTACCATACCCAGATTTTGAGTCATATTTTAGTGCCCACTTTCAGCTTGGTGTGGATTTATTATAATCAGGTTACCATTACTGAATTACAAACAACACTTTGTATTATTAAACAAATGCAAGATATTTGTCTCAACTGTAGGATATTGAGTGTACGTGCTGTGCCATCAAATTTAACTGTAAACATCTTTAGTGGCTATTATCTGTAGTCTGCAATATTAAGGAAAGACATCCTGCAGACACACTCTGCCCAATGAAGGGTCTCAAATAGTTGTTTATTTCTTAACACCAGAGACAACGGAAGAGCTTAAGTTCTGACCCCAAAACACCGATCACTCTGACCCAACTCACACGTGCGACTCCCCTTTTCCTAAAACCATGAAGTGACACCAGGCCGCTGATTACTGTACAGCCTCTCCTCCCCACTGACTGTGTCTGCAATCTGTCCCTCCTCTCCCTAACCACACAAGGCAAACCAAGCTCAGGGTCTTTGTGAAAATCAAGGCCGGAGTGTGTAGGCCTCCTGGAGATGGATGGGCATTTTAAAATTGAAGGGGGAGGGTGAGGTGACAGTAATATCACTCACTGGGCTGAGGGGTGGCTGATGGAGTTTAGTTTGGATTAATGAGAGGGATTGGGTTTGGTGAATCAAAAAACAGCAGGACCTATACAATTAAAAGTACAGCCTTTGGCAGTGCTGAAGTACAGAAACCTAGGCCGTCAGGTTTAATTCTTTAAAATTTGCATCCCATATAGATAGTGTGGTGAAGAAGGTGTTTACCACACATGTCTTCATAGGACAGATCTTTGAGTATCGAAATTGGGATGTCATGTTGAGGTTGTACAGGACATTGTTGAGACCTCTTCTTGAATTCTGTGTCCAGTTTGGTCATCCTGCCCGCTCATTCCATAAGCACACCACCCTCTGGGTGAAAAAGCTGCCCCTTCGGTCACTTTTAAATGTTTCCCCTCTCACCTTAAGCCTATGTCCTCTAGTTTTGGACTCCCCGTACCCTTAGAAAATATCTTGACTATTCACTTTGATATTACTGACGTTGATATTATTAAGCTGGAGAGGATTGAGAAGAGATTAACCTGGATGTTGCTGGGAAAGGAGGGAGTGAGCTCGAAGGAGAGGCTGGATCGGTTGGGACGTTTTTCACTGAAGAATATGAGATTAAGCAGTAACTTTACAAAGGTTTATAAAATAATGAGGGTTACAGAGAAGCTGAAGGGCTGATATCTTTTCTCTAGAGTTGGGGATTCAGAACTGAGGGATTTTTAAGGTGTGAGGAAAAACGATTTACAATATTCGTGAGAAGTAACTATGTTAGACAGAAACTGGCTTGTGTGTGGAATGAACTTCCATAGGAAGTGGTGAAAGTGTTTGCAGTTACAACGTTTAAAGGACATTTAGATCAGTACATGGATAAGACATCAGTTTGGATCGTGCTGTGAGCAGCTGCCCTCTCCCTCCCTGTCTCTGAATGAATCCCTGTTGGTTTTCACCCTCTGCCAATGCTTGTGCAGTGGCGTGTGGAGGCCAGCAGAGGGTAGCATTGCATCACTTTAAGCACCACAGAGACTGCCAGACCTGCCCCACACACAGACACACAGATACACACACGGGGATGGTTAGGGCACGGCGTGAAGCTTATCTGGTAATTTAAACTAAACATAACGAAATGCTCAATTCGCCTCCTAAACTGTTAAAATATGAGGGACAGAGAATTCCCAAATTCGACTGTTTAAATAAAAACATCAATTTATTTTTTCACTCTGAAAGTGAACATTTTACATCAACTATGCACAACTCTGGGACCCTCTTTCTCTTAACTGCTTATTACCCGACTCCAGCTCTACAGCAATATATTGTTTCTGGGTCTTCGATCCTCTCGTATCACAGGTGCTTGGCAGCTCTCAGTTCAGAACAGCATTCCCTCTCTCTTAAAGGTACAGTACACACTTTCAACTTCATCACATTATACCCTGATGAATAGCGATAAGTGGGAGCTATCCGATTTCTCTTCCTCTGTGGTTTGTCAATATTTCATTTGCTCTGTCTGGTGTGTGACAAGACTTTTGTTGCTCCATTGACAGCATGTCATTATTCGACTTTGTCCATCGGAATAAATCAGTATTTCACTTGCTCACATGGGGACTGTGACACTATAACAATTCAACGTTTGTAGGTGGCACCGAACCTGCAAGAACTCTGAAGTCTTAGGAGGACAGTGTATAACTCGAACAGGACAATCACACGTTGGTGTAGTGTTCAGGTTTATGGCAGATGGGGATCAATGCAGAGCAGTGTGAGATGATGCACTTTGGAAGGAAGGACAATGAAAGACAGTTTAAAACAGGTTGTGCCATTATAAAGGGGGTGCAGGAGCAGAGGGAACTGGGTGTATATGAACATAGATTGTTCAAGATGTTAGGACAAGTGGGGAGAGCAGTAACTATCACAGATTAGTTTCAGTATCTGAGCTGTTTTTAGGGGGAGGTGTAGGAGGGAGTCTCGGTGCTCGCTTCCTGGGAGGTGGTGGTGACGATGTGTTGTGAGCCCACCCTCCTGCCCACCGAGACCGTGGGGATTCAATTTGTACCAGCTCGACACAAAAGGGAGATGGCATCAGGGCCACAGCTTCTAAGTTGTGTCGGGGGTGAAACGGAAGTGAAAGTGGGTTTAAAGTGAGAATTGCCCTTCACTGAACATTGCTCCTTACTCGGTCGGTGTGAAGTGAATGTTTCAGAATCTCCACACGAGGCGTCCTGGTCGTCTCCGGCTCCTACCAGGGTCCTCCCCACATGGCAGGGGGAGGAGGGGAGGGAACCGATACCGGGCCCTCCACCACCCGGATAGGCCCTTTCTGTCTTAGTCCAGGCTGTTTCCTCTGGAATGGGAGGGAGGGAGGGAGTGAGGGTGGAAGTGTGTGCTCCTCCTGTTAGCATTAGTGTAGGTGGGGTGGGTGTCATAGTGAGGTGTCCGGAGGCAGTCAGTCCACAGTGTTGATTCCATGCAGTGTTATTCGTGTGGGGATGAAGTGGAGGGAGGGGGGGGGAGAGAGAGGGAGAGAGAGAGAGAGACAGAGACAGAGAGAGAGAGAGAAGGTGCAGCATGAGGCAGTGAGAGTGGTGGACCATGAGCCTTGTTCGGGGGTCGGTGCTATAACAGATATACAGTGAGTGTGAGGGAGCAGAGAGAATACGGTGACCCTTATCCTGACAGAGTGGGGAAGCTTATTGATGCTTGTCCTGTATTGCTGGGCATTTCTTCAGACCGCACACTGCACTGAGCTGGGTGGTGAGCTCAGACCATGCTCGATGGGTCTGGTGGTGTGGCCCACTCTGGGAAGAGAATGGTCCCCCTCTGCACTCGCCCATCCACCAAGACCTCCGTGCCCCTGTTGACAAACCGTGGTGTAATTGTCCCATATCTGCCATGCTCGGGGTAAATTGTGCAGGGCAGCTCCAAACAGAGAAAGCTCAATCGTGTGCCCATTGGCCTTTTAAAGATGACATCAGTGTTAGGGATCACGGAATAACCAGGGGCATCTGGGTGATGGTGTGTACCTCCAGCCATGAAGGACTCCATTTACAAAGCTGTAGAACAAGTGCTCATCCAAAACTCTCCATCATCTGACCTCACACCAATCTCCCTTTTTACAATCTTTCTTGGGAAGGCAGGCTCATGTTACAGAATGCTATCGAAGTGTCCACATTTCAGCATTCTGAAACCTGGGAACACATCCTTCCATGACACTGTCTCTCAGTCTCCCCCTCTCTGTCTATACCGCAAACCCCTCCCATGTGGTGATATCTAAACTGATAGCCCCGCCTGGTCTCCCTGTCAGTGATGTTCACACCCACAGCACCCCCTTGTCAGGGCAACAATAGGGATATGGAGGTGTAAATGGATGGGAGCTGTACATCCTGTCACTTCCAGCCCCCGGTCTACAAGTTTTCCCACACTGGGCAGGGATCTAACACAGTGTTACTGAGCATTGCACTGGGGCAGTGTACACAGTCCTACATTTTGGGAGGCTCACTGCTCCTGGTTTACAGATCAATGTACTGGGGTGGTGTACACAGTCCTACATGCTGGGATGGTAACTGCCCCTGGGTTACAGATCAATGTACTGGGGTGGGGTACACAGTCCTACATGCTGGGAGGGTAACTGCCCCTGGGTTACAGATCAATTCACTGGGGTGGTGTACACAGTCCTACATGCTGGGAGGGTAACTGCCCCTGGGTTACAGCTCAATGTACTGGGGTGGGGTACACAGTCCTACATGCTCGGAGGGTAACTGCTCCTGGGTTACAGATCAATGCACTGGTGTGGCGTACACAGTTCTACATGCTGGGAGGGTAACTGCTCCAGGGCTACAGATCAATGCATTGGGGAAGGGTACACAGTCCTACATGCTGGGAGGGTAACTGCTCCTGAGTTACAGATCAATGCATTGGGGTGGTGTAAACAGTCCTACATGCTGGGAGGGTAACTGCTCCAGGGTTACAGATCAATGCACTGGGGTGGTGTAAACAGTCCTACATGCTGGGCGGGTAATTGCTCCAGGTTTGCAAATTAATTCACGGGTGATCACTGCACAGTTCCCTGTGCTGGTCAGTCATTCTGGTTGAGGTTTATAGATACTGCAATGATGTAGTCTGTGCAGCTCCCAATGCTGGATGAATATTTGTTTCAGGTTCACACATTTGTGCCCTGCTGTGGTCTGCACAGCCCCCGGTGCTGGACAGATATCTAGTCCTTGGTTATAGATCAATGAACTGCTGTGGTCTGCACAGCCCCCGGTGCTGGACAGATATCTAGTCCGTGGTTATAGATCAATGAACTGCTGTGGTCTGCACAGCTCTCGGTGCTGGACAGATATCTCGTCCGGGTTTATAGATCAATGCACTGCTGTGGTCTGCACAGCCCCCGGTGCTGGACAGATATCTAGTCCGTGGTTATAGATCAATGAACTGCTGTGATCTGCACAGCTCTCAGTGCTGGACAGATATCGAGTCCGGGTTGATAGATCAATGAACTGCTGTGGTCTGCACAGCTCTCGGTGCTGGACAGATTTCTAGTCCGGGTTTATAGATCAATGTACTGCTGTGATCTGCACAGTGTTCCACTCTGGACAGATTGCTGGGTTGCACTGACCAGTGTAATGGATGAATCTAGACAGATTGCTGTGTTGTACTGAGCAGGACACTGGCCTGGTCTACACAGTGTTCCACGGTGAACAGATATCTCCTCTGGGTGTATGGTGTCTGGGCTGGTTCTATGAGGTGAATTGAGAATGTGGTATATCTCACCATTTCAGTTGATCTGGCAGTGCCTTTAGTTCCCATTCCTGTGATTGGACCCTCCGTCTCTCACCCCATTAATGTTACACTGTGTCCAGGCACAGGACATCATGTTGGTGGGGTGGTTAGGGGGAAAGTTCATGGACAGGTCAAGGGGTTACCCGGAACGTTCTGTCCCCGACATTCGAAAACTGACATTACCCGGAAAATTCTGTCCCCAACATTCTATAACTGACATTCCTCGGAACGTTCTGTCCCTGACATTGTTTGTAAACGGCCAGATGTCAGTGAATTGAACAAATGATAAGATCCCGAGGGAAGAGATCCCGTTCCAGGGAGAAGGAGACACTGTTCCGAAGGCCCCTCAGGCAGTTAAAGGGGTGAATACGTTTTCCCTGCGTTTACATTTCTCCACGACACAGGATCGACCACAATTTAGACCAAAATACAGAAATTCCCAAACTCCGTTTGTCTTCAGGAAACTGGGAGAGAATCCTTCAGGACAGCAACGTTCCCACCCTCTGTATTAGGAACGGGGAAGGAGTGACCTGTGTCTGTTCTCGAGTGATCGAGTGTGTGGGATTGTTCGAGAAACCATCTGTCCTTATGGATGTGTCTCCGTGCGTTTGGGAGGGAGGGTTTCTTGTGGTTTATGTCACATTTTTGTCACTAATTCAGACCTTCCCATTTGTTATTCCACCTCCAATTACTTTAATAAATCACGGAATACAGGGACACATTTGAAAATCTCACTGGGTCCCCGATCAAACGGGTCCCTTTGCCTCCAGGCTGATGGATAATGGATTTGTTTTCCTTTCTCACAGTTAACGTAGTGACCATCTACGTCCTGCTTTATAAAGATTGTGGATTGTCTCTCTGTGTCAGACGTTACCTGGGGGCCATGGCAGCGGCGGATCTCCTGGTCATTATCCTCGATCCGATCCTGAGACACATTCCCATTGTTTATCAGGAACAGTTTTATTTCCTGAAGGACTCCGTCCCCGTGTGTAATATCCACGCCGTCCTGCTTTATGCAGCCACTGACTGCTCTGTCTGGTTCACTGTCACTTTCACCTTTGATCGGTTTGTGGCCATTTGTTGCCAGAAGCTGAAAAGTAAATATTGCAGTGAGAAAACGGCGGCTGTGGTTCTGGGAGCAGTGACTGTGCTGAGCTGTTTAAAGAACATTTTCTGGTATTTTATGTTCATGGCTCGGTATCGGCTGGCGAACTCCCCCTGGTTTTGTGATGTAACAGACGCTGTTGCAGTCTCCAGTGTCTGGGTCACAATCGAGTTCCTCCACCACATTCTAACCCCGTGTGTCCCATTTCTCCTGATTCTGTTGCTCAATGTTCTCACCGTCAAACACATTTTAGTGACCAGCAGAGCCCGCAGGAGACTCCGCGCTCACACCAATGGGGACGCTCAGTCTGACACTGAAATGAGAAACCGAAAAAAATCCATCATTTTACTGTTTGTGATCTCGGCAAATTTCATCCTGTTATGGTCAACATTCATGCTGTATTCTATATGGGCCCGGATGTATGATTTTGGGTATGAGTCTGTGTATCTCGATTGGTTTGTGCTGGAATTGGGCTTCATGCTTCAGCTCCTCAGTTGCTGCACAAACACCGCGATTTATGCCGTGACCCAGACTAAGTTTAGGCAGCAGCTGAAGAATGTGTTGAAATATCCCTTCACCCAAATTCATCCATCCATCAAATTCCCTCATTAATCAATCCATCCAGGATTTTCTCATTTCAGTTCAGTGTTTCAGCTGAGGGTAGCGCTGGTTTGTCCATCCTTATCCCACAGGGGGTTTACAGGGAAATATTTCAATGTTTCTCACAACTCAGGGGCCAGTGAGAAAAGGCACCATCCCACTGACTGTATCCATCACTTCCATTTGTAACCAATAAAAATGTTGATTAAAGCGTGCCGAGCAGCAGAGTGACCGATGTTGTTGTCTGTCTTTGTGTTGGAGAAGCTGATCTGGAGAGAGACAGACTCAGCCCCAGTCCTGGGCCTCAGGGAAGGGGAGGGCACCGCACCCCCAACTCAGGAGCTGGGTTTAACTCCCTCTGATCCCACCGCACTCCAACCTGACCTCCCCATTTCCTGTCGTGAGTGGGTCAGGATTTCAGTTGTTTCATGGGGACTACCCCCCTCCCCAATCACTGGATCAGAGGGAGAGGGACGCCTCAGGGAGACAGATTGCATCAGAGAGGGAGGGGGGCAGGAGGGAAAGAGATTTAGTCAGACAGAAACAGAGGGAGGTGGGGAGAAAGAGAGACTGAGGTAGGGGGATCGAGAGTGAGAGAAGTGGAGAGAGAGTGATGGAGCAGGTAGAGTCAGAGAGAGCGAGAGGCAAGGGAGAGCTAAGGTGAGGAAGAGAGAGAGAAATAGGGGAGGACATAATGAGAGAGGGGTCAGAGAGAGTGGGACAAAGAGAGTGGGAACAGAGAGAGGGGGACTGAGAGTGGGGGACAGAGAGAGGGGGGCAGAGACTGGGGGACGGAGAGAGTGGGGGACAGTGAGTGGGGGATGGAGAGACTGGGGGACAGAGGCGGGTCAGAGAGTGGGGGATAGAGAGAGTGGGGACGGGGGGCGGACGGGGGGACAGAGAGGGAGGTGACAAAGAGAGGAGGGAGTGAGTGGGGGAAACAGAGAGAGGGGGAAATAGAGATGAGGACAGAGAGAGGGGACAGAGTGAGGGGGGACAGAGAGAGGGGGACAAAGAGAGGGGGACAGAGAGAAAGTGCTGACAAAGAGAACGGGAGAGAGTGGGGGACAGAGAGAGGTCAACAGAGAGAGGGGGAAAGAGAGAGGCGGATAGATAGAGGGGGACAGAGAGGGGGGGACAGAGAGGGGGGACAGAGAGCAGGGGGATAGAGAGAGGGAGACAGAGAGTGGGGAACAGAGAGAGGGGGACAGAGAGTGATGGACAGAGAGAGGGGAACAGAGAGTGGGGGATGGAGACAGTGGGGGACAGAGAGAGGAGGGCAGAGAGTGGGGAATGGAGAGAGTGGGGGACGGGGGTGGCGGGAGGACAGAGAGGGGGACAGAGTGAGAGAGGGATAGAGGGGGGGGAAGAGAGAGGGCTGGAAACGATAAGGCGGGACGGGGGTGGGGAACAGAGAGGGAGGTCAGAGAGAGGGGGGACAGAGAGGAGAGGGGCGGAGAGGGGAGGGACAGAGAGAGTGGGGACAGGGAGATGGGGGACAGAGAGTGAAGGAGACAGAGAAACCGGGGGACAGAGAGAGGGGGGACAGATAGAAGGGGGACAAAGAGAGAGGGGGACCGAGAGACGGGGACAGAGAGCGGGAGATACAGAGAGGGGGGAGGACAGAGAATGAGAGGGGTACTGAGAGTGGGACAGAGAGGGGGGGACAAAGAGAGGGCTGGGACCGAGAATGGGGGGACAGAGAGGGGGACTGAGAGAGGGGGACAGAAAGAAGCGGGGATAGAGAGAGGGGGACAAAGAGAGAGGAGGACAGAGAGAGAGGGCGGACAGAGAGAGATGGTACACAGAGAGGGGGGACAGAGAAAGGAGGAAAAGAGGGGGGTACAGGGAGAAGGGGAGACAGAGAGGGGAGCATAGAGAGTGGGAACAGTAAGAGAGGGGAGACAGAGAGACTGGGGCGCAGTAGAGGGGGGACAGGGGAACGGAGAGAGGTGGAACAGAGAGAGGGGGAAATAGAGAAGTGGACAGAGGGGGCGGACTGAGAGCGGAGGGACAGAGAGAAGGAGGGGCAGAGAGAGAGGGGACCGAGAGAGGGGGAGTGAGAGAGGGGGACAGAGAGCGGGGTGACTGGGGGGAAGAGAAAGGGGGACAGAGAGAGGAGGGAACAGAGGGAGAGGGGGTCAGAGAGAGGGGGTCAGAGGCGAAGAGAGGGGAGTGACAGAAAAAGATTGGGGACAGAGAGAGATTGGGGGCAGAGAGAAGGAGTGCCAGAGAGAGGGGAGAAAGAGAGAGAGGGGGGACGGATAGAGAGAGAGGGGGACAGAGAGAGGGAGGGGTAAACAAAGAGAGGACAGGGAGAGGGTGGACAGAGAGAAGGGGGACAGAGAGGGGGTGGTCAGAGTGAGAGAGGGGGTCAGAGAGAGAGGGGGACAGAGAGAGAGGGGGACAAGAGAGTGGGGGGAGAGGGAGGGTTGAGTGATAGGGGAGAGAGAGGGGTAATGTGAGGGGGAAGAGAGAGTGGGGGACAGAGAGAGGGTTACAGAGAGAGAGAGAGGGTGGACAGAGAGATGGGGACAGAGGGAGAGGGAGGGACAGAGTGAGAGGGTGACAGTGAGATTGGGGACAGAGTGAATGGTGACAGAGCGGGTGGGACAGACAGGGGGGACAGAGAGAGAGTGGGGACAGAGAGAGGGGGGATATTGAGAGAGGGAGACAGGGAGATGGGGGCGAAGAGAGATGGGGACAGAAAGAGGGGGCAGAAAGAGCGGGGGAAAGAAAGAGGAGGAAAGAGAGACGGGGACAGAGGGGACGGACAGAGAGAGTGGGGACAGAGCGGGTGGGACAGAGAGAGGGGGGACAGAGAGGGAGGGAACAGAGAGAGAGTGGGACAAGAAAGTGGGGGAGCGAGGTAGGGGATAGACGGGGAGAGAGAGGGGTGTATAGAGAGGGGTCAGAGAGTGGGGGAGCAGAGAGGGGTGGACAGAGAGAGGGGAGACAGAGAGGGAGGGGGACAAAGAGAGGGGGAACAGAGAGAGGGGGCAGAGAGTGGGGGACAGAGAGTGGGGGACAGAGGGGTGAGCGGGTAGACAGAGCGGGAGGTGACAGAGAGAGGAGGGAGTGAGAGGGGGACACAGAGACGGGTGGACAGAGAGCACGTGGGGACAGAGAGGGGGACAGCGAGAGAGGTGGACAGAGAGAGGAGGACAGAGATATGAGGACAGAGAGAACGGGAGAGAGAGGGTGACAGAGAAAGGGGGACGAAGAGAAGGGGACAGAGATAGCGGGACAGAGAGAGAGGCGGGTACAGAGAGAGGGGACAAAGAGAGGGGGACAGAGAGAGAGGGGACAGAGAGAATGGGCGAGAGAGGGGGGACAGAGAGCAGGGGGGTAGAGAGACTGAGAAAGAGAGGGGAGGGACGGAGATGGGGGACAGAGATGGGGGCGGAGGGAGGGGGGAACAGAGAGAATGAGGACAGGGAGAACGGGGACAGAGAGACGGGGACGGAGAGGGGGGACAGATTGGGGGGCAGAGAGAGATAGGGGGACCGGGAGGGGGACAGAGGAAGGGGGGGAGAGAGAGGGAGGTCAGAGTCAGGGGGAAAGAGAGAGTGGGGACAGAGAGAGGGTGGGACAGAGACAGGCGGACAGAGAGAGAGAGGGGGACAAGAGAGTGGGGGGAGCGAGGTAGGGGAGAGATGGGGAGAGAAAGGGGTGTATAGAGAGGGGTCAGAGAGTGCGGGACAGAGAGAGGAGGACAGAGAGAGAGGGGGACAGAGAGAGCGGGACAAAGAGAGGGGGAACAGAGAGAGGGGGACAGAGACTGGGGGAGAGAGAGAGGGGACAGAGAGAGGGGGTCAGAGAGAGGGCGATTGAGAGAGGGGGACAGAGAGTGCGGGATGGAGAAATTGGGGGACAGAGGGGGGGACGGGGGAGGGAGTGGGCGACATAGGCGGGGACAGGAAAACAGAGAGGGAGCTGAGAGAGAGGAGGGAGTGAGAGGGGGACACAGAGTCAGGGGGGACAGAGAGCGCGTGGAGACAGAGTGGGGGACAGAGAGAGAGGGGGACAGAGAGAGGGGGACTGAGAGATGAGGACAGAGAGAACGGGAGAGAGAGGGGGTATAGAGAGTGGGGGACAGAGCAAGAGGGGGATAGAGAGAACGTGAGAGAGAGGGGTCAGAGATCAGGGGGACAGAGAGTGGGGGACAGAGCGTGGGGGACAGAAAGTGGAGGATGGAGAGAGTGGGAGACAAAGAGAGGGGGACAGAGAGTGGGGGATGGAGAGAGTGGGAGACAGACGGCGGGACGGGGTGACAGAGAGGGAGGTAATAGAGAGAAGACGGAGTGAGATGGGGACACAGAGAGAGGGGGAGAGAGAGAGGCAGGGGCAAAGAAAGAGAGGACAGAGAGAGGGGGACAGAGAGATGGGGGACAGAGAGGGGGTGGTCAGAGTGAGAGACGGGGTCAGAGAGAGGGGGACAGAGAGAGAGGGGGACAAGAGAGTGGGGACAAGAGAGTGGGGGGGAGAGAGGGTTGAGTGATAGGGGAGAGAGGGGTTAGTGAGAGGGGGAAGAGAGAGAGGGGGACAGAGAGAGGGTTACAAAGAGAGAGAGAGGGTGGACAGAGAGATGGGGACAGAGGCAGAGGGAGGGACAGAGTGAGAGGGTGAAAGAGAGATTGGGGACAGAGTGAAGGGTGACAGAGCGGGTGGGACAGAGAGGGGGGACAGAGAGAGAGTGGGGACAGAGAGAGGGGGGATATTGAGAGAGGGGGACAGCGAGATGGGGGCGAAGAGAGAGGGGGACAGAAAGAGGGGGCAGAGAGAGCGGGGGAAAGAAAGAGGAGGAAAGAGAGACGGGGACAGAGGGGACAGACAGAGAGAGTGGGGACAGAGCGGGTGGGACATAGAGAGGGGGGACAGAGAGGGAGGGAACAGAGAGAGAGTGGGACAAGAGAGTCGGAGGAGTGAGGTAGGGGACAGATGGGGAGTGAGAGGGGTGTATAGAGAGGGGTCAGAGAGTGAGGGACAGAGAGAGGGGGGGAAAGAGAGAGAGGGGGACAAAGAGAGGGGGAACAGAGAGAGAGGGGGCAGAGTTTGGGGACAGAGAGAGGGGGACAGAGAGAGAGGGGATAGAGAGAGGGTGGGACAGAGAGAGGCGGACAGAGAGAGAGAGGGGACAAGAGAGTGGAGGGAGCGAGGTCGGGGAGAGATGGGGAGAGAAAGGAGTGTATAGAGAGGGGTCAGAGAGTGAGGGACAGAGAGAGGGGGACAGAGAGAGAGGGGGGACAGAGAGAGAGGGGACAAAGAGAGGGGGAACAGAGAGAGGGGGCAGAGAGTGGGGGAGAGAGAGAGAGGGGACAGAGAGAGGGGGACAGAGAGTGGGGGATGGAGAGAGTGGGGGACAGAGGGGGGGACGGGGGAGGGAGTGGGCGACAGAGGGGGGGACAGGAAAACAGAGAGGGAGCTGAGAGAGAGGAGGGAGTGAGAGGGGGACACAGAGACAGGGGGGACAGAGAGCGCGTGGAGACAGAGTGGGGGACAGAGAGAGAGGGGGACAGAGAGAGGGGGGCAGAGATATGAGGACAGAGAGAACGGGAGAGTGAGGGGGGACAGAGAGTGGGGACAGAGAAAGAGGGTTCAGAGAGAACGTGAGAGAGAGGGGGACAGAGAGCAGGGGGACAGAGAGTCGTGGACAGAGAGTGGGGGACAGAGAGTGGGGGATGGAGAGAGTGGGAGACAAAGAGAGGGGGACAGAGAGTGGGGGATGGAGAGAGTGGGGGACAGAGAGTGGGGGATGGAGAGAGTGGGAGACAAAGAGAGGGGGACAGAGAGTGGGGGATGGAGAGAGTGGGGGACAGAGGGCGGGACGGGGGGACAGAGAGGGAGGTAATAGAGAGAGGACGGAGTGAGATGGGGACACAGAGAGAGAGGGGACAGAGAGAGCATAGGGACAGAGAAGGGGACAGAGAGAGTGAGGGGGACAGAGAGAGAGGGATGGAGAGAGGGGGGACAGAGAGAGTGAGGGGACAGAAAGAGGGGGTACATAGAGATGGCTGGGACCGAGAAGGCGGGTAGGGGAGCGACAGAGAGGGGGGTCAGAGAGAGGGTGACAGAGAGAGGGTGACAGAGAGGGGAGGGACGAAGATGGAGACAGAGATGGGGGCAGAGAGAGGGGGAACAGAGAGAGTGGGGACAGAGAAAGGGTGACAGAGAGTGAAGGGGACAGAGAGACGTGGGACAGAGAGGGGGGACAGATAGAGGGGGGGCAGAGAGAGGGGTAAAGAGAGGGGGGACAGGGAGAGGGGGTAACAGATAGGGGGTACAGAGAGAGGGGGGACAGAGAAGGGGGAAAGAGAGAGAGGGGGACAGAGAGAGGGGCGCAGGGGAAGAAGGGGAACAGAGAGAGGGTGGTCAGAGTCAGGGGGACAGAGTGAGAGGGACTGAGAGGTGGTACAGAGAGAGGGGGGACAGAGAGGGGGGGAAAGAGGGGGTGTACAGGGTGAAGGGGGGCCAGGGAGAGGGGGCAGAGAGAGTGGGGACAGTTAGAGATGGGAGACAGAGAGACGGGGATGCAGTAGAGGGACGGACAGGGGGACAGAGAGGGAGGGACAGAGAGAGGGGGAAAGAGAGAAGGGGACATAGGGGGCAGACTGAGAGTGGGGGGACGAGAGATGGAGGGGCAGAAAGAGAGGGAACCGAGAGAGGGGGACAGAGTGCGGGTGAGACAGAGAGAGGTGGGGTGACAGAGAGAGTGGGGGTCACAGAGACAGGGCGGCAGAGAGAGGTGTACAAAGAGAGGGGAACAGGGGGGTACAGAGAGAGTGGGGGACGAATAGGGAGGGGGGACAGAGAGAGGGGGACAGAGAGCGGTGGGATGGGGGTGCAGACAAAGAGGGACAGAGAGAGGAGGGAACGGAGGGAGAGGGGTCAGAGAGGGGGGGCAGAGGGGGAAGAGAGAGGGGTGACAGATAGAGAGTGGGGACAGAGAGAGGAGGGACAGAGAGAGGGGGTGCCAGTGAGAGGGGAGAATGCGAGTGAGGGGGGAAGGTGAGAGAGAGGGGACAGAGAGAGGGAGGGGCAAAGAAAGAGGGGACAGAGAGAGGGGGAACAGATAGAAGGGGACAGAGGGAAGGGGGACAGAGAGGGGGCGGTCAGAGAGAGATGGGGGATCAGTGAGAGAGGGGGAGAGATAGAAAGGGGGACAAGAGAGTAGGGGGAGAAAGAGGGTGGAGTGACAGGGGAGAGAGAAGGGTAGAGAGAGGGGGAAAGAGGGGGACGAAGAGAGGGGTGCAGAGAGTGGGGGGACAGAGAGAGAGGGGTGGACAGAGAGATGGGACAGAGGGAGAGGGGTGACGGGGGCATAGAGAGAAGGGGACAGAGAGTGGGGACAGAGAGGGGGCGGTCAGAGTGAGAGAGGGGGTCAGAGAGGGGGGGGCAGAGAGAGAGTGGAACAAGAGAGTGGGGGGAGAGAGAGGGTGGAGTGATAGGGGATAGAGAGGGGGGTAGAGATAAGGGAAGAGAAAGAGTGGACAGAGAGAAGGGTGCAGAGAGTGGGGGGACAGAGAGGGGGAACAGAGAGGGGTAAAGAGAGAGAGGGGAGGACAGATAAATGGGGACAGAGGGAGAGGGAGGCACAGAGTGAGAGGGTGACAGAGAGAGTGGGGACAGAGAGGAGGGTGACAAAGCGGGTGGTACAGAGAGAGTGTACAGAGAGAGGGGGACCGAGAGAGAGTGGGGACAGAGAGTGGGGCGACATTGAGAGAGGAGGGGAAAGAGAGAGGAGGCGCAGAGAGAGGGGGACAGAAAGAAGGGGCCTAATAGACCTGGAGAAAGAAAGAGAGTGAAAGGGAGAGGGGGACAGAGGGGACGGACAGAGTGAGGGTGGGACAGTGGGGGGGGGGGGGACAGCGAGGGAGGGGACAGAGAGAGAAGGGGACAAGAGAGTGGAGGAGCGAGGTAGGGGAGAGATGGGGAGAGCGAGGGGTGTAAAGAGAGGGGGAAGAGACAGAGGGTGGACAGAGAGAGGAGGACAGAGAGAGGAGGACAGAGAGAGAGGGGTGGAGAGAGAGAATGGGGACAGAGAGGAGATTGACAGAGAGAGGGAGGACAGACAGAAGGGTGACAGGGAGAGGGGGGACAGAGAGGGCGGACAGAGAGGGGAGGGATTGCGAGGGGGACATAGACAGGGCGAACAGAGAGAGGAGGGACAGAGAGACGGGGTGCAGAGGGGGGGATTGAGAGGGGGGACAGAGAGAGAGGCGACAGAGGGGGGGAACAGAGAGATGGGGACAGAGAGGGGGACAGAGAGATGGGGACAGAGAGGGGGGAACAGAGGGAAGGGGACAGAGAGAGGAGGAACAGAGAGAAGGGACAGAGAGAGTGGGATGGAGAGGGGGGACATAGAGGGGAGGGATGGAGAGAGGAGGGTCAGAGGGAGGGACAGAGAGATGGGGACAGAGGAAGAGGGGGCACAGTCAGTTGGGCGACAGAGAGTGGGGGGACAGAGAGAGGGGGACAGAGAAATGGGGTCAGAGAGAGAGGGGTCAGAGAGGGAGCGACAGAGAGATGGGGACAGAGGAAGAGGGGGCACAGTCAGTTGGGCGACAGAGAGTGGGGGGACAGAGAGAGGGGGACAGAGAAATGGGGTCAGAGAGAGAGGGGTCAGAGAGGGAGCGACAGAGAGAGGCGGACAGAGCGAGGGGGACAGAGAGAGGGGTCAGGGAGGGGGTGACAGGGATGGGGGACAGAGAGATGGGAACAGAGAGAGGGGAACGAAGAGAGAGGGGGGACAGAGAGTGGGGGACAGAGAGAGAGGGGATAGAGAGAGGGGGGACAGAGAGAGGAGAACGGAGAGAGGGGGTGACGGGAGCGGAAAGGGTGTTGACAGAGAGAGGACAGAGACAGGGGAACCGAGAGAGAGGGGGGACAGAGATAGAGGGACAGAGAGAGGGGAACGGAGAGAGAGCGGGGACAGAGAGGGTGGGACAGAGAGAGGGGGGAGAGACAAAGGGGACAGAGAGAGTGCAACGGCGAGAGAGGGGAGAGAGAGAGAGGGAGGACAGAGAGAGGGTGAAAGAGAGGAGGGGGACAAAGAGAGGCGGACAGAGAGAGGGAGACAGAGCGAGGGCAACGGAGACAGAGGGGGCATTGAGAGAAGGGGACAGAGAGATGGAGGGTCTGAGAGAGGAGAGAGAGAGATTGGGTGACAGTGAGAGAGGCGGTCAGAGAGAGAAGGGACAGAGAGTGGGGGCAAGAGAGTGGGGGGAGAAAGGGAGGGGAGGGATGGGGAGAGGAGGGGGGTAAAAAGAGGGGGAAGAGAAAAGGTGGACATAGAGGGGGGCAGTGAGTGGGGGGACAGAGAGGCGTGGACAGAGAGATGGGGACAGAGGGGGAGGAGGGTTCAGAGAGAGGGGGAACAGAGAGGAGGGGGCAGAGAGAGGGGGGACAGAGAGAGGGGAAAGGAGAGAGAGGGGCGACAGAGAGGGGGGGAAAGACAGAGTGGAACGGAGAAAGAGGGGGAACAGAGAGAGGGGAATAGACAGACGGGGGCACAGAGAGGGGGGACAGAGAGAGGGGAACAGAGAGTGAGGGGGTCAAAGAGGAGGGGGGACAGAGAGGAGGGGGAGAAGAGGAGGGGTGTTAGAGAGGAGGGGGACAGAGAGAGAGGGACAGAGAGAGGAGTTACAGAGAGACAGGAGGGACAGAGAGCCCGGGGACAGTGCGAGGGGCACAGAGTTAGGGGACAGTGTGAGTGGGGCAAAGAGAGAGAGAGGGGGACACAGAGAGGGGGGCAAGAGAGAGGAGAGAGATGGGGAGACAGCGGTGGAGAGAGGGGCGAGACAGACGGTTGGGGAGTAGCGACGAGGGGAGAGAGAGGAGCGGAGAGAAGGGGGAGAGAGTGAGAGGGGGAGACAGAGGGGGAGAGAGGGGGAGAGAGGGGGAGAGAGAGGAGGGTAGAGAGAGGAGGGGAGAGAGGAGGGGAGAGAGGAGGGGAGAGAGTGGGGTGAGAGCGGGGGTTGATGAGAGGGGGAGACGGGGGGAGAGATGGGGAGAGTGAGAGGGTGAGTGAGGGAGGGAGAAAGGGGACAGAGTTCTGTGACAGAGTTGGGGGAGAGAGTTAGTGAAGAGAGAGTTTGGGGAGAGAGTGAGGGGTAGAGAGAGTGAGTGAGGAGGAAAGGGAGGGGGAGGAGGAGAGATGGGATAGAGAGCGAGGCAAGGAGAGAGAGCGCGGAGAGAGAAGGGGAAGTGAGAGAGGGGTTAGAGAGCTCGTGGGAGAGCGGGGGAGAAGGAGGGGCGAGGGAGCGAGAGGAAAAGAGGGGAGGGGGAGAGTGAGCTGGACAGAGTGAGGGGAGAGAAAGAGAGGGGGGAGAGAGAGAGCAGCACGGAGAGGGGGCAGGGAGAGGGAGCAGAGAGAGGTGGCCGAGAGAGGTTGCAGAGGGAGGGATCGAGAAAGGTGGGCGAGAGAGGGGGCCAAGAGAGGGGTCGAGAGAGGGGAGGGAGTGAGGGGAGAGAGGGGGGAGAGGGGGTGAGAGAGGGGTGAGAGAGGGGGAGAGAGCGCGGGGCAGAGAGAGTGGGAGAAAATGGGGGAGAGAGGGGCTGACGGGGAGGGGGAGAAGGTAAGAGAGTGAAGATTGGGAGAGGGGAGATGGAGACGGGAGTTGGAGAGGGGAGAGGAATCGGAAGAGAGGGTAGAGAGAGAGAGGGGAGAGAGACAGAGGGAGGTAAAGAGAGGGGGAAGAGAGAGCAGAGTAGAGAGACGGGGGAGAGAGAGTTGAAGAAATGGGGGAGAGAAGGGGAGAGGGCTGGAGAGAGGGGGATAGAGAGGGGTAGAGAGAGGGAAGAGAGAAGGGGAGAGAGAGGGGGATAGAGAGTGGCAAGAGTGTAGACGATGGGGGGCGAGACTGGGGGCAAGAGTGGGGGCAAGAGTGGGGGGTGAGAGGGTGGGCAAGAGTGGGGGGTGAGAGGGTGGGCAAGAGTGGGGTGCGAGAGTGGGGCGAGGGTGAGGGGCGAAAGAGGGGAAGAGAGAGAAGGGGCGAGACAGGAGTGCGAGACAGGGGACGAAAGATGGGTGCGAGATGGGGGCGAGAGAGAGGGCGGACAGAGGGGAGAGATGGG
This sequence comes from Chiloscyllium punctatum, assembly GCF_047496795.1. Taxonomy (NCBI): domain Eukaryota; kingdom Metazoa; phylum Chordata; class Chondrichthyes; order Orectolobiformes; family Hemiscylliidae; genus Chiloscyllium; species Chiloscyllium punctatum. Next base: position 27,404,863 of record NC_092767.1, read on the forward strand.
GAGGTGGAGAGAGGGGATATAGAGAGTGTTGGGAAAAGAGGGGGAAGAGAGAGGGGGAGAGAGAGGGGTGAGAGAGGCGGGAGAGAGAAGGGGAGGGGAAGAGAGAGGGCAAGAGAGAGGGGGAGAGAGTGGTGATAGAGAGTGTGGGGGACAGTGTGGGGAGAGAGACAGAGCGCAAAGCTGGTCGGGTCGGGTCTCCCTCCCTCCCTCCTCCTCTAACCTTAATTAAGAGTCCACAGAGTTGCCATAGGAAGAGGGTCTAAGGAAGTTTAGATCGAACAGTGAGGCTTCAGCTCAAGAATCTTGATAAGGAGGTTGAGTTAAGAGATTACGCCACAGTTGAAGAGGGTGAAGACATGACTGCTCAGCTGGTTCAGTGCGCTACGTGTTTGATGTGGCAAGTCAACGACTCTGGTGTGTCTGGCTCGTATATGTGTGGAAAGTGTGCGCACATTCAGCAATTGACCGAGCATATTGCAGCACTGACGAAAGAACTCGAAGACATTAGGCTCATACGAGAGAACGAGATCTTTCTGGACAAGACCTTCAGTGATGTTATTACACCAATCATGCCAGAAGAGAGCAGAAGAGAGCAGACGATGAGGAAGGCAGAGAGGAGACAGGTGCAAGAGACGCCGGGAGAAGTACCTGTCAGGAACAAGTTGAAGCTTTTGGAAACAGTAGAATCTGATGACACTACCAGTTCGCAAGGCGGCCATGTTTGTCAATCAAAAGTTGCTGCAGAAGCAGAGCGGAAGAGTCGGACATCGCATAGAGCCGTGGTAATAGGGGACTCCATCGTGAGAGGAACTGACCGGGGTTTTTGTGGCAGCAGACGGGATTTAAGGATGGTGTGTTGCCTTCCTGGTGCTAGAGTGAAAGACATCGCGGACAGAGTGCAGGACATCCTCAAGGACGAGGGTGAAGAGCCCGAGGTGGTGGTACACGTCGGCACTAATGATGTCGGGAAGAAGAGGAGGAACATACTACAGCGAGACTTCGCAGAACTAGGAAGAAGGCTAAAAAGCAGGACGTCCAAGGTGGTTATCTCTAGTTTGCTTCCAGTTCCTCGGGCTAGTGTGGCCAGAAACCGGGAGATAATGGACTTGAACGTGTGGTTGGGGAACTGGTGCAGGAAGCAAGGTTTCAAGTTCTTGGATCACTGGGGTATATTTTATGGTAACCATAAATTTTACAAGAGAGACGGCTTGCACCTTAATAGATCAGGGATCAGCATTCTGGCAGGCAGGTTTTCTGCTGCAACACCGCTACATTTAAACTAAGTAGCGGGGGGGAGGGGACAAGCTGGATGTTTAAAAAGGAAATTGAAGGGGTAGTTAGAACAAGAGAAGTCAAGAAAGACAACTGTATCAAGGAGGCAGAAAACTGGAAAAGGCATCATGCTGTAAAGTTGAGTGAAATAAGGGTTGAGGGGATGGGTGAGAGCAGTAACAAATTAAAAATTCTATATATGAATGCACGAAGCATTAGACACAAGGTGGATGAGCTTGAGGCTCTTTTGGAAATTGGCAGATACGATATTGTGGGGATAACTGAGACGTGGCTTCATGGGGACAGGGCCTGGGAAATGAATATTCAAGGCTACACGTGCTATCGTAAGGACAGACTGACGGGCAGAGGGGGTGGGGTGGCCTTGTTGGTAAGGGAGATTATTCAGTCCCTTGCGCGGGGGGACCTAGAGTCAAGGGATGTCGAGTCAGTGTGGATAGAGCTTCGAAACACTAAGGGTAAAAAGACCCTCATGGGAGTCATCTACAGGCCCCCAAACAGTAGTCTGGATGTCGGATGTAAGTTGAATCAGGAGCTGGAATTGGCTTGTCGCAAAGATGTTACTACAGTTGTTATGGGGGATTTTAACATGCAGGTAGACTGGGAGAATCAGGATGGTATCGGGCCTCAAGAAAGAGATTTTGTGCAGTGCCTCAGAGATGGATTTTTAGAGCAGCTGGTGCTGGAGCCGACCAGGGATAAGGCGATTCTGGATCTGGTATTGTGTAACGAACCAGAATTGGTCAGTGACCTCGAAGTGAAGGAGCCATTGGGAAGTAGTGACCATAATACAATAAGCTTCAATCTGCAATTTGAGAGGGAGTGGGTACAATCTGAAGTGACAATATTTCAGTTGAATAAAGGGAAATATGGAGCTATGAGGGAGCAACTGGCCAAAGTTCAATGGTGCAATACCTTAACAGGGAAGACCGTGGAGGAACAATGGCGGATATTTCTGTGTATAATGCAGAAGTTGCAGGATCAGTTCATTCCTAAAAGGAAGAAAGATCCCAGGAGGAGACATGGGCGGGCGTGGCTGACGAAGGAAGTAAAGAAACATATAAAGTTAAAAGAGAAAAAGTATAACTTAGCGAAGATAAGTGGGAAAACTGACTTTTAAAGAACAACAGAGGATTAGTAAGAAGGAAATACGCAGAGAAAAAATGAGGTACGAAGGTAAACTGGCCAAGAATATAAAGGAGGATAGTAAAAGCTTTTTTAGGTATGTCCAAGGCAAAAAAATGCTTAGGACAAAAATTGGGCCCTTGAAGACAGAAACAGGGGAATATATTACTGGGAACAAAGAAATGGCAGAGGAATTAAATGGGTACTTCAGATCTGTGTTCACTGGGGAAGACACAAGCAATCTCCCTGAGGTAACAGTGGCTGAAGGACCTGAACTTAAGGGAATTTATATTTGCCAGGATTTGGTGATGGAGAGATTGTTAGGTCTGAAGGTTGATAAGTCTCCGGGACCTGATGGCCTGCATCCCAGGGTACTGAAGGAGGTGGCTCGGGAAATCGTGGATGCGCTGGTGATTATTTTCCAGAGTTCAATAGAATTGAGGTCGGTTCCTGAGGATTGGAGGGCGGCTAATGTTGTGCCACTTTTTAAGAAGGGTGGGCGGGAGAAAGCAGGAAATTATAGACCAGTTAGTCTGACCTCAGTGGTGGGAAAGATGCTGGAGTCTATTATAAAGGATGAAATTACGGCACATCTGGATAATAGTAACAGGATAGGACAGAGTCAGCATGGATTTATGAAGGGGAAATCATGCTTGACTAATCTTCTTGAATTTTTTGAGGATGTAACTCGGAAGATGGACGAGGGAGATCCAGTGGATGTAGTGTACCTGGACTTTCAGAAAGCTTTTGATAAAGTCCCACACAAGAGGTTCGTGAGTAAAATTAGGGCGCACGGTATTGGGGGCAAAGTACTAGATTGGATAGAGAATTGGTTAGCTAATAGGAAACAAAGGGTAGTGATTAACGGCTCCATTTCAGAATGGCAGGCAGTGACCAGTGGGGTACCGCAGGGATCTGTGCTGGGACCGCAGCTTTTTACAATATGTGTAAATGATATAGAAGATGGTATCAGCAATAACATTCGCAAATTTGCTGATGATACAAAGCTGGGTGGTAGGGTGAAATGTGATGAGGATGTTAGGAGATTACAGGGTGACCTGGACAAGTTGGGTGAGTGGGCAGATGCATGGCAGATGCAGTTTAATGTGGATAAATGTATGGTTATCCACTTTGGTGGCAAGAACAGGAAGGCAGATTACTACCTCAATGGTATCAAATTAGGTAAAGGGGCTGTTCAGAGAGATCTGGGTGTTCTTGTCCACCAGTCAATGAAGGCAAGCATGCAGGTACAGCAGGTCGTGAAGAAGGCTAATAGCATGCTGGCCTTCATAACAAGAGGGATTGAGTATAGAAGCAAAGAGGTGCTTCTGCAGCTGTACAGGGCCCTGGTGAGACCACACCTGGAGTACTGTGTACAGTTCTGGTCTCCAAATTTGAGGAAAGACATTCTGGCTATTGAGGGAGTGCAGCGTAGGTTCACGAGGTCAATTCCTGGAATGGCAGGATTGCCTTACACGGAAAGACTGAAGCGACTGGGCTTGTATACCCTTGAGTTTAGAAGACTGAGAGGGGATCTGATTGAAACGTATAGGATTATGAAAGGATTGGACACTCTGGCAGGAGGAACCATATTTCCGCTGATGGGGGAGTGCCGAACCAGAGGACACAACTTAAAAATACGGGGTAGACCATTTAGGACAGAGATGAGGAGAAACTACTTCACCCAGAGACTGGTGGCTGTGTGGAATGCTCTGCCCCAGAGGGCAGTGGAGGCCCAGTCTCTGGATTCATTTAAGAAAGAATTGGATAGAGCTCTTAAAGATAGTGGAGTCAAGGGTTATGGAGATAAGGCTGGAACAGGATACTGATTGGGAATGATCAGCCATGATCATATTGAATGGCGGTGCAGGCTCGAAGGGCTGAATGGCCTACTCCTGCACCTATTGTCTATTGTCTATTGTCTATTGTCTATTGTCACACTGCTGGCTCCCACTCTCTCTCACTCACACTGCCGGCTCACTCTTCCCTCTACCACACACTGCCCTCTCCCACTCTCTCTCACTCACACTGCCGGCTCCCACTCTCTCTCTCCATCACACTGTGGGCACCCACTCTCCCTCCCTCACGCTGCCCACTCCCACTCTCTCTCTCCATCACACTGCCGTCTCCCACTCTCTCTTACTCACTCTTCCCACTCCCACTATCTCCATCACACTGCCGGCTCACACTTCCCTCTCCCTCACACTGCCCGCTCCCTCTCTCTCTCCCTCACAGTGCCAGCTCCCACTCTCTCTCTCCATCACACTGCCTTCTCCCACTCTCTCTCTCCAACACACTGCCCACTCCCACTCTCTCTCTCCCTCACACTGCCCGCTCCCACTCTCTCTCTCCCTCACACTGCCAACTCCCACTCTCTTTCCCTCACACTGCCCAGTCCCCCACTCTCTCCCTCACACTGCCCGCTCCCTCTCTCTCTCCTTCACACTGCCGGCTCCCACTCACTCTCTCCATCACACTGCCTTCTCCCACTCTCTCTCTCCCTCACACTGCCCGCTCCCACTCTCTCTCTCCCTCACACTGCCAACTCACACTCTCTCTCCCTCACACTGCCAACTCACACTCTCTCTCCCTCACACTGCCAACTCCCACTCTCGCTCTCCGTCATACTGCTGGCTCCCACTCTCTCTCTCCCTCACACTGCCCGCACCCACTCTCTCTCCCTCACACTGCCAACTCCTACTCTCTCTCCCTCACACTGCCCTCTCCCACTCTCTCTCCCTCACACTGCCCACTCCCATCCTCTCTCCCTCACACTGCCCACTCCCACTCTCTCTCTCCCTCACACTGCCTGCTCCCACTCTCTCTTTCCCTCACACTGCCTGCTCCCACTCTCTCTCTCCCTCACACTGCCTGCTCCCACTCTCTCTCTCCCTCACATTGCCGGTTTCCACTCTCTCTACTTTGCAATGCTGGGCTTGCTTGATTTTATAATCAGTGCATTGAATATAGGAGTTGGGAGATCATGTCGTTGCTGTCAAGGACATTGGTTAGGTCATTAGACAAATCCTGCATTCAATTCCTGCTGAAGGATGAAGTTTTTAAACTTGAAAGGGTTCTGAAAAGCTTTACAATGATGTTGTTGGATTGAAGGCTTTGAGCTATAGGAAGAGGCTGAATAGGCTGGGGCTATGTTCCCTGGAACGTTGGAGGTTGAGGGGTGACCTTGCAGAAATTTATAAAATCAAGAGGGGCATGGACAGGGGAAGTATCTATTTCCAAGACGAGAAGTTGTGGGCACAAGGTGTGAGGGGAAAGACTTAAAAGGGAGTTTAGGGCAGTTTTTTTCTTGCAGAGATTGATGTGTGTATGGAATGAACTGCCAGAGGAAGTGGTGGAGACTGGTACATTTACAACATATAAAAGGCATTTGGGTGGGTATATTAATAGGAAAAGTTCAGAGGGATGTGGGGCAAGTGCTAGCGAATGGGATTAGAATAATGTCGGGTATCTGGCCAACATGGAAGGGTTGACCCAATGGTCAGTTTCCATGCTGTCCATCTCTATGACACTATGACTCTATGAAAGGTAGGAAGTGCATGGGGCAGACTGTCCAAGGGTTGGACACAGGGTTGATCTAAACACTTTTCAACATTCAGACAAATGATCTACCAACAACGATGTCTCACCATTTTCTCTATGCTGATGACTGAGAGTTAAATTGTCATAGCATGGACACAGACCGCTCCGTTAAACCCATTCACCCTGAACAGATCTAGTCCCATTTGCCAGCACATGGCCCCAATCCCTCTGAACCCTTCCGATTCATATAACCATCCGGATGCCTTTCAAATGCTGTCATTGTACCAGCTTCCACCACTTCCTCTTGCAGCTCATTCCATGCACGCACTGACTTCTATTTGAGAAAAGTTGCCCCTTAGGTCCATCTTAAATGTTCCCATCTCACCTTAACCCTGTGTGCACCAGTATGAACTCCTCTTCCCCATAGAAAAGACCTTGGCTCTTCACCCTATCCACGCTGTTCATGATTGAGCAAACCTCTCTGAGGTCATCGAGTCAGAGAGTCAGAAAGATGTGTAGCAGACATCCCAACCCAATCTAGTCCCACCTGCCAGCACCCAGCCCATATCCCTCCAAACCCTTCCTATTCATACACCCATCCAAATGCCTCTTCAATGTTGCAATTGCACCTGCCTCCACCATTTTCCCTGCCAGCTCACTCCAGCTCTGCATGAAAAAGTTGCCCCTTCGATCTCTTTTATATCTTTCCCCTCTCACCCTAAACCTATAACTTCTAGTTCTGGACTCCCCCACCTCAGGGAAAATACTTTGTCTATTTATCCTTTCCATGCCTTTCATGATTTTATAAATCTCTCGAAGCTCACCCCTCAGCCTCCAATGCTCCAGGGAGAACAGCCCCAGCCTGTTCAGCCTTTCCCTATAGCTCCAATCTTCCAAAGCTGGCAATATCCTTGTAGATTTTTTCTGAACCCTTTCAAGTTTCACGACATCTTTCCAATAGGAAGGAGACCAGAATTGCACACAGTATTCCAACAGTGGCCTCCCCAATGTCCTTACATCTGCAAATTGACCTCCCAACTCATGTACTCAATACTCTGACCAATAAAGGAAAGCTTTCCTCACTATCCTATCTCCCTGCGACTCCACTTTCAGAGAGCTATGAACCTGCACTCCAAGGTCTCTTTGTTCAGCAACAGGTCACTCCTCAGCCTCCAATAGCTCAAACCCTGGAGCCCCAGTGACATTTTTATATATTTCAACCGCAGCATTTCAAGTTTAACAAAATCTTTCCTATAGCAGGGAGACCAGAATTGAATATAGTATTCCCAAAGTGGCCTAACCAATGTCATGTACAGCCACACTCCTACACTCAATGTACTGACCAATAAAGCCTCTGTAATTCTGCCCCAGATCCTTAATGAAGGTGTTACAAAGGTGATGGAATACTGCAGCACATGGGGTCTTACATTGAATCCCTCATCAACCATATCCAGTGTATGTCAGCTCCACAACTTCAGTGTCCAAACAGAACTGTGCATTTACATTGATGTCCGCCATAATCCCAGCCGACATCTTTGTGTGTGACTCAAGTCAGAATGTCACTGATTTCAAGATTGCCCTGACCTTCAACAGCAAAGTCTAATTATTCAAGGTCATAAATCTTTTGACCATATCCAAAAATAACTGCAGATGCTTTAAATCAGAAACAAAAGCAAAACTTGCTGGAAAAGCTCAGCAGCATCTGTGAAGAGAAATTGTTTTGTGTCCAATGATTGTTCTTCAATACTAACCGTGTCCACTTTAATTGTCCAATAATCACAGGGCCACCCATTCGTTTGGTTTAATTTTCAGACTCAAATCTGTTGAAGACAAAGTGCACAAACGTGCCTGGTTATCGCACCCAGATCAAACTATTATAAAGGTCAAGCACTTTGAAAATATCCAATTTGGAAATAACTTCCTTACCAAATTGTTTTCATGACAATATTTTTAATTGTGTTTCCAAATATTCTTCAGTCCAGATACAAATACATTTTAAATTGCTTCCACCTCTCTCCCGTGTGAGTAATCTGGTATATGAATGTCAGTGTCTGTGTGATGCTATGTATGTAGGCCATGTCTCTGAAAGACTGACAGATTGTTCCAGACAGCATTTCTCTTCAGGTCTTCATAACAAACAGGTTACAGCCTGGACCCAACCAGCTTACACTCACAAAACCTAAAACCCAGTGCCCACCGTTGGTTGTGATTGGGTAACATTTTAAATGAATTCTAATTCATTCCTGGGCATCGCTGGTTGGGCCGGCAATTATTGCTCATCCCTAGTGGTTGTTGAGAATGTGTTGTGGGTTTGGAAAGTGCTGTCTAAGGAGCTTCTGTGAATTTCTGCAGGGCACCTTGTCGCTGGTGCACATTGCTGCTCCTGTGGGTCAGTGGGGAAAATAACATGGACGTTTGTGGATGTCGTGGCAATCAAGTGGGGTCTTTTATCCCGGCTGGTGCCAAGCTTCTGAAATACTGTTGGAGCTGCCCCCATCCAGGCCTGTGGGGAGTATTCCATCACAATCCTGACTGGTGTATTGTAGATGGAGGACAGTCTGTGGGGGATCAGGAGGTGAGTCACTCACTGCAGTATTCCGAGCCTCTGACCTGCTCTGTTATCACTGTATTTATATCACTGGTACAATTCAGTTTCAGGTCAATGGTAACCCCAAGGTGTTGACAGGAGAGGATTCAGCAACGGTAATCACATTGAATATCAAAGGATGATGGTTTGATTCTCTGTTGTTGGAGATAATCAGTGTCTGGCATTTATGTGGCACGAATGTTCTTTGTCACTTTTCTTCCTAGTCCTGGATATTATCCAGGTTTTACTGCACTTGCCAAGGGCTGCTTCAGTATCTGAGTAGTCACACATGCTGTTGAACATTATGCAAACATTGGCTAACATCCTTAAGATGGAGGGATGTACATTTATAAACTATTGAAGATTGTTGTGCCGAGGACATTCTCCTGAGGAACTCCAACAGAAATGTTCTTTCGTTGTGATGACTGACCACCAACAATCACAACCTTCTTCCTTTGTGTCAGGTCCAACTCCAACCAGCAGCTAGGTTTCCTCAATTTCCATTGGCTCCAGATTTGCTCAGGCTCCTTGATGTCACACTCAGTCAAACACAGCTTTAACATTAAGCTCAGTCATACTCACACCACCTTCTAGTATCATCTCTTTTTCTGCAAGGACATGATCACACACCAGTCCCTCATTGGAGAGGGGCAACTGGTGCTGAGTGTAACCTCAGGGTCACCATAGCTCAGGCCAGGGTAAGAAGAAGAGTCCTTCATGGTAACATCAGCTAATGTGGGAATAGGGCCAATGCAGTTGGTGTGCCTCTCCATTGTAAACCAGCTATCCAGCTCACTGAGGGAACGAGTTATTGAGTGGGCATTCTTGAGAGAAGGATACCTTTGGAACATAATGAGATTTAGAGATGGGAGTGTTTGATTGGAAAACAATGTTGCTTGGGCAATGAAAGTTCTCATTTCATTAATTAATGTGATCAGAATTGTCCAGTCTTTAAAACTTAATTTCACAAATACATGTATATTTATGTGAACCCTTAATGTGCGTTGTCCTGATCTGTTTGTTCACATTTGAATGAAACACTAATGTGAAGAGTGGGGGCACCTCACAATCTCCAGGTGATCCTCCATGGTATCGGTTAAAGGGCTGGGAAACGTGGGACATCAGTGTTTGATGGAGAGAGATTGACTGCAGCATGAAAACACAGATTACCTCAACGCTGAAAACATCCGGAATTATCAATAAATTATTCAAAATGATTCTTGCCATGTTAGTATTCCTGATAAGGGATTTAAACTATTGAAACTTTGTAAATCTGTGTGAGAGTTGCTCTCTGCACCTTGTGATCGAAGATGTTATGTTTTGGTCCTGTGGTCGCCATTATACAGACACTCGAACATTGGTGTCTCTTATTATGTCAGGTGTTATGAATGTTCTCTGTGGTTTAATTCTGATTTGCGGGGTTTTTGTGGTGCAGTGGCAGTGCCCCTACCTCTGAAACACAAGGTCTGTGTTCAATTGCAAACCTGCACTGAAGGTGTGTTTATAGGAAGGAGAGAAGGAGAAGCAAGAGAGGAGGGGAGTGGTGTTTTTGATAAGGGAAAACGTCATGGCAGTACTCAGAGAGGATATACCTCATGGATCATCCAGTGAAGTTGTATGGATGGAAGTGAGAAAAATGAAGGGTGTGATCATGTTGTTGGGATTATACACTAGACCCCCTCCACTCCCCCTACCCCCCCAAGACTCAGCAGGAAATTGGGGGGAAAATATGAAGGGAGCTTGCAAAAGGCTGGAAGAATGATAGGGTTACAAGAAAAGGGGATTTTAACCTTCCAAATACAGACTGGGAATGGATTGGAGAATTTACTCGGTATATTCAGGAAAACTTTCTCAATTAATATGAAGGCGGCCCTCCATGAGAAGGGGCAAAACCCAACCTTCTGTCAGGAAATAAGGCAGGACAAGTGATGGAGGTATTAATGGGGGAGCACTAACTGCTATTCGATTAGTTTTAAAATAGCTATGGAAAAGGATAGACTGGTCGACAAGTTAAAGTGTATGGAGTTGACAGTGGGGTCTTTGGACATTACAATCTGTAAGTGTGATGTGTAGAATTTTTTTCTGAGTCTTGTAAATGAGAGTGAGATTCACTCTGCATTCAGGTCTCTGTTATTCTTTACAAGTCTAATGGATAATGTTTATATATTTAATGCTTATCTCTATTAGTGTTTGTAATTGTATCTCTAATATTGCAGTGTACAAATAATTTTCGATGTGATATATCAATTATAAAGAACCTGACCTCTAATGGGAGTATCCATTTGAATTGAATAACTTGCGTGCCTTCTGAACATGATGAAAAACAGAAAATGCTGCAAATACTTTATATGTCAGACAGCATTTGTCGAGAGAGAGAAACAGAATGAACGTTTCTGGCCAATGACCTTTCATTAGAGAAAGTGACTGAGTATTTCCAGCAGTCTCTGTGTTTATTTAATGTTCACAGTATCTGGAGTACACAGCTTTTCAAATTATAAATCTCCATAACGTATTATTGGAAATGGGATTTATTTACAGACCAGTTTGGAGAGAAATATAAATCATTTCTTTCGCTCTTGTTCTGTCTGAGTGTTCAAATAAAAATGTCACCGGAAGGTGGGATCAGAGTGGGACTGAACAGTGTCTCTGTCTGAGCCTGTGGGAGTGATGACCCTCTGTGTCTCTGTATCTCTGTCAGTGATAATGTGAGTGTGTGTGAGAGGGAATTACCTGCATTGTTACTTGTGTCTCAGCTGGAAGGTGGGAAGAAGAGCAGAAGGGAAAGACTGTGATGGGCTGGAGGGCAGGAGAGGCTGAAATGACAGAGTAACAATTTTGACCGAAATGGTGCAAGGAACCATGGGTGGGGGCAAGGTTGGAGAATGGGAGAAGAGAAGAAACAAAAGATTGGGGTGTAAATGATCCTCACTGACTGTCATCTAAAAACAAACAAAACAAAAGAAAATGGTGACAGAGATAAGAAAGTGAGGTACTCTGTCATGTCCCCCTTCACTGTTTACAGGATGCACATTTACTCTCAGATTCTGAATGAATCTGTTTTCTCATCATTAACTCTCACATTGCCAGTTACTCTCAGTTTTAAAGGATCCTGTTTCAGCAAACGGGCCTGGAGTCAAGCAACCAATTCATTGGATTTACAGAAATTCTGTTCCATCCCAGTTTCAGTGGGAAGACACAGGGAAATGTCCTCTGGCTGTTGGTGTGCTGGACAATTCCTCTCAGATCCTGAGAACTTCGCATGAAACAAAGAGTCTGTCACTGACAAGCAATCTTTGTGCACGTGACGTGTCTCCTACATGTGCACTGGACATGACAGAGATAGTTTGTGGTGAAGGGGCTGGAGGATACAGAGAGAGGGAGGGGTGGAGGTGGTGGAGTAGATTACAGAGATAGGGAAGGGGTTGTAGTGTCTGGAAGCGGTTACAATGATAGGGTGGTGTTTTGGGACAGAGTGATGTCACAGAAACCTAGAGAAGTGCAGGTCCTGGAGACGGTTAGGTAGATAGGGAAGCATGTTATTATTCCTGATCACCCAGCACTCCCTACACTTCCAAGCCTTGCCCTTCATCCAAACAGGAACATACTGTCACTGAAAACTCACTATCTCCATTTTCAAAGGCTTCCCATTTTCCAGCCCTCCTTTTGCCTGCAAACATCTGCCCCAATCAACTTTTGAAAAGTCTTGTCTAATACCATCAAAATTGCCTTACTCCAATTTAGAACATTAACTTTTCGATCCAATCCATCCTCTTCCGTCATGAGTTTGAAGCAAGTTGAATTATGATCGCTGACCCCAAAGTGTTCTCAGCTGACACCACAGTCTTGCATCTGCCTGCCCTGCCTTAGTTACCAAGAGAAAGTTAAGTTTTGCTCCATTCTGATACTTACATCAACACACAGAACCCAGTGACAGAGAAAAAGTAGGGTCACTCTGCTCTCCCCTGGGTCAGTGACACAGACACAATGGGGTCAGGCTGCTCTCCCCTGGGTCAGTAATAGGGACACAGTGGGGTCAGTCTGCTCTCCCCTGGGTCAGTGACACAGACACAATGGGGTCAGACTGCTCTCCCCTGGGTCAGTGACACAGACACAGTGGGGTCAGCCTGCTCTCCCCTGGGTCAGTAATAGGGACACAGTGGGGTCAGTCTGCTCTCCCCTGGGTCAGTGACACAGACACAGTGGGGTCAGTCTGCTCTCCCCTGGGTCAGTGACAGAGACACAGTGGGGTCAGTCTGCTCTCCCCTGGGTCAGTGACAGAGACACAGTGGGGTCAGTCTGCTCTCCCCTGGGTCAGTGACACAGACACAGTGGGGTCAGTCTGCTCTCCCCTGGGTCAGTGACACAGACACAGTGGGGTCAGTCTGCTCTCCCCTGGGTCAGTGACAGAGACACAGTGGGGTCAGTCTGCTCTCCCCTGGGTCAGTGACACAGACACAGTGGGGTCAGTCTGCTCTCCCACGGGTCAGTGACAGAGACACAGTGGGGTCAGTCTGCTCTCCCCTGGGTCAGTGACAGAGACACAGTGGAGTCACCCTGCTCTCCCCTGGGTCAGAGACAGAGACACAGTGGGGTGAGTCTGCTCTCCCCTGGGTCAGTGACAGAGACACAGTGGGGTCAGTCTGCTCTCCCCTGGGTCAGAAACACAGACACAGTGGGGTCAGTCTGCTCTCCCCTGGGTCAGAGACACAGACACAGTGGGGTCAGTCTCCTCTCCCCTGGGTCAGTGACAGAGACACAGTGGGGTCAGTCTGCTCTCCCCTGGGTCAGTGACACAGACACAGTGGGGTCAGTCTGCTCACCCCTGGGTCAGTGACACAGACACAGTGGGCTCAGTCTGCTCTCCCCTGGGTCAGTAATAGGGACACAGTGGGGTCAGTCTGCTCTCACCTGGATCAGTGACACAGACACAGTGGGGTCAGTCTGCTCTCCCCTGGGTCAGTGACAGAGTCACAGTGGGCTCAGTCTGCTCTCCCCTGGGTCAGTGACAGGGACACAGTGGGGTCAGTCTGCTCTCACCTGGGTCAGTGACACAGACACAGTGGGGTCAGTCTGCTCTCCCCCGTGTCAGTGACAGAGACACAGTGGGGTCAATCTGCTCTCCCCCGGGTCAGTGACAGAGACACAGTGGGGTCAGTCTGCTCTCCCCTGGGTCAGTGACAGAGACACAGTGGAGTCACCCTGCTCTCCCCTGGCTCAGAGACAGAGACACAGTGGGGTGATTCTGCTCTCCCCTGGGTCAGTGACAGAGACACAGTGGGGTCAGACTGCTCTCCCCTGGGTCAGTGACAGAGACACAGTGGGTTCAGTCTGCTCTCCCCTGGGTCAGTGACACAGACACAGTGGGGTCAGTCTGCTCTCCCCTGGGTCAATGACACAGACACAGTGGGCTCAGTCTGCTCTCCCCTGCGTCAGTGACAGAGACACAGTCGGGTCAGTCTGCTCTCCCCTGGGTCAGTGACAGAGACACAGTGGGGTCAGTCTGCTCTCCCACGGGTCAGTGACAGAGACACAGTGGGGTCAGTCTGCTCTCCACTGGGTCAGTGACAGAGACACAGTCGTGTCAGTCTGCTCTCCCCTGGGTCAGTGACACAGACACAGGGGTGTCAGTCTGCTCTCCCCTGGGTCAGTGACAGAGACACAGTAGGGTCAGTCTGTTCTCCCCTAGGTCAGTGACAGAGACACAGTGGGGTCAGTCTGCTCTCCCCTGGGTCAGTGACACAGACACAGCGCGGTCAGTCTGCTCTCCCCTGGGTCAGTGACACATACACAGTGGGGTCAACTCTGCTCTCCCCTGGGTCAGTGACAGAGACACAGTGGGGTCACTCTGCTCTCCCCTGGGTCAGTAAAAGAGACACAGTCTGGTCAGTCTGCTCTCTCCTGGGTCAGTGACACAGACACAGTGGGGTCAGTCTGCTCTCCCCTGCGTCAGTGACAGAGACACAGTCGGGTCAGTCTGCTCTCCCCTGGGTCAGTGACAGAGACACAGTAGGGTCAGTCTGGTCCCCTCTGGCTCAATGACAGAGACACAGTGGGGTCAGTCTGCACTCCCCTGGGTCAGTGACACAGGTACAGTGGGGTCAGTCTGCTCCCCTCTGGCTCAGTGACAGAGAGACAGTGGGGTCAGTCTGCTCTCCCCTGGGTCAGTGACAGAGAGACAGTGCTCTCCTTCCCCCTTCCACTTGTCGATGGTGGTGATGATGTATACCTTTGGACATGCTGCTGGGCAGAGTCTTGCTCTTGGAGAAAGTGAGGATTGCAGATGCTGGAGATCAGAGTCGACAATTGTAGTGCTGGAAAAGCACAGCCAGGCAGGCAGCATCCGAGGAGCAGGAGAGTCGATGCTCCAAGCACACGCTTTTCATCAGGAATGGCAGTGGGTGGGCAAGGCAGCGGTGTGGCTGGGGCGAAGGTAACTGGGAACGTAATAGGGAGATGGAGGTGGGGGTGATGATAACAGGTCGGAAAGGAGGGTGAAGCAGACAGGTGGGAAGGAAGATGGAAAGGTAGGACAGTTCAAGAGGGCAGTGCTGAGTTGGATGGTTGGATCTGGGATAAGGTAGAGGAAGGTGAAATGAAGAAACTGGTGAAATCTACATTGATCCCGTGTGGTTGGAGAGTACCAAAGTGGAAGATGAGGCATTCTTCCTCCAGTAATCTGGTGGCTAGAGTTTGGCAGTGGAGGAGGACCAGGACTTGAATGTCCTTGGCAGAGTGGGAAAGGGAGTTAAGGTGTTCAGCCACAGAGTGGTGGGGCTGTTTAGTGTGTGCCTCCCAGAGATGTTCTCTGCAATATTCCGTAAGTGGGCGCCCTGTCTCACCAATATAGAGGAGACCACAACGAGAGCAATAGACACAGTGGGTGATGTGTGTGGAAGTACAGGTAAATTTCTGCTGGATTTGGAAGGATTCTTTGGGGCCGAGGATGGAGGTGAGGAGGGAGGTGTGGGCGCAGGTTTTGCACTTCTTGCAGTGGCCAGGGAAGGTGCCGGGAGGGGAGGGTGGGTTGGTGGGTGTGTGTGAACCTAACAAGGGAGTCGCGGAGGGAATGGTCTCTGTGGAATGCAGAGAAGGGTGGGGAGGAAAATATATCCCTGATAGTGGGGTCTGTTTGTAGGTGGCAGAAATGGAAGAGGATGGTGCATTGTATCCGGAGGTTAGTGGAGTAGAAGGTGAGGACCAGGGGGGTCCTGTCCTTGTTGCGATTGGAGAGGTGGGGTTCAAGGGCGGAGGTGCAAGAAGTGGATGAGATGCATTGGAGGGTATCATCGACCACCTGGGAGGGGAAAGTGCAATCCTTGAAGAAGGAGGGCATCTGGGATGTTCAATGGTGGAAATGGTCCTCCTGGGAGAGGTTGGGCGGGGCTTTCTAAACAACAATGAAAATAGAAAGAAAGGTGACATTGATTCTGAATCAGAAAACATCAAGTTATTGAGAAAAGACAGACAAGAACAAGTCAGAGAACAAAGGAACACTGAACACTTCAACTGCATTTATTTCAATGCAAGAGGTCTCATGGATAAGGCTGATGAACTCAGGGCATGTCTGAGCATGGGCCTGGAATGTCATCGCTATTACAGCAACATGGCTGAGGTATGGAAAAGACTGGCAGCTCAGTGTTCTGGGTTTTAGATGGTACAGGAAGGATAGAAAGAGGCAAGTTGGGAGAAGGACTGGCATTTTTGATTAAGGAAAATATTACTCCTGTAATTAGAGAAGGTATTTCTGAGGGATCAGTTAGTGAAAATATATGAGTTGAAGTTAGAAATAAGAAAGAGATGATCACTTTGCTGGGATTGTACTATCGGCTCCCTAATAGTCAGAGGGCAATTGAGAAGGAAATATGTAGAGATATTAAATATATGTAAGAATAATAAGGTTGCAATAGTAGGGAATTTTAATTTTCCAAGCATTGACTCAGACTGTTGTGGTGTTAAAAGTTTTGATGGTGAAGAATTTGTTCAAATGCAAGAACATTTTCTTTATCAAGATATAAATTTTCCTGTGATAAACAGATCAAAACTTGAACTTCTCCTGAGAAATAAGGCAGGGCAAGTGACAAATGTGTTAGTCAGGGAACACTTTTGGACCAATGATCATAATCCTAGTCATGTTAAAATAGTTATGTAAATTGATAGCAATTAAAGTTCTTAATTGGAGTGAGGTAAATGGGTATGAAAGGATATGAAACAAGATCTTTCAAAAGTTGATTGGAGCAAAATGATCACAGGTAAAAGGATGACTGACAAGTGGGAGTCCTTCCAATGTGTGAGAACAAGAGTTCAGAAATATTCTGTTCCTGTTAGAGTGAAAGGCAAGGCTGGTAAGATTAGGGAACAATGGATGAATAAAGTTCAAGTCAAGAATCAAAATCTAATCATCTATTAGAGAGACAATTAGGATCAACTGAATGTCTTGAACAGTATAAAGAGTGTAGGGACATTTTCCAGAAGGAAATGAGGAAGGCAAAGAGAAGATAGGAAATTGCTTTGGCAGATGAGGTAAAGATAATCCAAAGAGATTCTATAAATACACTAAGAGTGAGGGAGCAACTGGAGAGGGAGTCGAACCCCTGAAAGACCAATGAGGTTGTCTTTGTGTCGTACCTCAAGAGATGGGAGAGATCTAAATGAATATTTCGCATCAGTTTTTACTGTTGGGAAACAAATGGAGGTGAGAGAGATCAGGGAAATAAATATTGATGGTTTGGAAACAGTTCACAGGAATGGAAGAGGAAGTGCTCGAGAACCTAAAAAAACATAAAGATAGATAAGCCTCCAGGACCTGATCAAGTGTGTCCCAGGACGTTGTGGGAAGTAAGGGAAAAATTGCAGTGCCCCTAACAGAAATATTTGTATCATCCATAAACATGGTGAAGAACTGGAGGACTGGGGTGTGGCTAATGTGGCGCCATTGTTTAAGAAGGGATGTGAGGAGAAGCCTGGGAACAATCGACCTGTGAGTCTGACCTTGGTGGTGGGGAAGTTTTTAGAGATAGGATTTACAGAGGTTGGAGAGGAAAGAATTGATTAGAGATGCTCAGTATGGCTTTGTGCGAGGAAAATCATGTCTCACACTTGATTGGGTTTGTTTTTGGAAGTAACAAAATGATTAATGAAGACAGAGTGTTGCATGTTGTTTGCTTGGTCATTAGTAAAGTGAGATCAAATAGGATTCAGGGCGGGCTTGCCAATTGGACACAGAATTGGCTTTATGGTAGAAGACATTGTTTTTCAGACTGGAGGCCTGTGACCAGCGGTGTTCCACAGGGATCGGTACTGGCTCCATTTCTGTTTGTCATTTAGACAAAGGATTTGGATGAGAATATAGGAGGTATGTTTAGTAAGTTTGTGGATGACACCAAAACGGTAAATTGAACAGTGAAGAATGTGATTATTACTGTATTACAGTGAACTGCTGTGCTCTTCCAGCACCACTAATCCAGAATCTGGCTTCCAGCATCTGCAGTCATTGTTTTTACCGCATGAAGAATGTGACCCAAGATTACAAAGAGATCTTGATCAATTGGGTCAAAGGGCTGAGGAGTGGCAGATGGAGTTTAATTTGGATAAACGTGAGGTATTGCAGTGTGGACTTGTTGGGCCGAAGGGCCTGTTTCCACACTGTAAGTAATCTAATCTAATATAATATAAACAAGGAGAAAGTGAGGACTGCAGATGCTGGAGATCAGAGCTGAAAATGTGTTGCTGGAAAAGCACAGAAGGTCAGGCAGCATCCAAGGAGCAGGAGAATCGACGTTTCGGGCATGACCCTGAAGAGGAAGGGCTCATGCCCTTCTTGAAGGAGGGCTCCTGAAGAAGGGCTCATGCCCAAAATGTCGATTCTCCTGCTCCTTGGATGCTGCCAGAACTGCTGCACTTTTCCGGTAATACAAACAAGGTCAGGAGTTAACGGTAGGGCCCTGGGTAGTATTGTAGAGCAGAGAGACCTCAGGGTTCAGGGACATATTTCTTTGAAATTTGCATCTCAGTTAGACAGGGTAGTTAAGAATGTATTTCGCACACGCACTTTCATTTCTCAGTCCTTTGAGGATCGGAGTTCTGACATCATATTGAACTTGTACAGGACATTGATGAGGCCTCTTCTGGATAATTGTGTGCAATTCTCATCGCCCTGTTATAGGAAGGATATTATTAAACTGGGGAGGGTTCAGTAAGGACTTACCAAGATGTTGCCAGGAATGGAGGGCTTGAGATATAGTAATGGGCTGCTGCATTGGAGGCTGAGGGGTGACCTTATTGATCTTTGAAAAACTATCAGGGGCATAAATAAGGTGAATGACAGGGGTATTTTCCCGAGGGTAGGGGAGTTCAAACCTGGCGGGTATATTTTGAAGGTGAGAGGGCAAAGATTTCAAAAGGGCTTGAGGGGCAAAGTTTTTAGGTGTTTATGTGTGGAATGAACTACCAGAGGAAGTGGTGGATGCAGGTGCAGTTTCAATGTTGAAAATACCTTTGGATAAGTTCATGAATAGGAAAGGTTTAGAGGGATATGGGCCAAGTGCAGGCAGTTGGGAATAGTTTAGTTTTGGAACATGGTCAGTGTGGCCGGATTGGTCCGAAGGGTCTGTCTCCGTGCTGGATGACTCGATGACTCCATGACATTACGGTACACAGTCAAAAGACAAGATAGTCTCTGCACATGCTCACTTTGTCCTCCAGAGCAGAGGCTGGGACACAGTAAGGGGAAGGGTATTGTTGATGGATGGAGATACTGAGGGGCTTTTATATGCAGTGGGTGTGATACAGAGAAACGACAGAGGGGCAGTTCAGGGGAGATGAAGCAGCACAGGGAAGGGCAAATGGACAGGGGTCATGGAGGGGGACAGGGGCTAAATTTGCGATGGGTGGGAGGTTGTCCAATATTGAAGGGGGTGCAGTTTCAGGATTGAATAACAGAAATAGGGAAGGAAAGAAAGAGAAAGAAAGATAGAGAAAATGAGAGAAGAAGAAAGAGCAAGAGAGTGAAAAAGATTATAGATAAAGGTGGGAAGAAGAGGCAGGGGAGAAAAAATACAAAAGAAGAGGCTGTCATTAACGGAGACAGTGAATGAGAGAGAGAGATAGGGAGGCAGAAAGATAGTGTGATCAAGAAAAGTTGAGAGGAAGAGAGAGATGTAGAGTGTACAGACAGAGAACAAGAGACAGAGGCAAAGAGAGAGACCGAGAGAGAGAAAAGAGGAAAAATCAGACAGATGCAAACAGGTGATAAGGAACGCTATGGTGAGATTAAAGAGGTGATATTCCAAATTCTGATTGGTCTAAGCTCTCTCAGTGGTCTCTCACACTACATTTAGGTCGGACTCTGTTCCAGGGGCTTGCTTTTGAGATCCAAACATTCCGTGCAATTTCACACACAGAGACAGACAGAAACACACCGATACTCACCCCGTGCTCAGTGCACACGGTGAAAGGGACAATGGCCGCCAGAACTTGTTTGAAATATCCACAAGTCTCTCATTCAAAGTCCCCTCTCTGCCAAAATCAGCTCATTCAGTCACCTCCCAGCTCTCTCTACTCCAGGCATACCTCCCCCAGGGATGGAGCACAGCCAGAGTCATCTCAGTGGGATTACAGGGAGGAGGGAGGGAGGGAGGTGTGAGAGAAGGCAGCAGGGAAATAGTTTCATCCAGTCTGCCTTTGTCTGCTCCTGCTTTGCATCTTATTATCTTGGAATGAAAGCCAAATATATTTTCAAACTGATCAAATTCCTTTGTCTTTGTGGTTTCCTATTGATCAATGTTAAAAATCTCAACTTGCGATTGCCAAGAATCTAACCCAGGTCACCTGTTTGGAAGACAGCTACACTAACCACGATAGCACCATCACCGTGCACTTTACCACAACACAGTCCCCAAACATAGTTAAAACGACCTTTATCATGACAAATTAAACAGAGGTAATGTTGATTCACTAAAGGGGATGTTAGGTCAGGTGACAATAACGAATATGAAAAGGTAGATTTGTCGGAGCATCTGAAATCGGGGAGGGAGCTGGCTCATTGGGCAGGTGCAGGGGGGGAGTTCCGAAATCCCTCTGGTTGGGTTTGGATTCCCCCGGCAATGCATCAGCTGGTTTGTAGAAAGGAACAAATAAAGAAACAGAATGATATCAGAGAAATAGTTTAGTCCAGCCTGCCTTTGTCTCCGCCTACTCTGCATTTTACTGTCTTGGAATGAAAGTCACATGTCTTCACAAACTGATCAAATTCCTTTTCTCTTTGGGATTTCCTGTTGATCAATGTGAAAATGTCAACGTGTGATTGCCAGGAATCAAAGTGAGGAATTGAATGAAAACAAAGTAAATTCCTGTTGAAAATAAATGTGCAATCAGAAGACAAGGAATCCTTACAGTATGTTCTTTCCTCTTTCTGACAGGAAACTCCTGGTGTGTTTTAATTTGCCCAGATGTGGAGCTCAGAGAATTCAGTGAGGAAGAGTGGACAGGGGCCTGTCGTTGCATTTCCCTCTCTGGGCTGCAGTGAACGATTACACCTTCCTCTACATCATTTATTTTTCTATCCTCTTCACTCACTGAGAACGGATTACTTGGGGTAAATGTCGCTTTTGTGTATATTTGGTTTTTCTTTTGTTGTCCCACTTCCTACTAATTGTTGCTGATTACTAACAGCACTTTACACTGGCTTTACCCCTCCAGTCTCTGTCATTTTGCCCCTCAGATGGAGTCAGTCCTTGCCCATGAGGAAAGAAGTGTTATCATGTTGCTGCTCCTCCTCCTCCTTTCGGTCCATTCCTCACGTGGACTCCTCGTTCCGTTATCTGCTGCATCCAACGTTGACTCTAAGTTACTTGGATTGATTCACCAATTGAATTATTGTTCTAACTGGATATGTCACGGCATACTTTAACTGGTCTCTGAAATGTTTCTGTGTCACCACATAAATAAGGGCATTTGAGCAGCAATTTAAGTTCCTCAGCATATATCCAATCTGTACAAAGAGACCAAGAGAAGCATAATCCAAGGAATAACCAGCATTAAAGAAATATAAAATATGCAACAACCAGAGAAGTATGAAGCTGGCAGATATGGCAAAGAGTAAAATCACAGAATTCTTCCTGCTCTCTACCTCTGGATCATTCTCTGTTTTTCTCTGACCTCTCAGTTCCTTCCGCACCTTAATGGCCTCGAAGGTATGTCTGACAGTCAGAATGTTGATAAAGAGAATAAAAGTGAATGGGAACATTGGTGTTAAAAAGGTCTCAAAATATTTAAAACCTATCCACCGAGGGTCATGAATATAACTGTACGTGATATAACAGAAAAATGGTACATTGTTGATCATTTTTCCAGGTCTATACACAAAGACATTTGGAATGTTCTTTAAAAAAAAGAAGATGCAGATTGTTGCTAGAACCCTGGTTGCAGTTTTCCCTGTGCAATACTTAGTTTTCATCTCATGTAAACAAATGGCGATAAATCGATCAAAGGAAAAAGCAATGGTGAACCACACAGAACAATCAATGCTCCAGCGGCTGAGGGCATAGAGAACACCACAAACAGGAGTGATTTTCAGGAAACACAGTGGATAATAATAACGTCGGAATCGGTGAAGGATGATGTAAAAAACAATGAACAATAGATCTGACATTGTCATGGCCACCAGATAGCGAGTGCTGCACGTAGAAAGACCACATTTGCCCCGAACTAAGATTACAATCACCACGAGACTAACTGTAAGAGAAAGGAAAAAAGGACATAAAGTTAATAATCAAAGATTCTCTGTGCCTGAGCTCAGACTGTAAGTAATGATACAAAGATAATTGTTGTTCCATGTCATATGAACCACAAAAACAAACTCTCTCCAAATGAATCATTTGCATTTTTAAAGGACATAGGGAAGAACATGAGCAGCAGATGACTCACAGAAACACAGTCACATCCTCAAGGTGGTTTTGGGTCAGCAGCAGTCGATTTCACCTGCTTTCCAGGTTACTCTAACTGGCTGGCATTTCTCATAAGCCCATAGCATCCACACAAAGACACCTGGGATCAGCAAAACACAGAATAGCAGGCACCTAATGTGGACATTGATCGCAAAATTACTGTATTGGGTTTTGGAGTCTCCACAGTTTAGTTTTCCTTCAGAACTCTATATCCCCACTGTATGAACTACAGGACAGGGTATTTAATCAGTCCACAGTATCCCCGAATGAATGGCCTCTACAATATGGATGAATAAATGATAGGGCATTGAATCCGTCCCTCGTGAACATCCTGACAATCTGAACCATGAAGATATTCAGTAGTAAATCCAATCACCATGTCCCAGGTTGGATACTCACCGCAATCAGGAAGCCTTCAACATTTGACCCGACCTTCCTCATCTGTACAGGATGGCACAGCACAGTCCTCAGCAAAAAAATCTGAATCCCCACAACATTGGTCACGGTATCGCTCTGGTTTAGAAAGCAGACGCTTTATCTGGGATGAAGCAAAGCTTCCTGCCTGATGTCCAGGCTCATGCTCCCAAGCTCCTCTCCTCATCCCTCTCCTTGTGAATGGAGATTCCCCCTCCCAGATTGGGAGCACACACTGGGGTGAGAAAACCCCACAGGTTACCCAGCATTCTCCATGGAGATCACTAGAATTGTACCACAGCTTGGCACTGCAGCCTAATAAATATTGATTGAAATTGATAGCCAAAGACAAAATAACAATCGCAAATGAACACACCTTCATACAGACTATTATTGATGTGGAACATCAAAGGATAACAGCAATAAAGGTCAACGTGGGAAACATCCTGTTGGATGAAGTTGTTTGATCTCTGTGGGAGTGCAGCTGCCTTAATACTCCAGATCTTAGTGTTTGTCCTATTAGACACTGTACCACGGCATTGTGCATCATTTTTACAAATGGCACACTCACACGTCTTTTTGACAATTCAGTAACTCAACAATACACATCATAATTGAAACCCTGTTCTCAACACCCCTACCAGTGATCTGTCCTCATAAATATCACGCCTCCACACATCCACTGACTGATGAAAACACACAAGATGGACAAACCCATCCATGCTCACCATCAGTTATCACTCCGAATAACCTGAGTTAATAGAGTGTGGTGCTAGAAAAAGTACAACAGGTCAGGCAGCATCCCACGAGCAAGAGAGTCGATGTTTCGGGCACGACTCTCCCCACCTGCCCACGATGGTATGGCACTGCCCTCACACAAATAAAATCTGAATCTATGCAACATTGGTCATTGCAACTGCTCTGAAGAAGTGTCCTGCCTGAAACCTTGACCCTCTTGGTCCTTGGATGTTGCCTGACCTGCTGTGCCTTTTCCAGCACCACGCTCTATTAGCATGTCCCCATAATCTCCTCATTCCTAATGACCTGCTGGACCCACCCATTGTCCTGTTGTATCTGGGCTCCCATTTGGAGTGAGCTGCCTGAGCAAGACCCACCAACACAATCCCTTTCCATCAAGGAATGGGAAACACCAGGTGTCACTGCGAGGTGAGTTGTTACAAAACCCATCTGACCGATAGCAGGCTGTGAACTACCACAGAGAGAGGGTGGTCTTCCAAAACTCTTTCTCGACCAGCCAGAGCTGGTGTTCAGCCAAACCCCATCAATGTGGCCTCAGTGTAAACCCATTCTGCACAGTATAGGGAAACACACAATGCTGCACATTACTGAGGAGCCCCCGAACTGACAAACTATTCACTTTAAACTCAGTGAGTGAGGACACTATTGTCTGACAGTGGGATTTGCCTTGCTAAATGGAAATATAATAGTTATCAGTTGTCTATAGAAATGAGGATGATTCAATGCAGAGGTTTATCTAAGTTAAGTTGTTCCAAGACTTACCAGGAACACCAGTGACAGCGATGATGGTCTCGTACACTCTGTCGATCTTTTCCCTGAGAAGAAGCATTTGGTTGTTTGTGACACAACCTGCTGCTGGCGATGTGTCAGAATTGGAGAATTGTCTCGAAGTTGAAGCTGACACAGTTCCAGAGTCTTTATTTTATATTATGTGGTATCTCCACTGGGAAACTGTGATTACATCTTCAACTGTTTTATTATCATTTTGAACAAACAAGTTACGACAACAGGTTTATTTTAATGATGTGATAGCATTGAGATTTATGTCTCTATTTGAATACCCCAGAGAATTCATTAATCTGATCCTATTAGATCTCAAACGTTAGTTCCAGTTTGTCTTCAAGTAACAATACTTGCAATATTTCACTCACTATCAATCCCATCAATATCTCAATATCTTTTGATATTCTTTTCAGTGATGACCTTCATTCTGCTGAGGTTATTCAGTCATTCAATACCTCATGTTGGAGAGCTCCTTGAGAGCTGTTCTACTGCACACTGTTAGCCCACTGCTTTCCTCGGTCATTCAGTTATGCGACTGAGTTGGGAAATTCTCTCTGTGAGTGAGCATTCTAATACTGAACCTGAAGCTGATACTGACCACACCTACAGCTGAATACTTCCACTAGGTCACATTTTCTCAAAACAAGTACAAAAATATTCAGAACTTTCAATTCAAAATCAGAGAATGATGGCATCATACAGGACAGAGATGGTTCTTCACTCAATCGAGTTGGTATGTCTAAAACCACACTCAAAGCTACACAGGGCTGGAAAATAGAAGCTTTCAACAATGAGATAACGAGAATCCAGAGACAGGATGTCCCTGTTAGGGTGAAAGGTAAGGCTGGGAGGTGTGGGCAAATGCTGGATGACTGGAGAAATTGAGATTTTGGTCAAGAAAAAGAAAGAGGTTTATGTCAGGTTTGGACAGCAGAGATCAAGTGAATCGTGAGAAGGGTATAAATGCAGTAGGCATATACTTAAGAGGGAAATCAGGAGGGCCGAAAGGGGCCATGAGACAGCATTGGCAAATAAGGTTAAGGAGAATCCAAAGGGATTCTATAAATACATGAAGGACAACAGAGTAAATGGGGGAGAATAGGGCCCCTCAAAAATCAGTAAGGCAGCCTATGTGTGCCCACAGGAGATTGGGGAGATACTAAACAAATATTTTGCATCATTGTTTACTGTGGAGAAGGACATGGAAGATATAGAATGTGGGGAAAGAGATGGTGACATCTTGAAAAATGTTCAGATTACAGAGGAGGAGGTGCTGGACATCTTAAGATGCATAGAGGTGGTTAAATCCCCAGGCTGTGATCAGGTGTACCCGAGAACTCTGTGGGAAGCTAGTGAAGTGATTGCTGGGCCCCGTGCTGAGATATTTGTATCATTGATAGTCACAGGTGAGTTACCGGAAAACTGAGGCTTGGCTAATGTAGTGGCACTATTTAAGAAAGATGGGAAGGAAAAGCCAGGGAACTATAGACTGGTGAGCCCGATCAGTGG